>NW_026067969.1:5797240-5815815 GCF_014885135.2 Alexandromys fortis | reverse complement strand
AAAAAAAAAAAAAAAAGAAAAGAAAAGAAAAGAAAAAGGCTATTCCTGCATACCATTTTCTAATACCTTGGGCAAGAGACAGCTCGTTTCTTGGGGACTCTCTTTTGTAATGCACCCAAATAAATAATCTGTGGCTCCAGGGCTGCAAGAGGGGGGTCAGGTAGGCACAAATGTACCTTATGTCACACAGGGAAGTGTGAGGTTCCTGCTGCCCCGTTGTTCTCTTGTCCCTACATCCCAGCTCTGGGTAGGACTCCATAGCCGAGGCTGTTGGAGGAGATAAGACATTCAGCCCAAAAGGTGGATTTTGCCAGAAGGTTCTAGATGGCTTGGGTGCAGCTGAGCTGGGAGTCTAGGCTGATCCTAGGTGCCTGGGTGCTGTCCTGGCAGGGTTACCCACCGCTGACAAAGATCCTGGCAAGTTTCTTCGGCAAGCTGCTGGGACAGGAGCTAGACCCACTCAAGAACATGCTGGTAACAGTGGGTGCCTATGGGGCCTTGTTCACAGCCTTCCAGGCCCTGGTGGACGAAGGAGATGAGGTGAGAGGTGAAACCTAATCGGGGATGGCTGAGCGCTAGCCCAGGACAGTGCTGACCCCAGCTAATCTGACCGTTGAACTAGGTCATCATCATCGAGCCTGCCTTTGATTGTTATGAACCCATGACTCTCATGGCTGGAGGTCGGCCTGTGTTTGTGTCCCTGAAGCCGGTAAGGGATTCTGAGTGGTTAGGGGCCAGCCAAGGCCGGTAATGGATTCTTGGTGGTTATGGGTTGGTCAAGGCTGGTAAGCAATGCTGGGTGGTTATGGATGAAGATAGGAGATGGGCTAGATCCTGGGACGTGGGAGAAGGGAAGGAAGTCTTCAAAGATGAGAGGGTGTGGGGGTAGAGCCCAGAGCAGAAAGGAGAGAGATGGAGGCAGATATATCGGGACAGGAGGAGCTGCTGTCAGGAAAGCAGTTCCTGCTGCCTCTCCCCCTCCTCTTGCAGAGCCCTGCTGCTAAGGGACAATTGGAATCCAGCAATGACTGGCAACTGGATCCTACAGAACTGGCTAGCAAGTTCACACCTCGTACCAAGGCCCTGGTCCTCAACACACCCAACAACCCTCTGGGAAAGGTACCAGGGGTCCATCCAGAGACCTCCGCAAGCTGAGTTTCCCTCCTTGTGTGAAGTGGGAGGGCTGTATGCCTTGAACTCTGAGGACCCAACCCTCCCAGGGGTGTGAAGGCCTAGGTGTGTGGGCTGAGCACCTCACCACTTCCTGGTGGCTTTGGAACAGTGTCTTTACCTCCCTGTCCAGGGAGATCCAGAGATAACCGATCCCACAGGGCCAGTATTGCCGAGCTGGTCAAAGGGATGATCCAGAGAAGCCCCAGGACCTGGTCTGGTCTCACACTCTACCTCTAGGCAGGCTCTGCACTTGGGGATGGTCCCAGTTGTACACCTGTGACCTTGGCTCCCACAGGTGTTCTCTAAGAAGGAGCTGGAGCTGGTGGCTGACCTGTGCCAGCAGCATGATGTCCTGTGTATCTCTGACGAGGTCTACCAGTGGCTGGTCTATGATGGGCACCAGCATGTCAGCATCGGTGAGCGGGGCCTGCCACAGCTTCCCCTGGACACCTGAGCAGGGCTTGAGCCCAATGGGAGCAGCCTAGGCCTGGTGATCAGGACCCAGGGCTGTGGACCTGTGCACTGGTGTGACCATGGGCAAGGACGTCCCCTCCCTGAGGTCTGGGGAATGCTCTCAGGAGCAGGCAATGGAATGGTTCCATCAGCAGCTTAGAGGATACCAGTCCTCAGTTAAAAGGCTGTGCTTGCCCCTGGGGCCCCCCCATACCTTCCCCGTTTCAGCATTTGCTCTTCTTGGCCTCGGGCAGCCAGCCTCCCTGGCATGTGGGAACGGACCCTGACCATCGGCAGCGCAGGCAAAAGCTTCAGTGCCACCGGCTGGAAGGTAAGTGTGGTCCCTAGGCAGGGGGCAGCAGCGGGAGGATTAAGAAAGGCCCCTCTGACGAGGCCCTCACTGACTGTGTCCTGTCCAGGTGGGCTGGGTCATGGGTCCAGATCGGATCCTGAAGCACCTGCGGACTGTGCACCAGAACTCTATCTTCCACTGTCCCACCCAGGCCCAGGTGAGAAGGGTATGAAAACCTATGGTGGGGAAGGCGACAGGGACCGATGGCAGCTGACCTGGCCTTTCATCTGCCCTGTCCAGGCCGCAGTAGCCCAGTGCTTTGAACGGGAGCAGCAACACTTTGGACAACCCAGCAGTTACTTCTTGCAGCTCCCGCAGGCCATGAAGCTAAACAGAGACCACATGATCCGCAGCCTGCAGTCAGTGGGCCTCAAGCCCTTGATCCCCCAGGGCAGCTACTTCCTCATTGCAGACATCTCGGACTTCAGTGAGTGGCACTGGCCATGTCACCCAGGATCTGGGGAGACACCAAAGTTGGCCGGGACTCAGCAGGACCTCTTCTGTTGCCCCAGAGAGCAAGATGCCCAACCTGCCTGGTGCTGAGGATGAGCCCTACGACAGACGCTTTGCCAAGTGGATGATCAAAAACAAGGTAGGCCGGGGCTCTTGTGGGGCCAGCACGTGTCTGACCTTCGCGTGACTCCTGCTCCAGGGCTCACTGCACAGCCTCTTTTTCACCTGCACAAGGCAGCCATGCTGGTTCCAGGAGCTCTTGCCTTCTCTGAGCCTGGCTGTCTCTCCTATACCTGAGAATCCAGCCCGTTTGCTCTTATCACCCTGCTCAGACCACTGCGGCTCAAACTTAGTTCTTCCCCAGCTCTGCCTGGGCACACTGCACAGTCTCTCCTCTATTCTCTCTCCCCGCACCCCGCACCCTGGGAGGAACCTAGTTTAATGCCCTCTTTACTCTCTCCTAGCCATTACATCAGGTGGAGGGGACACACTGAACCCTTACTCCTTGTCCCCCCCAAACTGAGGTCTTGGGTCTCAAGACTATATGCAGACATGGCTTCCTCCTCCCCAGGGCCTGGTGGCCATCCCTGTGTCCATCTTCTTCAGTCAGCCTCACCAGAAGGACTTTGACCACTACATCCGCTTCTGTTTTGTGAAGGTGAGAAAAGGCGGGGAGACCCTCGATGGGCCTGGCTAGCCACCGGGTAGGGCGAGAGAATGCTCAGTGTATGTCTTGCAGGATGAGGCCACACTCCAGGCCATGGACGAGAGGCTACAGAAGTGGAAAAAGGAGCTCCAGCCCTGAGGTTCCTCAGCTGGGCCCTGTCTCAGGGATGCCCTGGAGGCCCCGCTCTGTGACTGGACATGCTTCCAGGAAAGAGACCATTGACTTGGGGGTTTCAGCAATCTTTTCTCACAGTATCTGGACTGCTGTCTTGGATTGGGCTATATTCTACTCCCCTGTGGGTTATTTTAGGGTCGTGGTTATTTCTGGCCCCCTTGCCTGGAACAGTAAAGGATGGAGTATCAGGTTGGAGCCCCAGCTTTAACTTAGCCCTGCCCAGGGGCTCCCCACCTCTTCTCATGTGACCTCAAGATATTGCTTCTGGCTTGATTGTTTTTGTTCCTATTAAAGTTGTTAAGTTATTAGAGCCCTCAAGGCAGCCTCTCTCTTCCTCTGGACTGCCTGCTAAACCATTTGGAAGGGACCCCAGAGAACCTCAGACCCCCCACCTTCCCTATGAAGAGAGGGACAGAGAGGAGAGTGTGTCTGTGTGTGAACACTGGGAACCAGGAACTCATCTGAAGTCGCAGGGCTTGTACATGGCAACACAGACTTCCCAGACCCAGGCCTCTGCTGTGCTCCTCACTCTCGGAGGGTGCACGGTGAAGGCTGGCTTAAGGTGTTTGTGTTTATGGATGGGGATGGGGCCTTGGAGACATCTTCACAGGGATTCAAGAACTGCCTGGTGTGTGCACAGAGGTAGGAGGGGCATCTGAGAGCAGCCCCACTGGTCCAGGCTTCCCTGCAACTCCAGCAGCCTGCTGAGGAGGCAGAGTAGGGTAGCCATCATGACCAGTGAGTGCTTGGCCAAAAGTGGACTTGAGGTTTGATTTTGGGCAGGGGTTTTAGACGGTCCTGAAACTCCATTTGTAGACCAAGCTGCTTCAAGCTTGCCAACCTCCTGCCTCTGCTTCCATAGTACTGAGATTACGGCACATTCCATAACTGGCATAGAAGTGGGATTTGATCCCCAGTTGGATGTCTCACTAAAGCCGCTGTAGTCTTAAAGCCCCCCAGAAGGCCATGCTAGGAGCCTGGTCATTGGTAGAGCAACTTCAGGAGTTTCACTCACACCCTTTCTCGAACCTAGAGAAATGATGGGGACATAAGGTGTAAGACCTTCAAAAAATGTTTTCTCCTGAAACAGAATTCCTAAAACATGAAGTTTTGTGATACATAGGAGTGGTTTTGGCTAATCATAAGCGCTCCTTTGGACTTAGGGTCAGCGTAAGAGCTTCGAGGTCACCCTCTCCCCTCTTCTGTCCTCAGGGAATGGGGTGGGACTGGATTTTCAGCTCAATCACAAGGCCATTGATATTTTTCCTGGAAGTTGCCAGGAGAGGTCAGTGTCACACTGTAGCCAAGGTTAGCTTCAAACTCATGGCAATCCTCCTGTTTCTTCCTCTTGAGTATTAGGATTATAAACCTGAGCCATCAGTCCTGGCTTGATTTTGTGTTTTATTTTGTTGGCAGTGCTAAGGACTTCAACTCATGGCTTTGCTCACGCTATCCCACTGAGCTACATCCCCAGCCATAGCCAGTGATTTCAATCAGATGTGCATAGGTAATAAACCTGTCAAAAGACACATTTAGTTAAAAGATTTAATTGGCTTTTATCTGCAGTTCTAGAATCAGATATAAGGGGGGAGGAGTTTGATGGGCCAGAGACATCTCAGTGGCTAAGAGCACTTGCTGCTCTAACAGAGGACATGAGGGTCAGTTTCCAGCACCTACATATAGCAGATCACAACCACCTGTAATTCCATCTCTGAGGGACCCAGCGCTGTCTTCTGGGCTCTGTGAGCATTGCATACACATGATTCTGGGGCTCACACCAGGGTCTCACACATGCTAGGCAAGCATTATTAACTCTGAGCTGAGTCCCAGCCAAGAGTCGTCATTGGAACATGCTTGGTGTCAGAGAAAACACACGGTTTCTCCCTTTCTTTCCCTTTCAAGCCACACAATACTGCTGCTGATGCAGAGGGAGGATTGTGATCCAAATTCAACCTCAAGGGCTCAGGCTTGAAGCAGCTCTGCTGCACCACATGGCAGGATGATAAAGTCTTGCATAGGGTAAACTCAGAATCCTTCATGTCAAACACTGCAACCAAGGCCAGGCAGGATGGCATACCCCATTATTTTACTCCAGAGGTGGGATAGGAAGCATCAGGAGTTCAAGATCTGGCTCTGCTACATTGTGAGTTCAAGGCCAACTCTGATACATGAGACTGTCTCAAAAACAAAAATCCAGGAGCTGGAGAGATGGCTCGGTGGTTAAGAGCACTGACTGCTCTTCCAGAGGACCTGAGTTCAATTCCCAGCACCCACATGGCAGCTCACAACTGTCTGAAGATCTAGTTCCAGGGGATCTGACACCAATGCACATAAAATAAAGTTAAATAAACCATAAAAATATTTTAAAAACAACAACAACAACCAAAATCCAGGCCTGAAGAGATGGTTCAGTAGTTAAGAGCACTCCAGAGGTCCTGAGTTCAATTCCCAGCAACCACATGGTGGTTCACAACTACCTACAATGCAATCTGATGCCCTCTTCTGGTGTGCAGGCAGAACACTGTATACATAATAAATAAACCTTAAAAAAAAATCTAGCGGGGCAGTGGTGGTACATGTCTTTAATCTCAGCACTCCAGGGAGGCTGAGGCAGGAGGATCTTGAGTCAAATGGCCTGTGTGAGATACACAGAGAGCCTCTGAGTTACCCGGCTCCCCACTTCAAAGAAGTGATCTGGGAGCTGGAGAGATGGCTCAGCGGTTAAGAGGTCCTTCCAGAGGACCTGGGTTCAGTTCCCAGTAGATACGAGGTTATGCACAACCTCCTGTAACTTCAGTCCCACGGGATCCAGGGATCTCTTCTGGCCTCCTCAGACACCAGGTAAGCTTGTGGTGCACAGACATACATCCTGACAAAACACTCATTTAAAAAAAAAAAATAAGGCCGGGCGGTGGTGGCGCACGCCTTTAATCCCAGCACTTGGGAGGCAGAGGCAGGCGGATCTCTGTGAGTTCGAGACCAGCCTGGTCTACAAGAGCTTGTTCCAGGACAGGCTCCAAAACCACAGAGAAACCCTGTCTTGAAAAACCAAAAAGAAAAAGAAAACTCAAATGAGTGCTTTTAGCTGCAGTATTCATTTTGGGATGATTTCTTTATCTTTTGAAGGCTTTTACAGTCCTGAAAACTGTATCATTTTTCTGCTAAAAACCCTGTGGTGGCCGGACGGTGGTGGCGCACGCCTTTAATCCCAGCACTCGGGAGGCAGAGGCAGTCGGATTTCTGTGAGTTCGAGGCCAGCCTGGTCTACAAGAGCTAGTTTCAGGACAGGAACCAAAAAGCTACGGAGAAACCCTGTCTCGGAAAAACAAACAAACAAACAAACAAAAACAAAACCTGTGGTGGTTGTTCTTCTGTTATTGAAAAACAATGTTAGCCAATTTTGCAATAGCACTGGTCAACAAATTGTTTACTTCAAACTATGTCCTGTGCCCATACTCTATACTTGGTCCTATTCCAGACTCTGGTGATCAAGTGGTAGAATGAGTATCCTACATTGCAGAACATGGATTCCAATGCATTTGCTTGAATTGCCACAGCAACTTGACCATTTTTCAGCATTGAGTCATATTATCTCCAATACATCATATGTGGTTTCTTTTCATTTTTCTTTTGAAATCTTTCATGTCAAGTCTAAATTAACTTTTGTCTTTAGCTAATGACTGCCCCGGGTAAGATTAAATCATATATCAATGTAACTGAGAATAAACTGTGACTTTCAGTATATTTAAGAAATATAATTAGGGCAGAAATTTCCCTGTCTCTAAATTGTACTATCATTCACATATCATGCTGAAAAAGGAAAAAGACAATGAATAGAAAATTATAGTAATCAACTGAAATAATAGTATCATAGCTGAATTTCATGTCCTACCAGAGGAATTATTAAACAGTTAAAACATACATAATTATACTTCATAAATTTAATAATAAAGAAATATAATTATTACCAACTTGTACTTTATAATCTTNAGTCCAGGGTACATAGTAAAACCCTATCTCAATTTTTTTTTTCAGTTTGAAGACCCCCACACAAACTAAAAAATTAAAAGTCATAAAGAATAAAGTCTGGGCAGGGTTGAAAATGTAGGTCACAGGTTGATTTAGCAGGAGTCAGGCCCTCGGTTGGAGTCCCAGGAAAATGAATGAGTGTTATAAACACAAAGAAAGTGCAAAGGAATTAATTGTAGAACTGGATTAAATTACTCCTAAAGTAATTTCCAGTAGGGTCTCCTTACATACAACATGGAAGCTGAATGTCATCCTGTTACCAACTGGGAGGGCCCTAAGTGACCATACTGCTGGAAACTCTTTTGTCCTGGAGAGGCACCAGCACCGCGGCCCGCCACTGCTCCACGAGTGTCCGCGCTCCACCTCCCAATGACTCCCAGGCCGCGCGTCCACGCGTCTCGGGGCCTTCGATTGGGCAGCTCCGCTGAGGTGTGGCCGGAAGAGGCGGGGCTGATTGGGAAGCGCGTGGTGTTCCGGAAACATGGCGGAGCACTCTAGGAAGCGTCCGTGTGGCCCAGTAAGTGGCAGCAGGTGGGGTTCCGGGCGAGGCCGGGGCGCGCGGCGTCTCGCCGGTGTCGGTCTTGAGGGCTCCCTCCTCGCCGCTCGCCCGGGGCCTGAGCTTGCGCGGTTAGCTGGCCCGGGCTACACTCCGCAGGGCGGCGGTGCTCACGCTGCCGAGCCCTTTCTTGACTTCTGATTCCTAGGGCAACGCTGTGGCTCGACCGCTCCTCCCTTGCCTCAGTTTCTTCTTTTGCCCTATGTGAATTTATTCCTGAACTTTCCGGTTGGTTACTGTGCCGAGGCTATGGTTTGGGGAATTCAGATGGCTGGAGGCCTGCAACGATGCTCCCCGCCGATGTGTGACCGTTTAGGTTCTCATTTTCCCTCCTGCTCTTCCAGGGCGAACACGGCCAAAGGGTTGAATGGCGAAAATGGAAGCAGCAGAGTAAGTAAGGGCTGAGCCCTCCCTTTCCCCAGCCCACCTAATGCCCTGCAGGCTGAGCCCAGGCTGCTTCAGTGAGGGAAATCTCACTATGGGCCCTCTTCCCCCACCAATTCTTCTCCAGAAAAGGAGGAGAAAAAGAAGTGGAAGGACCTCAAAATGATGAAAAAACTGGAGCGGCAGCGGGCGCAGGATGAACAGGCTAAGCGCCAGGAGGAGGAGGAGGCTGCTGCCCAAAGTAGCGACCAGGGTAAGCGCTGGGTCCTGGGGCCGACCCCCACACCTAACCTGCCGCCCTCTCTCGCCCCTCTATCCTCTGTCCCTCTCTCCTTTGCTTTCTCCTCCTTTCTCTCTTCCCCTTCATTTTTCTCCCTCCCTCTCTTTCTCTTTTTTTTTTTCCCCTTTAAGTGAGGGGCTAAAGATTATAAGCCAGAGCCTTTATTCCTAGTAGGGAAGCATTCACTCGCCAGCCTACCCTTGGCTCAGACCTCCTGAGCACGTTCTGAGTGCTTTGGTTACATTTTGAATTTAATTTCATAATGGAAATATTTATCTTCCCATTGTATCTAATACTGAAAATGTTCCAGAAAACTATGAAAAAGAAAAACTGGGGGCTGGAGAACTGGCTCAGTGGTTAAGAGCATTGGCAGCTCTTCCCAGCACCCACTTGGCAGCTCTCAACTGTCTGTAAGTCCAGTTTCAGGGCATCTGATGGTAAGGCACATAAAATAAAGTTAAATAAATTTTTAAAAAAGGAAGAAAGACAAACTGAGCAGGCTGTGGCTGTGGTTTGTTCTGACATTATGACTAGTGGTGCGGCCAGACAGAGTGTACGGTGTAACAGCCGGGAATCCTGGGTTAGTACATTCCCCTATCTTTATTCCCCCAGCAGACTATCTTTTTCTGGTTGTTGTGATACACATAGCTATAATCTCAATACCTGGGACTCTGAGGCAGGAGGATAGAGATTTAAGGGCTAGTCCAGGGCAAGTAGTAGCCACGTCTAAAACAAACAAAACCAAAAGTATCCTCTTTCACTGGTGGGTGTGTGGGAGTGGTAACATTGTACCCTTGTGGAGCTCAGCAGCTAGCCTCGGTGGTGGTGAGAAGCCCTCTGTTCAAGGACTCTGGAAGTGATCTATGTGTCACCTCTTTCAGATAAAGAAACCGGGAGGGACAGACTATATGGAGGCTCATCTACAGCAAGGCGACCTAGCTCATATCTCAGCTCCCCACCGCTTAGTCCTGGTAGGCAGGACACTTAGCCGACTCCCAGGGTGACAGAACACACTCAGGTAAATGAAGGGCAGTGATTTCAGGAGCTTTCCGCTGGTCTTCACGCCACAGATGCTCCTGCCTCTAACCCCGGAGCCATCTCTCAGCCCCGAGACTTCTTATTAATTATGAAAGCTCAGCCTTAGCTTAGACTTGTCCCTAACTAGCTATTATAACTTAAATTAACCTGCTTCTGTTAATCCACGTTCTTCCACGTGGCATTTTTATCTCTCCTCCATTCTGGATATCTGACTTGGTCTGTGGCTCACAGGCATTACCTGAGAGTCCAGACTCATTGCCTCTTCCCACCCCCCATCCCACCTAGCCTCTCCTGCCCAACTATTGGCCAGTCAGCTCTTTTTAAAACCAATCAGAAGGCGCCTTGGCAAAAACACATCTTCACAGTGTACAAAAAGATTAGCCTACAACAAGTCGGTGATTTATACATGTTGTGTATGCATGTGCACAAATATGTGTATATATTTGTTTCCAGTCTGGGTTGATGGAATCCATAGGTGTGGAACCTACGGGTAGAGGACAGACTTGATGCTTCCTGGAGCTTACATCAGATGCTGTTTATATTTTTGCTGTCTTTTAAAGATTTATTCATTTTTACATATATGGGTGTTTTGTTTGCATGTACTTCTGAAAACCAAGAGGGTGTCAGATCCCATAGGACTGTAGTTACAGACATTTGTGTTGGGAATCGATCTTAGGGCCTGTGTGAGAACAGCCAGATTTTAATGGGTCTCGTCTACATCTGATAGCTGGTAAATGAGGTATCTCAGAGCTGAGCCAGGATCTGGGCATAGGCCAGTGCTGCTGACCACTGTTTGACCTTGCTCTCCGGGCTGCCTTACTCTGAGAAGCCTTGGAGACTTTGGTTCAGTTCTTCCTGAAGAGACTGAAACTCCTCCCATTTAGACAGTTCTCTTACTCTGAGCCATGTCAGGCTGACCAGGTGCACCCCTTGCCCCTGCTAGGACGGCCTTACACTCTGAGTGTGGCCCTGCCAGGCTCCATCCTGGACAACGCCCAGTCACCTGAGCTTCGCACCTACCTGGCTGGCCAGATTGCCAGAGCCTGCACCATCTTCTGTGTGGACGAGATTGTGGTGTTCGATGAAGAGGGCCAAGATACCAAGTGAGAGTCTTTACGGGGAGGGGAGAAGAGGAGGGCCGCCAGGCTTGGCTGTGACTTTGTCCTGTCCCTTGTCACCTGCCTGGCTCTTTGAAAGTACCCACATTATAATCCTTATTTTGTGGAGGCAAGGACACTCACACTGGGTGGGAGGAGCTCTCAGAGGCAAGGATGCTTACACTGGGTGGGAGGAGCTCTCAGAGGCAAGGATGCTCACACTGGGTGGAAGGAGCTCTCAGAGGCAAGGATGCTCACACTGGGTGGGAGGAGCTCTCAGATGCAGCTGCAGTTGCATCTGTTTTCTCCCGTGGTGCTGGAGATTGATCTCTGGGATTTGCGCATGTTCTGTCACTGAAGCTGCATGTCATTCAGCTCTAAGACCCCGTTGTGTGCCTGTTTAATATTTATTTATGGTGCTTGTATACACACACTGGTTTGGTTGTGGAGATCAAATGACAATTTAGGCCAGGCGGTGGTGTTACACGCCTTTAATCCCAGCACTGAGGAGGCAGAGGCAGGCGGATCTCTGAGCTGGAGGACAGGCTAGTCTACACAGAGAAACCATAAGGAAGACAACTTGTGGAGTCAGGTCGTCAGTTCTTTCCTCATGGGGGTTCTGGACATGGAACTTAAGTTTTCAGGGTTGGGAGCAAGAGCCCTCAACTGGATACGCCACCTCTCCAGCCTAGCACTTGCATCCTAAGCCCTGTCTTTATCTTTCCAGGACTGTGGAAGGGGAATTCAGGGGAGTTGGCAAGAAGGGGCAGGCATGTGTACAGCTGGCCCGCATCCTGCAGTACCTGGAGTGTCCACAGTAAGTGTGAGGTGAGGGTGGTGTCCCCTTGGATGTAGTAGAGGGAGGGCCTGACAACTGCGTTCTTCCCCAGGTACCTGAGAAAGGCGTTCTTCCCCAAACACCAGGATCTGCAGTTCGCAGGTATGGCTGGTGTGCCTGGCTCATCCGTAGGTACTGAGAGTGGGGCCTGGACCTGACATCATCCCCCTCCTGTTCCCTGCTCAGGAATCCTCAACCCCTTGGACAGCCCTCACCACATGCGGCAGGACGAGGAATCGGAGTTCCGAGAAGGCGTTGTGGTGGACCGGCCCACCAAGGCGGGCCATGGCTCTCTGGTCAACTGTGGGATGAAGAAGGTAGGAATGGAGGTGGGCTGTGTACACCTTGAGGACACCTGCTAGCTGTGGAGGACAGGCAGGAACATAAGAATAGGGAGACCTGGGCTCTAGCCTGCTGTGAAACACCAGTTATTGCTAACTGGACCAGAGAAGTACCCAAAGCAGGGCTCGAGAGATGAACCCAGAGAAGCTGGAGCACTGGCTCACCAGTTAAGAGTACTGGCTGCTCCTGCAGAGGACCCTGGTTCAGGTCCCAGCACCCACATGGTGGCTCACAAACCAACTGTTCCAGGGGCTCTGGTGCCCTCTTCTGGCCTCCATGGGCCCCAGGCGTGAACATGATACACAAACAAACATGCAGGCGAAATACCCATGAAATAGAAATGATAGAGAGAAGCCAGGACCAAACCCAGTGTTGTCGGGGCGGTTTGTTTATTATTTACTTTTGTTGCAGAGATCTAATTGTGCTCTGTAATTGAAGTACATTCTCAGATTTGCTGATTTGGGGGTTAGGTGATTCTTTAAATTTTTCCCTTTTTTAATTATTTATTTATTTATTATGTATGCAATATTCTGTCTGTGTGTATGCCTGCAGGCCAGAAGAGGGCACCAGACCCCATTACAGATGGTTGTGAGCCACCATGTGGTTGCTGGGAATTGAACTCAGGACCTTTGGAAGAGCAGGCAATGCTTTTAACCTCTGAGCCATCTCTCCAGCCCCCTAAATTTTTCCTTTTTATGTGGGTGTGAATGTGTGGGTAAGCATGCACGTGCCAAGGAGGAACTGAGGGGAGAAACCTCCAGTCATCAGGCCTGGGATGGCGTGTGAGCCATCTTGCAGAGCCGGCAGCTCGTTTATAGTCTGCTTTTCCACAGATGAGGAAACTGAGGCTCACAGGAGTTAACTGCCCTCAGACTCCTACAGCTCCTAAGTGGCAAAGCCACCACGTGGAGGAAACTGCGACTTCATCTCTTTGTAGACTCCATGTCCTAGCCCCAGGCTTCTCTTTCTGACCAGTGCCCTGTGATGATAATTATTCTGCATGAACGGTCCCTCTTAGCAGGTCCCACTCAGTGCCAGAAGCAGGCAGGTTGGCCTGGCACCAGATTCCTCTGAGTCTCTGAGAACGTTGGCCCCTTTGAGGTGTGGCACTCATTTCCTCTAGCTTCTCTGCAGGAGGTGAAGATTGACAAGAAACTGGAGCCCGGACTTCGGGTGACCGTGCGACTGAACCAAAAGCAGCTCCCGGGTATCTGGAAGCTTCCTCGGCCCTTACAGTTGCCTGGCTCAGAGCCTCCTCCTGCCTCCCTGTCTCCTTGGTGTTCATAGCCTGTTCTGTTCCTCAGAATGCAAGACATACAAGGGAACAGTCGTGTCTTCACAGGACCCCCGCACCAAAGCCGGTCTCTACTGGGGCTACACCGTCCGCCTGGCCTCCTGTCTCAGTAAGGACAGAAGCTCCTTCCCTGAATGTCCCTCTGTACTAGATGGCATGTTTAGGTGGTGTCGTCTCTGGTCTCATCTCTGGTGAATGCTGAGAGCAGGATGTGATTGGTTCCCAGCCTCCATCCCAGCACCAGGAGGCCTACACAGGAATCTCAGTGTAAACCTGAGGCTAGCTCAGGAGACAGCAAGACCTTGTCTCAAACACCAGACCAAGAAAGCCCTCTGAAGCAAGTGTGAGGCCGCTGAACATTGTCTGGGGTTTGGGAGCTCTTCCTGCCTACCCTGTGCTCCCCAGCCAGGCTTCAACTCCACCATTCCCTGCCCTCAGTTTCCCAAGAGCAGTAGAGGACCTCCTTTACTGAGCTTTCTCCACCTGCCCTTGTGATGTGCTAGACACACAGCCAAGAGCAGGACCCCACTGAGCTGGCCCCACCCCCAGGTGCTGTGTTTGCTGAGGCTCCCTTCCAGGATGGGTATGATTTGACCATTGGGACATCAGAACGTGGCTCTAACGTAGCCTCTGCCCAGCTGCCTAGCTTCAGGTGCGTGCTGCTTAGGGCAGGGACAGGGCCCTACTGTACATGGGGTGGGGACTGTGTCCTGTGGAGCCTTGAAGTCAGTGACTCCCTTTCTCTGGTACCAGGCATGCTCTTGTGGTGTTCGGGGGCCTCCAAGGGCTAGAAGCTGGAGTGGATGCTGACCCCAACCTGGAAGTGTCTGAACCCAGTGTCCTCTTCGACTTTTATGTCAACACATGCCCCAGCCAGGGCAGCCGTACTATCCGCACTGAGGTGAGCCACAGCCACAGATATCCAGTTTTCCTGGTAACCCACCCTAGGTATCTTTTCTGAAGATTTATTTATGTGTTTTATATATGGATGTTTTGTCTGTGTGCACTTCTGCACATCAGAAGAGGGCATCAGATCCCATGAGACTACAGGTATAGACAGTTGTGAGCTACCATATGGTTGCTGGGAATTGAACTCAGGACCTCTGGAAAAGTGCTCTTAACCACTGAACCATCTCCCCAGCCTCAGCCTAAATACCTTTTCTGAAGATGGGGCCCTTACACAGCAAACTATTGGCAGGGACAAGATACAAGAGCCATAGGGTTGCAAGTCCTGGGCCTGTAGTAGTCTTATGTTCCCAGTTTACCTGCCTGTGCCCATTCAGGGCCTCTGCTTCCTTGGTGGTATCTTAGGTCCCTCCGGATGTCAACATTTCTGTTCTGGGGGAAAATGTCCCACAAGACCAGAGCATCCATGGGATTTGTGCAACCGTCCCTGAGGCCAGCATGGATTGCTGTCCCTATGGGTTACTATGGGGGAGGGGTAGCGGCCTTTTCTCCACCAGTCTCAGGGTGGTGACTGCAGGTTGACAACCCCTCTGCCTGTTCCCGAGGCCCCGCCCATCCTCTTATCCTTCCTGGGTCTTGGGCAGCTGGCTGTGAAGACAAGGAAGAGCTGGACAGCCAACTTCTCTCCTTCCAGGAAGCCATACTCATCTCGCTGGCTGCCCTGCAACCTGGTCTCACCCAGGCAGGTTCCCAGACCACCCGACAGCTTTGTGGTTCTAGGGTGTAGCAGCAGCAGAAAATGGAGGATCACCAGGAACAAACATGGTCAAGACATGTCTACAAAAATAACCACCTTTAATATGAGCCAGCCCAGTCTCCCTCACTTGCTGCCAGCAGTGATGGCCTTGAGGTTCCCAGCTCGCGCCAGGATATTGGGCACGAAGAGCAGTCCTGAAGCACGCTCGATGCTCTCGATGGGCACCAGGAAACGCTCCAAAGGGATGGTCTCGTCCACAGGGGCATTGGGCATCACATAGGAACGCAGCTCAATCTGCCCGCTGGTGGCCTCCAGGATGAGCACCTTGAAGAAGTGTGTGGGCACTGCCACGTGGTTCTTCCCAATAACCTGGTACTTTACATAGGACTTCCCATCAGCCTCCGTCCTGTGGAAAAGACCCAGGCACACATGACCAGGAGGCATGGTTGGACACAAGGCCACCCCTTCCAGGAAGCCCTCCCTGGCTTCCAACAAGAAATTTATGTGCCTTGCCTGGTTGTCTCTTTGGGTCTAGGAACTCCATAAGGTGGGGACCAATGCTCATTCCTACGCTTTTCTGCCCATTGCTGCTTCAGACAGAATGGGTGGCAATAAATGCTGCTAGAGGAATGAGCTCTAGGTCCTGAATTCACCCATGTGGACATGTGGCTACTACCTGTCCCCATAGGCAGGACACCGAGCAAGCGAGGAGTGGGGGCCATGACAGTGGCATAGTCCTTGCCCAGCCTGTGCCGATCACAGGGTTTTCTCATGTTCTGGCAGGACTGACACGGGAGGGAACGCCTCCAGCACAGGAAGGCAAAGGTAAGAGCCTGGTACAGCGTGGGTTAGAGAGGTGCCACGGTTTCAAAAGAGGGTGGTAAAGGCAGATTTGGGGCCTAGCGACTGTGGGCAGGACCATTCTAGGCCACCCAAAGGTCTCTGGCTACCATGAAACAGAAAGCCCGGGGTGGAGAGTAAGTGGGAGGCCCTGTTAGCCACAGGCTTACCTGGGCAGGAAAAGAGGCCCCGTGCAGACATAGACGTTTTGGTAAGTGCGAGTCAAGCTGCGGCTGTACTTCTCCAGGTTGTTCCAGGCATTCTGGTTGAGGTGCGGCACCTGGTGGAAGCAGCAAGGCTCAGGACCATACCTGGGACCTTCTTTTAGGAATGCCCTGGGTCCTAAGGAGGTGGCCAAGCAAGTGGAGGACAGAGGCTCAAAGGGGTCGCTCCTTGAGGCTCTGTGATTTCAGAGGTTGAGTGTCATAGAGCTGACCACCGCTAGCCACACCACCCTTTCCTAGGCTAAAGAACCAGACGGAGGATTAATCCTTTAGAGATCCCCTAGGCCCCTTGAGCCTGCCAGGCCTCAGAACAAGCGCTGGTGTGGGGTGTGGAGTCGGCCCTATGCCCCATGCCCGGCCATCCTGGTTCACTTATCAAGATCCTACTGGGAGCAGGTGCAGTGTTAACAATGTGTGCGGAGTGATGTGACTGATGCCAACAGCTCAACTTCGTGCCAGCTGCATTCCTGGCAGCTGCTGCAGGCCAGATGGTGCGGAGTAGGCAACCTCCTGGGTTCCCTCGGGAAGTACACAGGCTATCTTACTGACTGGCATTGCGGCAGCCAGTTTCCCACAGGAGGCTGGAGAGAGGGATGCTCCCAGTAAGTACTTCGTGTAAACTCAAACCCCGTCTAGGGCTCTTCCCTCCCGCAAAGGTGCACGCATAAAAGTCAGAACTAGGCGTTGAAGTCAGGCAGGTGACCAGGGACCACTTCTACCTGCGGGGCCACGTTACTCAGGTAGAAGGTGTCGTTCATCGCCCGCTGGCTCCAGCGATGGTTGGCGGCGGCGGCCAAGTGGCCGCGGTCAAAGCCGCTGCCGCGGTAGTCCGCGTTGGTGGCACGGTGGTACGCATGCACAGAGTCGTCCTCTCGGAAGTCGCAGGCGCTACGGTCGCCGTCGCCGCGGAGCCGCTCGGGCCGCAGCTGCTCTAACACCCACAGCGCACCGCGCGTGCGCGGGTCGTAGCTCAGCACGTAGGACTCGCGGCTCCGGAGCTGCGCCACGCCGGGCAGCCCGTACTTGGCCAGCTCCCCGGTGCCGCCCGCCGGCCCTCCCGGCAGCGCGGGCAGATCGGCCGCGACCACGGGCAACACTGGCACCCGGCTCAGCAGCCCCGGCGCTCCCCCCGCCCGACGCCGCCAGTGCTCGGCCGCGGCGCCCAGTCCCGCGCCTAGCGCCAGGGTCAGGCCAACCCGCAGGGCACGCATGGCCTCCAGGAGGGCGAGCGTGGTCGAGGAGCTAAGGGAAGGAGCCTAGGACCGGGACCAGCCCACGCGAGTGTCCTCCAAGACTTTCCCCTGCCCTTTTGAGACGCGGCCTGGGCGTGACACCGCCGTGCCCGCTTGCCATTGGTCCCTGCCAAGTCTGGCTCCGCCTCGCCTCTTGAGCCTCAGGAAACCTGGCCTCCTGCAAGGCCTGTAGCGCCACCCTCGGGTCCGCGAATTTAACCTTCACACAGGCCTGGGAAATCGAGTTGCTTGAACAGGACAGAAGCCCATGTCTGTCAGACTCCTCCTGTCCACCCATAATTGAGTCACCAAATGAGCCAAAGACTACTTTAGATTCGCTGGCAAAAGGACGCAAGTGCAGGCTGTAGCTGCTGACAGCAGCCCGGGGCTGAAGCTTGCTAGTAAGGCTATAGAAAGAGGCTTGAAAAGCCTACCCTAGAGTCATGGGTCAACCCCCCCCCCCCTTAAGACAGGGTTTCTTTGTGTAGCCCTGGCTGTTCTGGAATGTAAGACTTTAAGACAATTCTGAAGCCATTTCTGACCGTTCTGAATCCTCTCAGCCTCTGTGCCTTAGTGCTTCCTCTCCTCTGGGAACCAAGGACCTAACAGCTACACATGCACGTACCCATATACGTATGTTTTGATTCGGTCCCCTGGGAAATGGGGTCAAAATGACCTCTTACCTCATCTGATCTGGCAATTACTGGTAATAGCTCTTTTGAATAAGCCAATCACAACCCCGCCTTGCTTCTGTGTCCTCCTTTAAAAGTAGCCTGTGCCAGCTATTCAAGGTCTCTCTGCTTCCCGAATGCTGAGGGACCCTGTCATGACAGAATTAATAAAATCCTCATGCTTTTGCATCGGCTGTGGTGTGTGAGATGGCCTCTGGGGGCGACTCCTCCTCGGTGTTTGGATGCTAGAGTCCAACAGGAACTCATTCTGTAGACCAGGCTGGCCTCGAACTCACCAATACCCACTTGCCTCTGCCTCCCGAGTGCTGGGATTAAGGGCTTGCACCACCACTGCCCACTCCTTTCAACTCGCTTTTAAAGGGGTGAGCCTGGGAAGTATGTTGTTTAAGACAGTGTTTCCTGTCCCTAGTAGCTGGAATACACAGTCCTCAAAACTAAATCAATGTTATACTTTTGGTTGTGAGCCTAGCCATCTCTCCAGCCCATAAATCAATGTTAAAAAGGAGGGAAAAACATTTTTGGTGGTGGGGAGCCAGCTCAGTGGGTAAAAGCAATGCCTGGTGACATGATTTCCATCCCTGGAACTCACATAGGAGCCAGAGACAACAGCTCACATCTGTAATCCCGGCATCCCCAAACTGAGATTTGAGGCCGAGGCAGGAGCCACTGCACTGCACAGTGGATGAAATAAGAGACCTTGAAAGAGAGTGGAAGGAGGGAGCTGCCTCATGAGCCCGTACCTCAATATGTATGTCCCTGTGCACGGGATGGCATGAGCTTATGCATGTGCGCGC
>NW_026067969.1:5789240-5796043 GCF_014885135.2 Alexandromys fortis | reverse complement strand
CCTCCCAGGTGCTGGGATTAAATGCAGATGTGATGTATTTCTGTCAGCACCATGCTGCTGTGATCACCACCAGCTGGTGTTTTAAAGTAAGGCCTCCAGCTTTGTCCTTTTTACCCAGTTATGTCAGGCACCGGGGATCTTTTATGGTTCCCTAACACATTTTCAGATTCTTTCCTTTTTCTGTGGAAAAAAAATATATATATACATATATATATATACACACACATACACACGCACGCACACACACACATATATATGTGTGTTAGATAGAGAGTATTAGAGTGTGTTAGGACCCAGTCTCAGGCAAGCAGAGAGAATACACTGCCATGGCTACATCTCCATGTCATAGCAATTTTGTTTCAGGCAGGGCCTCAGTACACAGCCCCAGGGAGACTGGAACCCCCTACACAGATCAGGCTGGTCTCAAATTTGCCAGGATCCTCTTTGTGGAGTGCTGAGATCACTGGCATGTACCACCACACTTGGCCATCCTGGAATTTTGATAGGGACTACATTTATTCATGGACCCCCCAGTTCATTCACTATTAAATTGCCATGAGCTGGAACCCTTCCTCCCATCCCATAATCCCTGAGGAGGCAGCCTACGCCACCTTCCTCCTACACTCCTGGTGCTGGACTTGTTTAGCTGCGAGCTGCTTAAGCCGGAGGGGAATTTTATTTTTCTCACCAGCTGGAGAAGGTTCATTCACTCAGCTATACACACTAGAACCTGTGGTGTGTTCTAGATACTGGGACTGGAGGTAAATTCTTCCAACCTGGAACTGCAGAGCCTTGTTTCTCTGCACCTCCTTCAACTTTCCCAAGGCTTCACAATGTTCAGTATTCTTGGGGCTGTGGTTCTGGCTCAGGGGTTCAGTGCTTGCTTGATGTGTGTGAGGGCCTGGGCTCAATGACCAGCACAAAATTCCTAAGTAATTTCTGCTAGGTATTGCAAGCAGCATTTTATTATTTTCAGAATTTACAGTTAGCATATAGAAACACTCCTGAAGCCGGGTGTGGTGGTGCACACCTTTAATCCCAGCATTCGGGAAGCAGAGGCAGGGGAATCTCTGTTGAGTTTGAGGTCAGCCTGGTCTACAGAGTGAGTTCCAGGACTTACTCTGAGACAGAGAAACCCTGTCTCAAGGAAGGACAGAGAAACCCTGTCTCAAGGAAGGAGGGAGGGAAGGAGGGAGGGAAGGAGGGAGGGAGGAAGACAAAAAAGAAAAGACCCGGCTTTTAGCCAGGTGTGCCGGCACATCTTTAATCCCAACACTCTGAGGCAGAAGCTCCTGCCTCAGAGGCTAAGAGTATATGAACAGAGATTGAGGCTAGCCTGGACTATGTAGTAAACTCTTACCTCTAAACTAAGTACCAACTAAAGTAGCTGCAGGTGAGGCAGCTCAGTGGGTGGAGGTGCTCGCCACCTGATCCTTAGGAGAGAACTGACTCCCTCCGGCAAGACCTCTCAACCTGCAGGACGCGCACAGATAAATACAACTTAAAGCTAGTAACAAAGCGGTGGGTACTGGGTTAGCCCACCTGCCTCCTACTGGGCGAGGCAGCTGAACTGGAGGAGTCAGGCTTTCCTGGCAAGCAGTTCCTAGTCTTCCTTAGGCCAGGATAAGGGACTTTGACCTTGTCCTTGCTCCAAAGTCTCGTGTCCAGCCACGGAAGCACCATTACACATACATGGTAAAGATCACACGGTTTATTAAAGACAACTCATCAACAGCACTGACTCAGAGAACGGATGAGAACACAAAAGCCACTGCTGTCCGGTCCCCCGGGGTGACCTGCCAAGCTCCTGGGGCCACCCCATGTGGAAGCTGCTGAATTCAGACTCTGGTTCTTCCTTAAGAATCATCACAGGCAAGTCCTTTTCTTAGGCAGCACCCGACTGGGGAGCCACTCTATCCAGACAGCCTCCATGCCCTTGGCCTTCATCTCCAGGGTCAAAGAGTGGGCACAGGATGCAGGTCTCCCACAGAAACAAATCGGATGCAGTGATTCCAGTAGCATGGTCCCAAGAAGAGAGGGAGGGAGAGAGCAAGGGAGGGAGGATTGGCAAGAGGGAATGAATGCAGTAGGTGTCCCAGGCAGTGTCTGCTGGCTTCCAGGCAATGAAGAGGTCAATGCTGGGGCTGAACTACCGCTGACAAGCCCTACATTAAGGGGCGGCCAGGATGGTGGGAGTGTATGCCCTGGATCTCTGAGTACAGCAAATGCAGCAGCTCGGGCCTCCCCATACTCAGTTCTAGTAGAGCCAGGAATGGGAGAGGGTGCCAGGGTTAACCTGGGGAAATGAAGACGATCCATGCCTCCAATTCTGTCACCCCAGTCACTACCACCCGCGCACAGCCCAACTCACTTGCCAATCTGCAATAAATAGCCCATGTCTAAATAAATAGTTAAAAAAAAAAATCACCCAAATATTGTATGTTGGGGGAGATGGTAGCAAAAAGGCAGACAGAGTCCAGCAGCACCCAAGGAAGTTTACTAGAGCAGCGGCTTGGGAAGGCAGGGAGCCCTGCAACTGGTCTCAGAGGCTTCGGGTAGCAGCTGCTGGAGCCTAGTTCCTGCTGGCCAGTCTGAGAGGGTGAGGACCCCCTCCCCTGCTGTCAGCCTGCCTTCAGGACTCAAACCACCTGGCCTCCACAGAAAAGGAGGGAGGGTCAAGGTTAGGAAAAGTCTACTTGCTGAACAGGGTGCAGCTCAGGCACTGTGTCCCCAAAGCCAGGAGACAGCCCAAGCACCCTCTGCAGCCCCTGCAGTAGCACAGCTACAGACGTAGCTCTCCTGGCACTGAGAAGCTCCAGGCCTTCGAGTTTAGCCAATGCTGGCCACAGAGAGGCATCCTTTGGTCCCTTGCCCTTGATGAGACTTACACACCCTGGGCAGGAACATGGAAGCCTAGGGATGCCAGCTCTGCTGAGATGCTCAGGTTCCAGCTCCCAGGCTCAGCCCAGCGGGACGTCCTTGGTCTCTGAGATGATGAGTCTCCAGGGAGGCCCTTACAAGACTCCTCCTCCCTCCTTTCTCCACAGTTGGGCAAACAACGGGCAAGAGGCCCCGAGTGTCGCAGGCCACCATGTCAGCAGCACTTGGCTTCCTCAAGCCAAGCAGGCCCCCTGAAGAGCCACTGTGATTCCCTCTCTGGTGAGGGGACCTTGAACCTTGGGTTGGGGATGGGAACAGGGTGCCTAAGCCAAGGATGGCCTACAGGGGTCTTACTAAGCCACACTCCTCATTCTGACTGCTGGCTTCAGGAAGCAGAGAGGAGAGAGGAAGAGGTTTGGGGTAAGGTGCTCCAGGTGAAGGGTAGAGACATGAAGAGGAAGGAACGGCAGGAGCCACACACACCTCTGGCAGAGGAAGAGGGAGACAGCAGAGGTTGAGACACAGAAGAGAGGAAGCAGGACCTCAGAGGGATTCCAACATGCCCACTCCGCTTCCAGGGCATGTGTGAACACACGTGTACATACACACACTGGAGCAGAGACACCTGGGGGACACCCCGACCATGAGCAAATGCACCGGACAGGGGAGACAAAAGGTGAACCTAGAACTGGCAGTCTCTCAGCAATTCTGGGGTGCCTTCCCCAAGTAGCTTGAGCACCAATGCTCAGAAATGGTTTCTGGCCCATTAGCCAATTTCCTCCCCTGACCAGGACCCAGGGGAAGATGAGAGCACAAAGGGTAAGGAGCTACTGGGCAGAGGCATGGCAGAACCCTTGCCAGCCTCCTGTGCCTCAAATGGCCTCAGTCCCAGGAACCCAGTTCGGGAGCTCCCGCGCTGCTCAGCAGTCTGGGTGGAGGCCTCAGGACTCAAGTGCAGGGAGGGCAGCAGGGCCAAGCACTGGGAAGGAGCACAGCACGGTGTGCTCAGGAGTAGCCTGGAGCTGGCCAGGTCTGTGGCTTGTCCTCACTGCTTTCCCACTGACTCCTCTGTGTCCCACAAACCAGATGTGCAGGTGGCTGCTCTTCCAACCCTGGGCCTCTTGCCACCAGGTTACTTCGAGTCTTGGAGCTCCTTGGCTTTCTGTAGGATCTGGCAGACGTCTGTGCTGGGGTAATCCTGGACACCAAGGAAACCACATGTGCTCTTGGAGCAGCCCCCACTGCCTTTCCACACACATCTGTCACCATGGCACGGCACCAGCAGCAGGGACCTGGTATACCAGACACTCCAGGTATCCCGCCACAAACACTGCATGTCACTAAGGTCCAAAGGGTCTCACAGCCTGTCTTAGGACCATAGTGCCCGAGGCCTCAGCCCTCCCAGCTCCAGCCGTGGAACCTGGAGGCACACCCATGAAGAACCTGGAACTAGCTCTGCCGGTATAGCCCTTAGTCTTCCAGTCCCCCGAGGAACCCCGAGAAGGGGTGCTGTGATTACATCCATCTCACAGACCTGGCTAGTGAGGTTAATGAAAACAAACCCAAAGCCAGGTGTTGGTAGACACTGAGGCCCGGACAATGTCACTTGGCTCAAGTCACATGAGGAAAAGAACAGAACATACATGAACCTCAGGCTGGCTGACAGACCCACGTGACACACAACTCCCCACCAGAGCAAAATCAGCAACATTCACTTCCTTGACCTTGTGGCCTAGAGTCCTGGAGGGCCAAGGATGTATACCACTCAAGGTCTGTGAAGACCAGGATTCAACTCAGATTCAAACCCAGAGTCTGCACCCTGAACCCACAGTACGTGCTCCTGTTTCTGGTGCCAGCCTGCAACAGTGGCTGGTGCATGGTGAAATGTCTGCCCTGCTGCTGAGACTGACCGGCCTTCCCTCCAGTGCCCATTACCTGCAGAAGCCGCATGTTGACGGTGAAATCCCCTTCCAGCAACTGCTCCCGGATCAGTCTGCAGGAAAACAAGCAGCCTCAGCGCTGGACCCTAGATGTCCCAGGAGCAGGCCTGCAGGCAGACTCTCTGCTGATTCCTCCACCCTCAGCACGGCCCGCTTGGAGGTCTGGCCGCCTTCCAGGACCGCCCTCCCCAGCTTTCCTGACGGACAGGGCACATCATGGCCCCACTTACATGAGCATGGCACAGCAGACCAGGAGGAGGAAGTCAAAGCGGTTGTCATCGGCAAAGAGTGAGTCCCAGATCCGGATGACATCAGGCAGCAAGAACTCCTGCGACAGCAGGAGTGTCAGCCAGCGGAAGGCAAAGAACTGGGGCTTGATATTCTGCTCTTGCTGGAGAGACAGCAGGGATTGGGTGTCAGTGGCAGAAAGAAAATGTAGCCTAGAAGCAAGCCTGCTCAGGCCTCAAAGGGGCCACTAAGAGGACGGCTGCTGCTGCAGTCCAGTCAATGTTACTTTTGATTTCTTCAAGGCACACTAGAAGCCCTGGATTTTACATCAGCTCTTCAGACTTGGAGATGGCTCAGCACATGAACTTCCCAGTCTGGAGACGTGCCCAAGGACCAGCCCCGGGCATGGCACCTGTGCTCAGCTTATAAACCCATGAACAACCCACAGGGCAGGAATCCCCAGGAAATGAACACTTTGCTGGAGTCACAGAGGGTATTAACAGAAAGAACATGCATTACTAAGTAAAAACAGCATTCCGTATTGATTTAAAATTGGATGCTTTAAGCCAGGAATGGTGGCAGACACCTTTAATCCCATACTAGGAAGGCAAAGGCAGGCAGATCTCTTGAGTTCAAGGCCAGCCTGGTCTACAGAGTGACTTCCAGGATAGCCAGGAAAAAACAGGTCTAAAACAAACAAACAAACAAAACAAAACAAAACAAAAATAAAGTAAGAATATACGTGTCTGTATATATTTTTTTTTTCACAAAAAATTTTAGAAATTTGTTTCTGAGACAGAGTCTCACCATATAACCCATACAACCCTGGCTGGTCTTGAACTATTATATCAGGACAGCTTCAAACTCACAGAAATCTGCCTGCCTCTGCCTCCTGAGTGCTGGGAATAAAGGCGTGTGCCACCGCCACACAGTTTAATTTTTTTTTTTTTAATAGCCCAGGTTGGAGTCAAAGTCACCACGAAGCCAAGTATAACTTTAAATCCTCATACCCTGGCCTTCACCTTCTGAGAGCCAAGGTTGCAGTGGCTTGGATCCCAGATAGAGTCCAGGCCTTCACACGTGCTAGGCAAGCCTTCTATCAACCGAGCCACATCCCCATCCCACAGCACTGGCAATTTATATAGAAAAATGTATCTTCTCTGTCTGTCTGTCTGTCTGTCTGTCTGTCTGTCTGTCTGTCTGTCTGTCTATCTATCTATCTATCTATCTTTTTGAGGCTGGGTTTCTCTATGTAGCTCTGGCTGTGCTGGAACTTGCTTTGTAGACCAGGCTGGACTTGAACTCACAGAGATTCACCTACCTCTGCTTCTCAAGTGCTGGGATTAAAGGCGTGAGCCACCATCGCCCAGCCCCTTAATTTATTCTTAAAACAGGTTTTCATGTAAACTGACCTCAAACTCAGTATGTAGGCCAGACTGGCTTGAATATCCTCCTAGGATGCACTTCCTTGTCTAGCTTAAACTGAACTATTTTATGAAATACACAGTGATGGCTTTACAATAAGCTGAACTGCATTTTTAATGTATCTGCTGGAGGGAAGTACGTAGAGTTAAAGAACAGCTTGTGAGAGTCAGTTCTCTTCTCTACCACGTGGGTCGGGGCTGAACTAGGTAAGGTGGCTGGGCTTGGTGTTAAACACTTTCACCTGCCATCTACTGGCAACATTATTCTCTCTCTCTCATTCTCTCTCTCTCTCTCTCTCTCTCTCTCTCTCTCTCTCTCTCTCTCTCTCTC
>NW_026067969.1:5746865-5788751 GCF_014885135.2 Alexandromys fortis | reverse complement strand
CTTCTACCTCATCTTCTAGACACACAGCCTGCTCAGCAGCTTTCGTGCCCTATGCTAATGGGTCTCATCTCTCAGCTGGTCATGAGCATCTATCCCACAGAAAGTTCCAAGGGTCAACAGATCAGTGAACAGCAGTATTTTACGAGGCAGAGCTAGACAGCACCTGCTCTGACATGGCCACAGACGTCTGAAATAGATGAGGATCCGGAGCCCCACGTGGCCCATCAGCCTGGCTAGCCCCATTCTCTTTCTCTAGGGAGCCAGCAATGGGAGGCTTGGGCAGCCAAGAGCCTGTTTACCTTTCCACTCGCTGTTCGGGTCAGTGGCAAAAGTGTAGTACAGGGGACCCACGATCTCATTCATGCCCTGCACGTAAGCGATGCCAGGGTTGAGCTTGGCATAGATGAACAGGATCCGCTCCACCACCTCCCAGTGGGCTTCACAGCCATTGGGCAGAACCTCATACTCATTCAGGGCTGGTGGTGTGTTGTTCTTGTGCGGGGAGCTCATCTGGGGAGAAGAGGAGAACCTGTTAGCAGGTCAAATGTTCCCATGAAGCCCAACATGCCTTAACATCCTAGTTTATGACCAAGACATGATATGGAGGAACATGTCACACAAGGAAGAGGAGGTGGATGCTGTAGGAAGACACTGAGTAACAACCAGGTTAAAAAAGAGGTCCCACTTCCTTTAGTCCTAGCACTTGAGAGACAGAGGCAGGCAGATCTCTGTGAGGTTGAGGCCAGCCAAGGATACATAGTGAGACCCTGTCTTAAAAAAAAAAAAAAGCCAGGTGGTGGTGGTGCATGCGTTTAATCCCAGCACTTGGGAGGCAGAGACAGGCAGATCTCTGTGAGTTCAAGACCAGCCTGATCTACAGAGCGAGTTCCAGGAGAGGCTCTAAAGCTACAGAGAAACCCTGTCTTGAAAAATAAACAACAACAACAAAACAAAACCAAAACAAACAAAAAAATCAAAACCAATGAAACCCAACAACAAAAGAGAGGTAGATTCTGTGGTAAGGACCTGACTGTGACGGGCAGCCTCACAGGTGTACTCACAGGAAGAACAGATCTAGCTACATGCATAAAAATGTGTACATTTCTAAGTACACGTACTTCAACTGGAAATAAAGACTTGGCTGTGGGTGATGATGTAGGCTGTAAATCCCAGCACTTAGAGGTAGAATCAGGAGGATCAGGAGTTCAATACCAGTCTCAGCTACATATAGAGTTCTAGGCCGACCTGGACTACATAAAACCAGTTCAAAACAAGAAAAGGTGTCTACAATATCAGCTGCTCTGCAGAACCTCAAGAAATTTAGGGGATTTGGGTGCCTGGGCTCTGTCCTCAGCCTGCTCCAGCAGTGGCTGCAGAGCTGGGGGACTATCAGAAGAGACCCCAATGGACTACACAAGACTTTCTATTCTTAGGAGTCCAGGCAGCCCAGGGTATTTCCACATACTTTTCATACATGTGCATGACAGAAACACATGCACCCCAGGAGCAGACCATACTCCTCCAATCTGCTCTCAAAGCCATTTTCTTTCATAACAGAGCTTCATGTATTCAGACTGAACTTCAAATATATCATACAGCTCAGGATGGCCCTGAGCTGGTCCTCACCAGATAGCTGAGGATGGCCCTGAGTTGATCCTCCTGCCTCAGATTACAGGCTTTGAGCCACAGCACCACCTTTGAACAGTTCAAGATGAGGAAATAGACTCACATAGACTTGAACCTGGACTGACTAGTCCAGAGGCTGTGCGCCAAGTGGCTGCAGCAGGCTTTCTCTCATGATAACCCAGTGCCTCTAGCTTTCCAAGAACCTGCCTTCCATGACCTCATTTCCTTCTGGTTGTTCCACAGCCAGGCAGGGCAGGAGTGATCATGCCCAGATACGGAGGAGGAAAAGCCCAGAAACAGCATCTCGGTATCCCTTGCCCAGACTCACACAGAAGACAGAGACTGACTTGACTGAGCCACCCTACCACAGGTCCAGAATCCTGGGGATGAAGCTTCAGTTGGATCCTGGGCTGTTAGGACCAGATCCAAAGGTAAAACGGGTAGAGCTTGACCCTCCCATGCAACACTACAGTCAAAGGATTAGTACTGTGGGCCTTCATCAAGGCTACTAGACTCCATGCCAAGAGGGGTGCACAAAAACCAAGCCACGGTTCCCTCACCACGCCTGGGCTATGCACAACTTTGGTGGACCCTACCCTCATGGCAGGTACATGGGACCAGGAGTGAATGCATCTGCTTGACTGCCCATCAACAACTCAGGGAGAAGAGTTGTGTGATCCTCCACTCCCTGCTGGGGAGGCTGCAGAGGAGAGTTCCCCTGCTGGGGAGGCTGCAGAGGAGGGCTCTCCTGCTGGGGAGGCTGCAGAGGAGGACTTTCCTGCTGGGGAGGCTGCAGAGGAGGGTTCCCCTGTTGGGGAGGCTACAGAGGAGGGTTCCCCTGCTGGGGAGGTTGCAGAGGAGGGCTCTCCTGCTGGGGAGGCTGCAGAGGAGGGCTCTCCTGCTGGGGAGGCTGCAGAGGAGGGCTCTCCTGCTGGGGAGGCTGCAGAGGAGGGCTCCCCTGCTGGTGAAAGGCCATGACAAGTGGGAACAAGTCACCACTACAGCTTCCAAAGCAGTGGGCCTAAATGGAGATATAAGGTCATACACCTTTTGGGGGGCATAGCAGCTGCCACAGTGGCGAGGTCTGCTATTTTTTTCTGGAGCTTGAAAACCCTTAGATCTTACCCTCTTCTGTGTGTTCCAGATCTAACCACACAGCAAATTCTGACCTTGGCAAATGCAGCCATCTGCTTTGATAGCCCTTCTATGCCCAAGGACACCTGAACCAAAAGTTTCCCTGCTTAGAATCCTCCAAGAGCCCACCAGCAGTCTGTACAAGGGCCCTGTCAGACCTCCCCGCACCAGCTCTTACAGCACCCTCCGGCCCCTCCCCTCTGCTGTCTCGCTGCTCCTAGCCATAGGGACCCTCATTTTTTTCCCATGATACAAATGGCAAATCGAGTTTTCAGTGCAGCTCTAGGTCTAGGAACACATACACACAGGCAGGCAAACACTCAAATAAATAATCAAATCTTAAAAAGAAAAAGATCCCAGGCTAGCTCTTACATTTGTGACCCCGCTCCGGTTCCGGGCCACTGTCTGAGATTTCAGTGTTGTCTGCTCCACCCGTTTCCGAAGGGTCTCGAACTCATTCTGCGGGTCCAGGATGAGGAGGCAGGGGTATTCGGTGGCTCTCTGGAAGAAGGATATATCTGGGCACAGCCTCCTGTTGGAATGGAAAGAATGCTGTCACTCAGGGTGGCAGCCCTGGGTATCCTCACAAGTGGTTGATTTTATTTATCTTACAGTGCTGGGGTCTAACCAAGGTCACGCTAGACAGGTGCCCTACACCTGAGCTACTCTTCAACTGTTTGCTTGTTTGTAATTGTAACATTTCAGCTGGGATGGTGGCTCAACCTGTCATCAACTACTTGGAGTTCAAGGCAGCTTCAGCTACAAAGTGAACACCTGAGCAGCCTTGACTAGTGCAAAACTTTGTATCAAAACCTAAAATAGTTAACCCCCAAAATACAGTTTTTATAAAAGCAGTAGAAATTACAAATACATGCTCATTTCATAAGTGTTTATGAAGAGGTACATGTACATATTTTTTATTTTATTTTATTGTTTTTCAAAACAGGGTTTCTCTGTAGCTTTGAGCCTGTCCTGTAACTAGCTCTTGTAGACTCAGAGATTCACCTGCCCCTGCCTCTGCCTCCCAATTGCTGCGCCACCACCACCCAGATCACATGTGCATTTTTTAAGTGTCTTCACAGTCACACTCGGCAAAGACAGATGGATCTCTGTGTGTTCAAGGCCAGCCTGTTCTACAGAGTGAAATCCAGGATAGCCAGAATGGTTTCAGAAGAAAACCTGTCTCGAAAAACCAAAAGCAAAACAAAAAACAAAAACACTAATTCTCGTAAACCACAAACATGTTTCCATGACAAAAGCACTTGTCTACTTGTCTAGGAGCAAGAATCTAGCTTAGTGATGAGTATTTGCCTAGTAAGCATTATGTATACATGTATATAAGTACGTCTGATATTCACAAGGAGTCAAGTCCTGAGCTCACTCCCTAACAGAACATTATATATATTTACATGCATCTGTCTGCAGATGCATGGATGTGCACAAGGGTTAATCATGGTAATTTACCCTTTGCTGACATGAAGGGATGTGCAAGGAACGGTGTGCAAGGGCATCTGGAGCACGACAGGGCATCACAATCATGTATACATCTCAGACCGCCTAGACACAGCACACTGTGTACTGGCCCTCGGCAAACACTGACACCCTACTGCCAGCACCAGTGGGAGAGGGAGCCTGAGCCCCTAATCCCTCCCCAAAACTACTACAGGATGACACTCTTGACCTAAACCTGGTCAGGACAGCATCTCATGGGTAGTGCTGTTCCAATGCCAGTCTGAGAAGAAAGGCACCAAGGGCCTGGTGTACCACCCCATTCAGGCATCCAGAGGATGTCTGGAGAGGGGTCTGGGCAGAGCTACAGCACTTGGGGAGGAAGAGGATCTTTCAACAGACTTTAGCTCAAGCCTCAGGGCATTCCTGCACTGGTTCCTGAGGCTAGGAAGATCTCCCACACAGCCCCATGCCTCCCATCCTCCCCTCGCCTGGCAGCTCATGCTGAGTCACCTCCCCTAGGGCCCCTCTTCCCTCAGCACCAGCTTCTCCTCCCTCACAGCGCTCACAACTTCTGCAATCGCATACATTTTGACAGGTTGAGCATCTGTGTCTGTCTCCTCAGGGAAACCTCCAGCCCTCCTCACATGGGTGCAACTGGCCTGTGCTATTGCCGGCAGAACTGGCCCCAGGATTCCTTGGGAATGCCACTGAGTAGCTCTGCATAAGTTTCCTGTCTAAACGAGGAGTGGGTGCCAGAGAGGACACAGCCAGGCTGCTCCAAGTGAGGGGGTTCAGCTCCCAGGGTCCTTCTCCAAAGGCAACTGATCATTTCAAAGGCCTCTGTAGTAGGCTGAAGCCAGCACAAGGATCCGGATTCTATGTGAAGACCCATGCTGCACAGGCCCTCAGCCTGAGCCATCTCACTTCTACTTCCACAGAAGTCGTGTTCAGAGAGCCTGAGTTCCCTGCCCATGGTCAAACAGCCAAGTGGTGAAGCTGTCACTGAAGCCAGCCAGCCAGCCAGACTCCAGTGCCCTCTGGTACGCGACTGTAGGTATAAACCCTGGTGAGGGCCCCTGTGAGTAGCAAAAAGCCCCTTTGGGCCTCTTACCGGACATCTTTGTCAATCTGCAGTAGCACCTCGTTGTCCTTAAAATACGTGTTCCACCTGCTATCAGGGTTCGGGTTGAGGGGCTGTGAAGAGAGAAGCAGATGCTATGTGTAGGGACCAGCCAGGGCTGTAGCTCAGCGGCCTCACACCCAATGCCCAGAGACCTAGCTCTGGCCTAGAGACAGGCTCAGTCCACCCAGCAAGCGCAGGCTTCCCCAAGCTTCCCCAGCTCTGCAGAGGCACTCCACACCCCTACAGCCTGCTCTGAGCACATCCTGATGGTGACAGTGTTCTCGGCAGTGCCCCAGACAGAGTGTGCGCACAGCAGTCTCTGAGCGCCGTGGAAAGGGCAGACAAAGAAAGTCATTTCATTATCTACCAGGGCTTTCCTTGAGCAGTCAACTCCTGTCTGGGAGGATGGGTCTGAGGCCAGCCCGGCTACACTTCCTGCCCTGTCAAGTATACAAGAAGCTCAGGATAGGAGATAAAAATGGGATTTTTCTCCAGGTCTCAGACAGACACTTATTTCAACCTAACTCCTGCCCAGCTTTCCTCAACTATACAATCCTGCTACCTTCTTCAAGGACCCAGGGTGAGGAGAGGCGTGTAGTTCAGTGGCAGAGTAATTGCTTACCACAGTTGAGACCCTCTGTTCAACCTCCAAGCCCGTAAGAAGGCAAACAAATGAACATTTAGCCAGGGATAAATCCCAGATCTTAGGAGAGCTGAAGCAGGAGTCCAAGTATGAGGCAAGCTTCAGCTACATAGCAAGATTCTGCCTCAAAAAATAAATAAATAGGGGCTGGAGAGATGGCTCAGTGGTTAAGAGCATTGCCTGCTCTTCCAAAGGTCCTGAGTTCAATTCCCAGCAACCACATGGTGGCTCACAACCATCTGTAATGAGGTCTGGTGCCCTCTTTTGGCCTGCAGACATACATACAGACAGAATATTGTATGCATAATAAATAAATAAATAAAATATTTTAAATAAATAAATACACCAAAAAATCTACTCCGGGTCTGCAAACTGGCTTAGTGTGTACAGGTGCTTGCTGCACAAGCGTGAAGACCGAAGTTCAGTCCCCAAAATACATGGGAACAGCAGAAACTGACTCTAAACCATCCTTGTCCCCCTGTCTGTGCCATGACACAGCCCTCGCTGGCATCCATACACATACCAATAAGACATACTAACAATGAATTTTAAAAATGTTAACTTCAGGGTCACTCTTGGCTATAAACTGAATTCTAGGCCAGCCTGAAATACACAAGACTGTCTTTTTTTTCAAGACAAGGTTTCTCTGTGTAGTCCTGGCTGTTCTGGAACTTACTTTGTAGACCAGGCTGGCCTCAAACTCAAGAGATTTGCCTAACTCTGCTGGGATTAAAGATGTGTGCCACTAGCGCCCAGATTAATCTTTTATTAAAATAATAATAATAAGAAGAAGAAGCACTGGGGTGAGGGTTCCAGACACCATGACCTAAGAGCTCCTGGAGCAGGGTGACTCCCACAGCACCCTCAGGACAATGGCCATCACTTATGTTCCCAACTAGGCGTAGGGCTGCTGTGGTTACCGTGTGCCTAGAATAAGCGGGGAGACACTGCTGTGTCCAAGGAGTGGGCAACCCAGTGAAGTGGGAAGACCTGACAGGATGCGGGCCAGGCCCACCCGTCCTTCAGCAAGGGGTCGGCGCCTGGGCCCAAGCCTCTGCCCTCTCTCTGTGCACCCTCAGTCCCTGAAGCCAACCTTACTTACATGATCTTCAAAAGTCACGTCCTCCCTGGATACACCCATGTTGGCCTTGGCGATGCCAGGCTGGATGATCATTTCCCTCAGGAACTGAGAATAGAGCCCTCTGCCAGAGAGGAGAGCGGAGATGAGAATGATGAGTCCAGAGAAACACCCCCAGGAAGCAGACAGGTTGTGGGAGTGCACAGGTCTCACCTCTGCTTGGCCAGGATGGAAGTCCATGAGGCTCTCTCCAAAGGGAGGTAGTTCAGGAGGATCTGCACAGAGAACAGCACAGCTCTGGTGACATCCCTCTGCCCATCCCGGACAGCAGTGGAGGCATGCAGGCCTCAGAAGAAAGGCTTCATGAAACCCTCAACAGGCAAGGTGGCTGTGACCCAGGAGCTCGGGTCTGAAGAGTGGCTCCCCTCCTCCTAGCCCTAGCTGGCCCCTCCCTCTGTTTTCCACGCAGACTCTTCTAAATGAGCAGAGAAAGTGGTGGCATTGAAGGGCTGGTAACCAGGAACAGAGGCTGCCACCATCTCAGGCAGTGGCTTCAGGGAAACTAGCCCCCAATCAGCATCCCTTCCAATGCACATATGCACCAGGAAGGGGAAATCTTCACTGGCATTATGAATTGGTCCATCCCCAAATGAAGCCTGGAGAGGGTGCCAAGAGAACACAACCCCCCTCAACTTCCAGAAACCCTTCCTCAGACAAGCAAGGAAAGGAGCAGAGAAGAGGGGCGGGGGAGGACCATGCAAGACCCAGGAGATCCCAAAACCAAGAGGCCCCACCCCAGGCACACCCACCTTCCAGCAGAGGCACCGCAGTCCGCCCTCACAGGGAATGCCTGTGGACACAGCAGGCAAAGGTCACCCCAAGCCAGAGTTCCAGAATCCCCCCAGCCCCACACCTTGAGCCAGTTGGCAGGAAGTGGAGTGAGCAGGAAGCACTTTGGGGACCACTCTTCACCAAAGAAATGTCTAAGCAGGATGCTAACTAATTTCTGTCTACAGTTCTGTCCGCCAGCCCAGAACCTCATCTGCTTGAATGTTCTTTGAACCTTCTCATCTTTGATTTTTCTTCTTCAAGGAGGTCATCATCAACCACCAACTCTTAGTCAAAGCCCAGCTCTTACTCAGGGAGAGGGAGCAGAGTTTCATGTAGCCCAGGCTGGCCTCCAATTTACTATGGTGGCATGGAGGAGCTTCTGAGTAGCAGAATTACAGGTGTGTTTGGCCACTATGTCTAGTTTATTGGTGCTAAGATTCAAAAGCAAGGCTCTATTCATGCTAGGCAGATACTCTATGAACCAAACAATATGCCCAGTCTCAGACAGGGTCTCACTACATAGCTCTGGCTGTGTGGGAACTCACTATGTAGAAGGCTGTTTTTTGTTTTTTTTTTTTTTTTTAGGGTTTTTTTGCTTTGTTTTGTTTTTCAAGACAAGGTTTCTCTGTGTAACTTTGGAGCCTGTCCTGGAACTCTGTAGACCAGGCTGGCCTCAAACTCACAGAGATCCACCTGCCTCTGCCTCCTGTTCTGACATTAAAATTGTGAACCACTATGCTGGGCATCGGTGTCTCTGCTTATGAACAATGGCTCTACGGCTCTCTATGACATCCATCACAACTGGAAACATATGAAACCTTGAGTATGAATGCAATGTGTGTAGTGTCTATGAACGGAGGGGTGCAGATAGACAGGAAGCACGTTTGTCTGTTGACACACCTAGGCCTAGAGCAGGACATGGGTCACAAACGGCATCCACATTTGTGAAATGCAAACCAAGCTGTAAGGTTACGAGCCCTGTGCCAGAGAGCCATGACTTCACTTAATTCCCACTTTAATTCCAGTCAGTAGGAAGATTAGCTCCCGCAGCCTCGCTCACAGATAGAGAAACTCATCTGTAGACAGAACGGCCAAGGTGTACTGAGCAGCCCCAGCTTGGCATAAGCACCACAGACTGCTCCAGAAAAGAAAAGGCAACTTCTGCAGTGCTTCCCCAAGTCTCCCAGGAACAGTTCTGATGAGGGTTTCTCTGGCACCGTGACCTCAGAATCCACGTGACCCGGGCAACTTCAACTCCTTCCTGGCAAAGTTATCGGCAAAGCTGTTCCACAAAGAGCTAAACAAACACCTTGGGGTGTTTTTACAGACAGGGTAAAAACCCAGTTATCTCTGTGCTGGAACATTGACCATGTGAGGAAGGGCAAAGTCAAACGGGGCTGATGTTTAGCTTCTTAGAGTTGGTGTTCTAAGGCTTGAGTTTTAGCATTAACCAAAGGTCACTCTCAGCTCTGCTTCAAAGCCAGGTAGAGGAATCAGGAACCACCCTGCAACTTCTGAAACTCAGGAAACTAGTTGAGAAATGGCAAACGCTTCGCCTAGGCTCAAAAGGTCACCCCTATTTCAATCTGCAGGCTACATCAGGGAATCTGGGGAATCAGATGCGTCGTATCCATGGCCAAAGGGTGGTTACCACTCCTACGACATCCAGGCAGCTCTATGAAATCAGTCTCTCTCTCTGGGTATCGTCTTGATGCGCTCCCCTTCATCTTGGCCATAACGCTATTCCAAGGAAACCCCGAGGAAAATTGTGCCTTACCACTAAAGCTGAGTTCTCGAAGCTTCTCCAGCACAATGGAAGGCTCCTTCAGGACATCCTGGAAATCGGCAATCCTTCAAGGGCAGAAAAGGAAACCCCAAGGTAACAAACAGGCAGCCCACAGATCCCTTACCCCAACAGTCTCCAACCCCAAGCTTAGGGATGTGGACAATCCTCTAACATTTGCAAAGTCAACAAAGAGCAAAAGGTGTTCTAGTCAAAAGCCTATGAAACCTTAATATTAAGCACTTTCTACTTGGTGAGCTGGCATTTCCTAGGCACTTGCTGTGGCCAAGCCCAGTGCACACCACACCACTACCTGAATTCACACAACCAAGCTTCGCAACCAGGAGTAATTTGATCTACAGACAGGGGCCCTGAACAGTTTCTCCACCATTCCCACAGCTCTCTTGGCTGGGGAAGGGGGAGGGGGCACAGACTTCTTGGGCCTGTCCTCAGGCAAGGACAAAAGACTAAAAAGTAGTCCTGGAGTGAACAAAATTTAGCCGACGCTGCAAGATGTAGCCTTGCGGTGTGTGTGTGTGCGGGGGACACGATTAAGAGGCTAGACTAAGGAGCCCCGGGTTCTCTCTAGTGTTTCCTATAAGCAAGGAGCACAGGGACAGGCGTATTTGGGGAAGAGGATCCTGGAGCCAGGAAGTGGGGAGGGTAATATAGGTCTGGACGAGGAAGACACTAGGGAATGGGGTCCAGAGTGAGAGAGAAAAAAAAAGGTGACACCAACGTTAGAGAAGCATCTCTGCTTCTCCTCACTGCCACACAGGCAATGATGCTGAGAAGTGGGCACTGAGGACCCTCCGCCGGGGGTGGGGGCTATTCTTGGCCGCACATGCGCTGAGCAGCTCGGTCGGGGAGAAGGCGCGGCCCGGCCGGAGCGGTCTAGACACAGTCCTGCCCTCGGGTCTCCTTACCGGCTCTTGTGCAGACTCGACATGATGTTGACTTCCGGACCCCCGGGCTGCTTCTGCAGCCCCAGCTGCCGCCACTGGCCCCCCTCCCCCTCCGGGGACCCGGGGAGTTCCGCAAAAGCCTCCGGCGGGAAGCAAAACCGAGAGCGTGCACGTTCCGCAGGAGCCGGACTGCGCTGGTTCCGCCCCGGGATCACGTGACGCGGGACTTCTTTAAGGCCAGGCAAACCCCTGCGCCGAGCGCCAGGGCAGCCCGTGAGCTCCTGGCTGCGAATCCCTCGGCCTCAGTGCCTCAGCTACCCGATACTCTTGTCAGTCTCTCTCGCTCCCCGCCATTACCGCGGCCCAGATGTTTGGTGAACTGGATCCAGGCCCCGGGTGTGGTCTTGTTCAATACTGAGTCCTTATGGAAATGACCGTGTGGCTCAGTAAGTACCGCTTGGAGTACAGCTCGGTGTTTCCTTGCCTTTGGGAGTTTATAAACTGTAGAATTTCTGTAATTTCACAATTTCAAAATAATAGAAAAGGAAAAACAGGAGCTGAGGGTGTAGTTCAGTTGGTAGAGCGCTTGCCTAGCGTGCCTGCGTTTCTGATCCAGCAGCACTTGTTGTTGGATATGGGGGTGGGGGGGATGCATGCTTTGGCCGAGCTTTTGAGAGGTAGAGACAGGAAGATCAGACGTTCAAGGTCATCCTCTGCTAAAGTGAATTCGCAGTTGATATTTCAGGGGATAACGCGCTTGTTTGTATGTGATCGATATATACGCGAGCGTGAGCACTGGAGTTTGGATTCGCAGAACTCACCTAAGAGTTGACAAGAAGGGCGGGGATGGTGACAGGAAAACTGGCTTCCGAGACTGCCCACAAAGAATAAAATAGACAATCAAGGAAGACAACTGACCATCAGGGCTCCCCAACACACACACATACATGCTCCCACACGTATTTGCACACACATGCACACAATTTTTTTTAAGAATGTGGATGGGTGCTTTGTCTGCATTTATGTCTATGTAGCTCTACCTACCTGGAGGGCAGAAGTGGGTGTTGGATCCCCTGGACCCAGAGCTGTAGACAATTGTGAACCATCATGTGGGTGCTGGGAACTGAACTAGGCCCTCTGTAAGGTCAGCCAGTGCTCTTAACTGCTGAGCTATCTCTCCAGTCCATACACAATATTTTTTAGTAAAGAGAGCGAGGTGTGGTGATGTACACCTTTAATCCCAGCACTCCAGAGGCAGAGGCAGGTGGATCTCCGGGAGTTCAAAGCCAGCCTGGTCTACAAACCTGAGTTCTAGGACAGCCAGGACTACACAAAGAAATCCTGCCTCAAAAAACAAAAAAACAAAAAACAAAAAAAAAAAGAGAGAGAGAGAAAATTAAGGAAGAGAGTGCAAACTAAAGGGGGCTGAAATCGTTAAACTCTCAGAGCCTGCCCCTCGTGACTTCCTTCCACCAGCAATGCCACACCTCCTAAGCCTCCCCAAACAGTACCGTGGACTGAAACCAAGTTTTCAAATACACAAGACTTTGGGAGATATTCTCTTTTAAACCACCACGATCACTATGTGCCTTACTGCCTTTAGATGGTGCCTCCCTTAACAAGAACCCTGCTGTTTTGCCCAGGCAGACAATGAACACTCAGGGTCCACCTGTGTCTGCAGTGCTGCAGTTGCAGGCCCATGCAACCATGCATGCTTTGTGAATGGGTGGTGGGTGTTTGAACACCAGTTGTCATGCCCATAGAGCAAGTGTCTTTCCTGACTGAGCCACGTCTCCAGACCTGCATTCATTTCTTTTTGTCACTGAGATAAAAATACCTGACACAGACAACCTTTGTTTATTTCAGCTCAGGGAGCTGGAGGGTTCAGTCCAGCATGGCAAGGAGCTCAGAGCAGGGAGTTAGCTCGTGGCCCGCTAGAAAGCAGGTGGAATGATGGGGCTCAGGTAGCTTCCTCCGTTTCCCTTTTGTTCTGAGTCTCCAGCTCATGGGATGCTGCTGCCCAAAGTTAGGGTGGGTATTCCTCTTGTCATTTAGCCAATTCTGGAAGCATCTTCATAGACACACCCAGAAATATGTCTTAGAAATGCCTATGAGCTGCGTTTTTAATAATTTTTATTTTTACTTAGGAGTGTGTGTGTGTGTGTGCGCCTGTGTAAATGTATATCACAGGTTTGCAGGTTCATGCAGAGGCCAGTAGATGGTGTTGAATCCCCTGGAACTGGAGTGTCAGATGTTGTGAGCTGCCCAACATAGGGTTCTGAGAATCAAAATGGGAACCTCTGCTACAACAAGTGCTTTTGACCACTGAACCATCTCTCTACAGTGCCTTGGAATTTCTTAATCTAATCAATTCGGTCATCAAAGTTAAGCAACCCAAGACCACCACCTTTTGTTAATTTGACACCCAAACATATCACCTTTATTGTTTATTATTTTACTTTATTATTGCCTTCATGTATATCTGTACCTCATGTGCATAGCTAGTGCTTGCAGAAGCCAGAAGCGGACACTGGGCCCCTGCAGCTGGAGTTACAGATGGTTGTGAGCCGCTGTAGGAGCTGAGAACTAGACCCTAGCTCTAAGAGTAGCCAGTGCTCGTACTGAGCCATCCCTCCAGCCCCCAAAAAGAACACTTCAAATCATTTCTGTAGCATCCATAAACAAATATTTAAAGGATGCAAACTTTTTCTTAAGGCTTTTAAATTTTATAAATGTGAGTGTTTTGCCTGTATATGTGCACCACATGTAGTTTCTGCAGAGGCCAGAAGAGGGCATCAGATCCCTGGAACTGGAATTACAGACGGTCTGAGTCATCATGTGGGTGCTGGGAACTGAATGCCCATCCTCTGTAAGAGCAACCAGAGCTTTTATCCTCTGAGCTCTCTCCCCACTCCCACCCCCACAAAGATTTATTTTCTGAGAATGAATGGCTAGTAAAGTTAACTCTTTAGAGGCATTTAACTGATAATTAATTTTGCCAATCTTTGACTATATTTAAAGAGTTTCATTGAGATAAATTCATATAGTATAAGAATTCCCTCCTTTAAACTGTATGACTCCAGTTGGACAGTGTTAGCATATGCCTTTAATCCCAGCTCTCGGGAGGCAGAGGCAGGAGGATCTCTGTGAGTTTGAGGCCAGCCTGGTCTACAGTGAGTTTCAGAATAGCCAGGGCTTTGCAGAGAAATCCTGTATCAAAAAATCAAAACGAAAAAAAAAAGATTTGTATGAATCTAGGGCTGCAGAGATGGCTCAGGAGTTAAGAATAGTTTCTGTTCCTCTAGAAGACCTGAGTTTGGATGGCTCCAGCACCCAATTGGGCAGTTCACAATTGCTTGTAACTAGGGGATCTGATGCCCTGTTCTGGTACTGGAGGGCAAGGGCACATGGATACACACACACACACACAAATAAAAAAAGAAAAATAAAATTTTCAATTGTACTAAAAATTACTTGGGTAGTGTAGTAGGCATGGGGTTCCTGTACTCATAGATAAGTACAGGAACCAGGAATATTAAACACACAGGGTTGTCTCTTCAAAGGGAAGAGGGATGTATAAGCTGTTTTTCACTCAGAAACCTGGGAAGGGGCTGGGTGGTAGTGGTGGCACAGGCCTTTAATCCCAGCACTGGGGAGGTAGAGGCAGGCAGATCTCTTGAGTTTGAGGCCAGCCTGGTCTTATAGAGCTACTTCCAGGACAGGCTCCAAAGCTAGAGAGAAGCGCTATCTTGAAAAGCTGAAGAAAAAAAATTAAGTAATTAAAACACAAAACAAAAAACCCAGAAAGCTGGGAGCAGACATACTCTAATAGTCTGGTGACCTTTGCACTGTCTGTGTGACTGAAACCACACCGGCTCCTCCCCAGACCCTTACTCTAAACTTGTTTTCTCTGTCATCTATAGAATTTAACTTTATGGAAGATGTGCCTTCTGCTTTACCAAGAGTTTGGGTGTAGTCCTGTCTTAAGCTTGTATACATGGGATTGAGTTAATTATTACCAGGAAACATTTTACCAAACTGTGCTATGACTGAATGTGCCTAAGATAAACTACTCGAGGTCAGGTGCTTGAAGTCTAAACAGGCACTGCTACCGAGTCCTGTTGAACCAAACTGCCTTCTTGTCTCCCTGGCCATGGTGTCAGAAAGCCCTGCAGGGTAGATTGTATTCAAACTGTAGCCAAATTCGTGTAACCTAAACTTTCCATCTGAATGATTTCAGGTTGTTTCAGCAACGTTGGTTACTTTCTAATACCATGCAGCCATCGGCACTGTTTTCCAACCTCGTCCTCACCTTAGACAGAGGCTCATAGTCCATTATACAAAAACCCCATCCCCTGTCTCCCACAGACTCTAGTAACATCTATGCTATTTTCATGTTCTATTAGCCTGAGTTAAATGTTTCCTGGTAATAATTAACTCAATCTTCTTTTTAAGTTTTTATTATTATTTTAGTTATGGGGGGTGCACGTGACTGCAGGGACCAGTGGAGAACAGAGGCACTGGACCCCTGTAGCTTGAACTATAGGGAAGGTTGTGAGCCAACCAGTGTGGGTTCTGGGAATGGAACTTGAGTGTTCTGGAAGAGTAATACGTGGTCTTAACCACTGAGCCACCTGTCCCCCTCCTGAAGCTGGGCTATTCTTACATCGTTGTTCAAGTGGAATAAGCTGTGAGCTTCTGCTTGTGTCACTGGCTCGTGTTGCATAGTATAATGACTTGGAAGCGCACACTTGTTAGAGCATGTAAAAGAATGTCATTGTCTGTGGCCGAGGGATGGCTGTTTATCAGGGGACTGAGGTAGGTGTGGGAGTCATTAGGGACATCCAGCATGTTTAGCAGAGACAGCCACACCAGGAAGGACAACCGTTTCTGCCTTCTGGCTGTTGTAATAGACAGCAACGTACAGTTATTCGTCCTGACTTTCAGAAGTCGAATGGCTGACTTGTGTTAAAAAGAAATCATATTCATTCTTACAGGAGAAAATGGTATCTCATTATGAGTTTGTTTATGTGTACGGGTATTTTGCCTACATTTATGTTTGTGCACCTCATGTGTGCAGTGCTGAAAAAGACCTGAAGACAGTGTTGGATCCTTTGCAACTGAAGTTATAGACTGTTGGGAGCTGCCATGTAAGTGCTGAGCCGCCTCTCCTCATTTTCCTGCTCTACTTGTGATTTTATCTGCATGTGTATCACCAACTTGGTTCATCTTTTCAAGTTTGTTTGTTTCTATGAATGCCACCCCCTTGTTTCTCTATGAATGCCCCCCTCCGGCTGTCCTGGAATTCAATCTGTATACCAGGCTGGCCTCGAACTCAGAGATTTGCCTGCTTCTGCCTCCCGAGTGCTGATATTAAAAGTGTGTGCCACCACCTTAAGGTGAATCTTTCCTTTGCTCCCTCCCCCCTTCCCTCCCTTCTTTTCTTGGTTATTTTGAGACGGGATCTCTTGTAGCTCAGGAAACTTCAAACTCACTATACAGCCAAGGATAGCTTGCATTCCGGATACTTGTGTCTGCCTCCCATGTTCTGGTATTACAAGCACACCTCACAATGCCTGATGACTTTTGCAATTTTTTAAAACTGCTATTAGGAGTTTGAAAGAGTTTATACTTACTTTGTGGATCAGTCTGGGCAATACTGCAACCCTAACGGTACTACACTTCCTGCCTATGAACATGGGGTACATTTCTGTTTATTTCTTTGTAATGAGCACTCTTTTGTACTTTTGGGGGGTTGGCTTTTTTTGTTTGTTCGTTTGTTTTTGTTTTTCAAGAGAGTGTTTCTCTGTGTAACAGCCCTAGCTGTCCTGGAACTAGCTCTGTAGACCAGGCTGGCCTCAAACTCACAGAGATCCACTTGTCTCTGCCTCCCAGATGCAGATATTAAAGGTGTGAGCCACCACCGCCCGGCTGTAGTTTTCAATGTATGATCTTTTTCACTTCTTTGGCTAGTTTTTATTTATTTATTTCATTTATATGAGTGTTTTGCCTTCATGTGAGTCTGTGCATTGCATACACTGCCTGGTGCCCAAGGAAGTCAGAGGGCACTGGATCATGTATGGTTGTGAGCTGCCATGTGGGCGCTGGGAACCGAGCTAACTCTGGCGCTCAGTAAGAACAACGGGCACTTTTAACTGGTGAACCACCTCTCCAGGTCCTAGCTTTATTCTTAAATGTTTCGTTCTTTCCCATGCTAGTGTGTGTGAATTTTTTCTCCTTGGGAAGCTGGTGAGGTGGCTAGGTAGGTAAAACCTGTTGCCACCCAAGCCTGACAACCTGGGTTCCATCTATGAACCCCACAGTGAAAGGAGAGAATTCACCCCTGAGAGTTGTCCTCTGATCTCCCAAGTGAACTATGGCACCCACCCACTCACACACCCACAAAGTAAAATTTTAAACTACTTTTTTTTTCTTCTTTCTGGACTGTTGTGGAATGTTGTGGAAGCCCTGAGTGACTGCGTGTTGTTGACATGCGCATGAGTCACATCAAGGACCCAGTGCTCAGACCATGGGAGGAGGAAAGCCGTCCCAGCAGTCAGGCTCAGAATTGCCCTTCCTCCTGTCCATGGGGGAATGCTGGCAGTGTGTGCAAAAACCGGACTGCTGTGGAACAAACTCTGAACTCTGGAAATAGATAGTACTCTCATTGGTTAATAAAAAGGCTGACTGGCCAATCGCAGGACAGGACAGTAAAACTGAGAGGATGCTGGGAAGAAGGAGGGCGGAGTCTCAGGAGTCTCAGCAGCTGCTGAGAAAAGCAAGATAAATGTGTTGTGTGGCCAGGTGGGAGAGGGTAAGAAATAAGGGGCCAGGCAGTGGTGGCTCACGCCTTTAATCCCAGCACCCGGGAGGCAGAAGCAGGAGGATCTCTGTGAATTCAAGGCCAGCCTGGTCCACAAAAGCTAGTTCCAGGACAGCTAGGGCTGCTACACAGGGAAATCCTATCTTAAAAAGGGAGAGAAAGAATAAAATATGGGTTAATTTTTAAAGATTTATTTATTATGTATACAGTATTTTGCCTGCATGTGTACCTGCACCCCAGAAGAGGGCACCAGGTCTCATTATAGATGGTTGTGAGCCACTATGTGGTTCCTGGGAATTGAACTCAGGACCTCTGGAAGAAGAGTCAGTGCTCTTAACCGCTGAGCCATCTCTCCAGCCCCCAAATATGGGTTAATTTAAAATGTAAGGGTTAGCTAGTAACCAGCCTGAGCTATCAGCTGAGCATTTATAATTAATAAATATCTGAGTGGTTATTTAGGAGTAGCTACCAGGACACAGAGAAACTTGACTTTGTTGGACTACAGAGACCTCCTACCAGAATAGCTAGCCCCTTCCCATGTGCCATACATAACAGAAGAGCTGAGGTTACCCCCTTCCCGTGTGCCATACATAACAGAAGAGCTGAGGTTACCCCCCTCCCGTGTGTTGTACATAACAGAAGAGCTGGGGTCCCCCTTCCCGTGTGCCATACATAACAGAAGAGCTGAGGTTACCCCCTCCCGTGTGTTGTACATAACAGAAGAGCTGAGGTTACCCCCTTTCCGCGTGCCTTACGTAACAGAAGAGTTGAGGTCCCCCTTCCCGTTTACCGTACACATCAGAAGAGCCGAGGTTACCCCCTTCCTGTGTGCCGTACATAACAGAAGAGCTGAGGTTCTGGGTTTGTGCCCAGCTGCTGCTCCATAAGACTGAGTACATCCCAAACAACCCTAGCTTTTCTGAATGTGTTTCTGCCCTTTCTTCATTCCCTTGCTGCCTGGTTTGCTGCCCTGGTTAGGTTTCCAGGACCATGCTTGCTGTGGCCAGCTAGAGAGGTAACTCACTGAGAGAAGTGCCTGCTCCACAAACTGAAGACTGCAGTTAAGATCCCTAGCACCTTTGGAAAAGTCTGGAGTTGTGGCAAACTGATGAACTTCCAGTGAGAGATATGTCTCCAAAAATAGAGTGATTGATGAATTGATGAAGATACTCAGCATCAGCCTCTGGCATCTGAGCAGATACTTAGCGCTCTCTCTCTGTCTTTGTCTCTGTCTCTGTCTCTCTCTCTCCAGTTCTAGAACTTGTTGTGTAGACCAGGCTGGCCTTGTACCTACAGAGATCTGTCTGCTTCTGTTTTAGGAGTGCAGGGATTAAAGGCATGTGGCACTATTCCTGGCCCACAACAATTCATTTTACAAAATATATTTGTTTATTTAGACAGAATCTCACTATGTAGCCCTGGCTGGCCTGGAACTGGTTATGTATGCCAGGATGGTCTCAAACTGACAAAGATCCTCCTGCCTCTGCCTCTTGGGTAAAAAGCATGTAACAATAAGCCTATCATACTTTTAAATATTTTCAGGTTGTTTAAGTGTATGGAACAATCAACATTTTGTGTTTTATATTGTACTTTTTATTTATTTATTTTTTTAATATTTATTTCTTTATTTTGTATACAATATTCTGTCTGTGTGTATGCCTGCAGGCCAGAAGAGGGCACCAGACCTCATTACAGATGGTTGTGAGCCACCATGTGGTTGCTGGGAATTGAACTCAGGACCTTTGGAAGAGCAGGCAATGCTCTTAACCTCTGAGCCATCTCTCCAGCCCTATATTGTACTTTTTAAAAAAAGTTTGTTTTCACTTTATGTGCATTGATGTTCTGCCTGCATATATGTCTGTGTGAGGGTGTCAGATCTTGGAATTACAGACAGTTGTGAGCTGCCATTGAAAGACCCGGATAAATCAAGACCCCTCTAGCAGAAAGAATAGAGCCAAAAATCTAGCAGGGAGAGAAGAACCAAAAATCTAGGTTAGCCGGTTCAGTGACTGTTCCAGGAACTATCTGACCATCAAGTTAGGTTATAATCTTGAGAATAATCTTGAGAAACGGGGAGTTACCCCCTTGTGATTATCACTGCTGTTTTCAGAATTTTCCAATGATCACTGGTATTTTCAGAATTTTTCAATGACGCCCTCCCTACCCTCTTTGGGCTGTGGTTTCTTCCCCTAAATACCCCCTCTCCCAGCTACTTGGGGTCAAACTCCTCTACCCCCCGGCGTGGGAAATGAGTTTCAGCCCCAACGTACTGGTTCCTGACCTGTCAATAAACCTTGTGTGATTGCAGCAAGGACAGTCTCTCATGAGTTCCTGGGGGGTCGTGTTATCCCAAGACTTGAGTGAGTCTCCCCACTCCAGGGGTCTTTCGCCATGTGGGTGTTGGGAATTGAACTCAGGTCCTCTGGAAGAGCAGCTAGTGCTCTAGCCAGGTGTTTTTTTTTTTTTTTTTTTTTTTTTAAATCTCTGGTGAAGATGTCTAGTCCTGTGCTGAGAAGAAAGGCATATTTGCCTTTTTCCTGATCTTGGAGTAAAAACTTTCAGTTTTTCACAAGTGTGATATCAACTTGAGTTTTCATTTGGCCTTCATGGTATTGAAAAGTTTTCTTCTGTCCTAACTTAATGGAGAAGTTTTTGTTTGTTCAGCTTGGTTTTTTGAAACAGTGTCTTACCATATAACCATGGCTGGCCTGGAAGTTTCTGAGTAGGCCAGGCAGGCCTCAAATTCAGAGTGTTTGTTTGTGGGAACAGGATCTCAGGTCGCCTAGATCAACCTCTGATTTAGCCAAGCACTGGGATCAGAGGCATTTACAGGGTGAGAACCTACAGCCTGAATTGGTTCATCACAAAAGAGGGGTATTGAGCCTGGCAGTGGTGTTGCACACCTTTAATTCCAGCACTCAGAAAGCAAAGGCAGGCGGATCTCAGTGAGTTCAAGACTAGCCTGGGATACAGAGTGAGGTCTAGGACAAACAGGGATACACAGAGAAACCTTGTCTTGGAAAAACAAAAACAAAATACATTCCTACTTTAATCATGATGATCCTCAGGTAAGGAAGGAAGCTTTTTTTGTTTGTTTTTGTTTTTGTTGTTTTTTGTTGTTGTTGTTTTTCGAGACAGGGTTTCTCTGTGTAGCCCTATATGTTCTGGAACTCGCTCTGTAGACCAGGCTGGCCTCAAACTCAAAGAGATCCACCTGCCTCTGCCTCCCGAGTGCTGGGATTAAAGGCGTGCACCATCACTGCCCAGCAAATCCAGATGCCTTTAATCCCAGCAGAAGCAGGCAGATCTCTGAGTTTGAGACCATCCTGGTCTACAGATTTCCAGAACAGCTAGGACTACACAGGAAAATCTTGTCTCAAAATACAAAAATCAAGTAACAAAAGAAGAGAGCTAAGCAAGCCACGAGGAGCACCCTTCATGCCTCTGCATCAGCTCCTGCCTCCAGTCTCCTGCCCTGTTTGGGTTCATGTTCTGACTTCCTCCAGTGATAGACTATGATGTGGAAGTGTAAGCCCAAATAAACCCTTTCCTCCCCAACTTGCTTTTGGTTATGGTATTTCAGCACAGCAATCATAACCATAACTAAGACAGTCATGGATGTAGAATTGTTTCAATATGCTGTTGTGTTAGGTTTGCCATAGGCAAGGGTGTTGTGTGACAAAATTTTTCTGGGGAGATACGACACACACATCTACCCCCCCAGATAGGGAACTCGTGCCAAACCAAAGTGCAGACACCACCACAGTCCAACCAAACTGTTGAGTTTTATTGGGGTTAAAGGAATATGGGTGAGGGGTTACTCACAGGAACAGAAATGACTCAGGACAGCTGCATCACCAAGGCCCACCCCTGCATGGGGTGACAGCTGACAAAGCTGGGAACCTGGAGCACACTGTGTAGTCAGCAGGCCCTCAACAGGTGGGTTTCCAAGTGTCTCAGTTGCTCCAAAACTCTTCCAGGCAGCTGGTCTGGTCTGGTCTGGTCTGGTCTAAGTCTTTTCTTCTCTGAGAACCTTTGCAGCTCAGAGAGGAACTCTCAGCTTTTTATTGTTTACTCTGGCAGGGAGGGGCTTAGTGAAGCTGGTTAGTTTCAGGGGCTTCCTGAAACTATTTTGAGTTGTTTACCGTCCTGCTTAAGGTATCTAGACAGGGTTTCTCTGTGCAGTCTGTGCTGTCCTGGAACTCAGTCTGTAGACCAGGCTGGCTTCGAACTCACAGAGATCAGCCTGTCTCTGCCTCCCAAGTTCTAGGATCAAAGGTGTGTTCCACTACTGCCAGGCATATGCATCCTTAGCTTAGTGGTAGAATTCTTGTATGCCTCAGGACCTGGATTTTAGACTCCCTCCTTCCTCCCTACCCCATCCCCCAGAGTTCCTCAAGAAAAAAGTATTGTACATCAGATATGGATAGCAGTGAGAAAAATGTTTGAGTTCAGCCAGGTGGTGGTGGCTCATGCTTTTTTTTTCTCTTTTCAATTATTTTTTAAATATTTATTTATTATGTATACAATATTCTGTCTGCATGTATGCCTGCAGGCCAGAAGAGGGCACCAGATCTAATTACAGATGGTTGTGAGCCACCTTGTGGTTGCCGGGAATTGAACTCAGGACCTTTGGAAGAGCAGGCAATGCTCTTAACTACTGAGACATCTCTCCAGCCCCTGGCGCATGCTTTTAATCCCAGCACTCGGAAGGCAGAAGCAAGTGGATCTCTGAGTTCAAGGCTGGCCTGATATACAGAGTGAGTTCCAGGACAGCCAGGACTACACACAGGGAAACCCTGTCTCCAAAAACAATTTTTTTTTAAAAAAAAGGTTAATTTCACCAACTTATTGTTTGAGCCCAGAGAGAGAGAGAGAGAGAGATGAAGAGAGCCAAAACTTGTTGTAGAATATTATTTTCAGATGTGTTACATTTGTTTATGCCGTGGAACATTTAATGATGCAAAGGTGTGTTGCATTTTTTTTATATTGCATTTTTGTTTGTTTTTTTTTTCAAGACAGGGTTTCTCTGTAGCTTTGGAACCTGTACTGGAACTAGCTCTTGTAGATCAGGCTGGCCTTGAACTCACAGATATTCACCTGTCTCTGCCAGGGTAGGTCAAGAAAGTCTGAATGCCCTGATGAGATTTATGTTTTTGGGAAACCCACTCTTGGATTGTGGGACTGCAGAGGGAATGAAGGGATTTGTGGAAGGTGGCCATGGCAGAAGTTAGGAGAAATGGTGAGGGGCGCCAGTGAGATGACACAGCAGATAGGGGTGCTTGGCACCAAGCTAGACGACCAGGGTTCGATTCCTGGAACCCACATGGTGGACTTAAAGAGAACCATCTCTAGTAAACAGTCCTCTGACCCCCTACATATGCACACACGCGTGCACAAATGTAAATAAATGGGAAAAAACCCATTATCTTAGAAAGAATGAAAAGGAGAAGCAGGAGAGAGAGTTCTGTTCCCAGCACGCTGGAGAACTTAAGGCCACCTGTAACTGCAGCTCCACAGGCACCCGCAGTTCCCTGCATACACCCCACTCACACATATACACATTATTAAAAATAATAAACATTTTTGAAAAATAAAATGGACAGAAGTTGGGCACTATTGAAGGAAGAGAAGCAACTGTTAAGAGATTATTGGAGACTAGAAGGAAATGCAGGGGCCAAGGAAGGCCTCAAGCTTGCTGTCTGACAGCTCCTGGGTAAGTGGCCCTTGTCGTGAAGGAGAGGGAGGAGCAGACTTGAGGGGCAATGTGGTGGCTGCGTGGAGACAGCCCAAAAGGCGTCGGATTGGACACCGCGTGAGTCAGCGCTGACGAGGGAAGGTGGAGTCAGTCCCGTCCTGAACCCTGCTCCTGCGAGACAGCCCTTCTCTGGAAGGGACCCTGAGGGCTAACTTGGGGGACACAGGCCTCAGCACGGGCAGGAGCAGCCCACAGGGCCCGGAACCTTAGGCCGCCGCCGCCCACATTCGCGGCGGGACACGACCAGGGAACCCCTCCTCTGTTGCTAAGGGGCGGCCCGGAAGTGACGCTTTGTTGACAGCACACCGACAGCCACAGGCTCTCGAAGCGGTCGAAGCAGGACCGGGGGGAGGGGCTGGGCCCGGAGCCAGCAGCCGGCGGCCCTCAGCGGCCCGAGGGCAAGGGAACGGCCTCCGCCGCGACTCCAGCCGCTGCATTCCCGCCCTGCCCGGCCCCACCGACCGGACCCGGACCGGATCAGACCTCCTGCGTCTCTCTGGCAGCGGATTCCCCAGGGCCGCGGCCTCTGCTTGTAAGCCTGCGAAGCATCCCGTCTCCCCGCTGAGGGCCGCCCCCTCCCAGGGTATGTCCGAGCTGCCGAGCCAACAGACGTACCTGCATCCTCCTCCCCCGCCTCAGGATCTTAGCAGTGCCTCGGCGACCCCCTGCAGGACCACCTCGGCCAAGGCTGGGAGGGCTCTCGTCGCCTCCCGCCCAGGTCTGAAAAACCTGCCTTGAAAATTGAGCTCTCTCTCCACAAGGAGAACGACGCTCGTTTGTGCAAGATGGGGGAATCTGTGTAGGGTTTACAAGGCCGGCCTCTGCCCCTCCTACCTGTTGGATGAGCTTAGGTCTCCTTCCAAAACCCAAGCCGTGCTACTTAAAAGCTTAGGGATGGCTTCGCTTCTGGACCAGCTCCCAAAAGGGGATGGCAAGATGCGAGAGGATGCAACAGGGGAGAAAAAGGGCGGGTGGGCTCGCAAGCTGAAGACCTCGGGCGCCCATAGGTGAGGTGAAAGCGAAGCTGACTGGTCTGGCCAGCCCAGCACTGGGTGGAACTTGAATGGCTGCTCTTTAACCAGAGTCAGAAATTTCCAGTGTTTGTTTGTGCCTTGTGAGAGAATATGTGGCGGGGGGGGCGCCTAATGCCTGGGGAAAGCCGACTCAATGATGTTTCTTACAGAATGCTTCTCTTTTAGGTTTCGAGTTAGAGTGACCATGGGAGCTAGCGTTGAAAAAGGTCACAGGAAGCTATGCTTGGACAGGGAGCGTGCTAGGGGCTGTCAGATGCAAGGGTCGATGCACTTGGACTTATTCAGCAAATGAACGTGCAACATGTAAAATAGTAATAGCTGTCATGGAGAAAGAGAAAGCAGGGAGGATCATGGAGAACAGAGACTGGGAATGGGCAGAGAAGGTATTTAATAGGGTTGCAGTCTGAGCAGAGATGAGGGAGGTAGGAAACCATTACAGCTATCTAGGGCACAGCATTCAGGAGCAGGTGCAAAGGTCCTAAAGAGAACCTACATGGGCTAGAGTGGAGGAGGCAGAGTGGGCGGTGAGGGAATCAACTGGGAACAGAAAACATAGGGAGCGTGCTAGGGGCTGCCTGTGATGCAGGGTTGACTTGTAGTCGTTAAAATGTTGGAGAAAATGCAGACTGATCTGAAGTGACAAATGGCCGTTGTACTTTGGCCTTGTGTTCTGAGTGCTCTTTTGCCATCTGTGCTGACCATCAGTGACAGAAATCTTTCGAAGGACAGCTCTGCAGGCAAGTCATGTCACACTACTGTTTCCTGCTTGTTAGAACGTGAGCAAGTGGCCTTGTGCCTCAGTCTTATCATCTGTGGAATAGGACTGCTAAGGTAGCGTGTGTGTGTGTGTGTGTGTGTGTGTGTGTGTGTGTGAGTGTGGTGGGGTATATGACAGTAAGGTTCGTCTACCCCACAGCCCTGCTTTCTACCACCAACTGGTGTATCGCCCTCTCTGCCTGGCTCCCCAGCTCATAGAATTTGTAGACTACTGGAGGAAGCTACATAGAATCTTATGACACCCCTCACTGGTAAAAGTAATGGTGTGTCCTTCAGGGTGTCTGAGAGCGTGGCCTTTTTTTTTTTTTTTTTTTTTAAACAAGGTCTCATTCTGTAGCTAGACTGACTCCTGTGTATCCCAGGCTGACCTTGAACTCACAGCAGTCCTCCTCAGCCTCCCAAATGCTGGGACTGCAGACGTGGGCCACCAACTCCAGCTGGTGCCCCTTACCTTTCTATTTGTTTGTTTATTTTGAGGCAGTTGCATGTAGACAAGGCTGGCCTCAAACTCACTATGTAGACCAGGCTGGTCTTGAACTCACAGAGATCCACTTGCCACTGCCTCCAGAGTGCTGGGATTAAAGGTGTGTGTCATCACCACCTGGCCCAGTGAGGACTTTTAAAGTCAAGCTCTAAGATTCCCATCCGTCTTACAACTTAAGGTCTGAGTGCTGCCTGCCAACCTACAGCCAGCCTGGGAAGGGTGCTATGTGTTGGGCCTGCTGTGGCATCGAACGTGTGGTCAGGTTTCAGGTGAGCCTGACTCCATCATCAGGCCTGGGTCATAGGCTGAGCAGGCCGAGGATTTGAAAATGCAAGGGCAAGGGACAGGGGGTGTGACTCAGTGATAGAATCCTTACCTGTCATCAAGTCCATCCTGTGCTCTACAAAATAAAATGTAAATGTGTAAAGTTCGAACACTCAGAAGACTAGAGCCTAGATGACAGAAGGCATCTATGACCAGAGCCCCAAAACAGCAAGCTGGTAAAACAGGGTCGAGCACAGTCCTGCCAGCTGCTCACTGTATATACTTTCCTTTGTTCCCCGTGGACCTCAATTTTCCCATCTTTCCACTGAGAAAGGTGTTCTCTTGCCCTGCTGACTCTGGAGAGTGGGAGGATGAACTCTGAGACAAAGGTTGGAGGTAGAGGTCCTTCTCTAAGACTAACACTTCTGTCAGAGTCCAGGGGCAGCTAGGGCCCACTAGGCACAGGGTCACTCTCCGCCTCCAGGTGTGTGCTTGTTTCTAACATTTACTTATTGAAGTACCCCAGCACACGTATAGAGGTCAGAGGACAACGTAGGAGAGCCAACTCTCTCTTTCCACCATGAACCTGGGGTTCAAACTCAGGTTTTCAACCTTGGTAGCTGACACCACTTAACCACTGAGCCATCTTGATGGCCTCTGCTTTCACTGTTTTTTGTTTAGCCTAGCTGTTTTAGCTGTTCTTGACCCCAGAAATGGAGTTCGGAGACCCCTGTGGAGTCAGCTATTTGGGATTAACATCAAACTACTCACTGCAGCTGTGTTCTGGCTTCAGAAGTGAACAAAAAGCTAGGGATGTGACTCAAACAGTAAAAATGCTTACCTTGCAAGCATGAGGACCTGAGTTCTGTCCCCAGCACCCACATAAGAAACAGTATGGTACGGGGCTGGAGAGATGGCTTAGTGGTTAAGAGCATTGTCTGCTCTTCCATAGGTCCTGATTTCAATTCCCAGCAACCACATGGTAGCTCACAACCATCTGTAATGGGGTCTGGTGCCCTCTTCTGGCCTGCAGTCATACACACAGACAGAATATTGTATACATAACAAATAGATATTTAAAAAAAAAGAAACTATATGGTAGCCGAATGATGGTGGGGCACGCCTTTAATCCCAACACTCAGGAGGCAGAGGCAGGTGGATCTCTGAGAGTTTGAGTCCAGCCTGGTCTACAGAGCAAGTTCCAGGACAGCCAGGGCGGTTACACAGAAATTCTGTCTTGAAAAACCAAAGGAAAAGAAAAAAAAAAAAAAGCAGTATTGTAACATGCACTTGTAAATCCAGAGATGGAGAAACAGAGACAGAGGTCCAGCTAGCCTGCAGTTCACTTGTGATGAAGGTCCTGAGATGCATACAGGGTCCCTACTTGAAGCGTCTAGCTCTGGTCCACGGTGCCCGTGGAATCACTGTCACACAACCAGATCTTCTGTGGTCAGTGTGCAAGGATACATGGAGCTGTAAGGAGGTAACGATAGCACAGAAAGGAAGGTGAGGCTTGCATAAGACATCGTGGGCGGCACCACTGAGAACATAGCTGGGAAGCTTGAATTGCTCGGTCTTGACCCAGTGAATGGAGAGCTATCTATCTACAGAGCGGCCGTGCAGACAGCTTGGCACCCAGCCTCAGCTGCCCACCTGCAGGCTGTAGCTAGGACCCCCACCTCCTGTGAGGATGAAGGGAGCTGGTGCATATCTAGTGCTGAGCAGTGTGGGCATTAGTAAATTTGATTGCACAGACAACCCAAGCAGTGTGATCCTCAGCTTGTCCCAATGCCCCCGCACCCCTGCCTCCACCTCAGGATTTGTTCATTGTTTCTTTATCAAGAGAGATACCAGCAGCCCAGTGGGGATGTGCATTCCTCCCTTGTCCTGTGTTCCCAGAATAATCACCCGCGGACTTAGTCTCTGTAGCTCCTATCCCCAGTTCTCACCTGCACCTCTGCCTGCTGGAGTCTCCTGGCTCATGTCTGGACTGTCTTCACAGCAGGCTTCTGTCCCTAATCTCCAGCCGAGGAGCCACCCCTTCCTGGAAAGGGCATTTGTTTGGGGAGCTCATGGGTTGACATGTCACAGGGTGGGCACTGCTCCCCAGACTCTCTGTCCTCTAGGTGTCAGGATGTTGCTTGCTCCTTCCTGGGGACATGGTCGGTCACTCTTTAGCTGGTTGACTGGATGAATGGAAGGGTGTGGTGGTGAGTTTAGATTTTATCCCCTTCCCCAGAGTCAATTGCTATCTCAGACTACTTTTGTCTTAGTTGTGGACCTTGGTGTCTTCATCCGCAAATGATTGGCAGTCTCTACCTCAGAGTACCATCGTGAGGTAATCCTGGCAACAGCAAACCTTTGTTCCGCCTAAATGCCAGGCACTAGTAGGCACCAAGGATGTGGGCGTGGGTGCAAGCCGCCAGTCGGTCCTCCAGAGCTGGCAGCTGGGGGGAGGGTCATAGACAAATTGTTATGCAAATGAATAGCTCTCTATTGGTGCAGGGTACTGTGCTGTGATGTTTGGCTGGTTAAATAAGAAACTGTAGGAAATAAATTCTGGAAGGAACTGGGTGTCCGTCTGGAAGCACTCAGCATGGAGCTGGTGTAGCAGGGGTGACTGCCTGAGCTGCTGTTGTTTTTCTCCCACCTCCCCTCCCCCTGCACCTCCTAAAGAGCCTGTGAGAAAAGAGACACAGGGTTCTCCTCTGGTAGTCAGTCTATCAGCATCAGAGTCCCCAGTTGCCAGAATTCCAGACGGCTGGAACCTGTCACGAGAGTGGAGATCCTTAAGGTTCCAAGGAGTGGAGAGGTAGGGTGTTTTGAGCCCTTCAGGCTTTGTGCCAGGTGAGGGCAGCTCCTTCCTCCCCAGTTCACCCAGAACACCCCTTCCCCCACACTGCAGGGTCAGCTCCTCAAAGAGGACAAATAGGGTGACCTGGGCAACAGATAATGCGGTGTCCTTTCCCTGTGTAAGCCCAGCTAGAACAGGGTAGCTCTGGGGTTTGCTCAGCCCTGCAGAAAAGGTGGCTTTCTCTCAGCCAGCCACATAGGGATTCAGCAGTGTTCTGGGGACAGTGAACTCATGTTCAGCCTCATGAGACTCACGCCCTGCAAGTCCTCTGTGGCTCCTGCCATGGCATTTGCTGAGCCTTCCCTTCCCTCAGGCCCCGCACTTGGTATTCTGTACCCACCTGGGCTCATTACCTGTAGCCATGGGTCTGGGCTCTTGGTGCCCACACACCCTTCACCCCATCCCCTCAGCCACTTTACATTCTCTTTTCCTCCCACCTCCAGGGCTACATGTCGAACCTGCCCCAATACTGCAGCTAAGAGTGGGCACAGGCCCTTCCCTGTTCTTCAGAGTACTGTCCCAGCCATGTGACTGCATCTGTGTTCTTCTTACGTGGCTGTCTCCAGGATGTTTTATACAGGCAGGACTTGGGTATGTTCTGAGAGTTCTGTTTCACATCTGGCACGTCCTCAGGAGTCCAGGGCTAGGTCCATAGTTACAGGGCAGCACTGCAGAAACAGCCTGCAGGCAGTGGGGGCACGCTCTTTAGTCCCAGCACTCGGGCAGCAGAGGCAGGCGGATCTCTGAGTTTGAGGCCTGTCTGGTCTGCAAGTTCCAGGACAGCCAGGGCTACGCAGAGAAACTCTGCATGTATGCCTGCAGGCCAGAAGAGGGCACCAGACCTCATTACAGATGGCTGTGAGCCACCATGTGGTTGCCGCAAATTGAACTCAATACCTTTGGAAGAGCAGGCAATGCTCTTAACCACTGAGCCATCTCTCCAGCCCCAATAAATAAATCTTGAGAGAGAGAGAGAGAGAGAGAGAGAGAGAGAGAAAAGAACTGAGTAGTGGTGGCGCATGCCTTTAATCCCAGCACTTGGGAGGCAGAAGCAGGGGGAATCTCTGTGAGTTTGAGGTCAGCCTGGTCTACAAGAGCTAGTTCCAGAACAACTAGGACTGTTACACAGAGAAACCCTGTCTTAAAAGACCAAAAAAAAAAAAAAAAAAAAAAAAAAAAAGCCAGCCTGGCATCTACCCTCTGTCTTCCATGGAATCAGGAGGGATAAACTGGAATCTGGATTGAACCAATGAGACCCTCAGCAGGAATATCCAACGGGGCAGCAATGCCTCCTGGACGCTGGGATGGTAGAGTGTGTTGAGTGGCCAGGAGCTGCCTTGTGAAGACAGGACACAAATGTGGCTGGGTAATACAGGGGAGCACTTTTTTTTTTTTTTGAAGACTTATTTATTAATTATGTATACAAGGCTCTTCCTGCATGTATGCCTTCAGGCCAGAAGAGGGCACCAGACCTCATTACTGATGGTTGTGAGCCACCATGTGGTTTCTGGGAGTTGAACTCAGGACCTCTAGAAGAGTAGTCAGTGCTCTTAACCTCTGAGCCATCAGGGGAGCACTCTTGAGGTAAAGACATCATTGGCTGAAGTGGGACAGCGCTAGTAGACAGAGAAGGACTACAGGTAACTAGGCCTACAGCTTCCTGCCATCCAGTGGATGAGGTAGGCTAGAGGGGTCCGACAGAACTGAGGAGACCAGAAAACTGGTCTCCAGCAGGGAGAAGGCCAGGCTCCTTCCTGAGTCTGGCAGGCCTGTAAGTGAAGAAGGTTGTGCCGATGTCCAGGCAGCCCCACCGTTTGTGCCATTGTCACTAGGACTGCTGAAGCATGGGCCTTGTGGGGAGCCTGCTTGGCAGAAGTTAGCGGTGAGAATCATGATAGCTGAAATCAAAGTATGGTCGCAGAGGCGGCTCTGCAGTTAGGAGCCCTTGTTTGAGTCCCAGCACCCACATGGTAGCTCACAAACATCCATAACTCCAGTTCCAGGAGATCCAGTGCCCTCTTCTGACCTTCAAGGGCACCAGGTATGCTTGTGGCACATGCATATACATGCAGGCAAACCACTTTACGTCTAAAATAAGTAAATCTAAGAAAAAAAGTTTAACTGATTTAAAAAAAAAAGTGGAGTCTATTTTTTTTTCAGTTTATTTATTATGTATACAGTATTCTGTCTGCAGGCCAGAAGAGGGAACCTGATTAAATTACTGATGGTTGTGAGCCACCGTGTGGTTGCTGGGAATTGAACTGAGGACCTTTGGAAGAGCAACCAGTGCTCTTAACCTCTGAGCCATCTCTCCAGCACGTGCATGCTATTCTTAGAGACCTGAATTCAATTCCTAGCACCTGTTTCAAGCAGCTCACAGGGGCGCTCTATCATTCTCTTCTGGGTTCACGTGTACCTGAACTCGTGCATATGCCCTCCCTCCACACACATATACATAAGTTAATATTAGAGGTGGGCATAGTGGCACATGCCTTTAATTCCAGGAGAGACAGGAAGATCTCTGTGAGCTCAGGCTATCTTGGTTTACCTAGAGAGTTCCAGGCCAGTCAGGTCTATGTAGTGAGATTCTGTCTATAATATAAAACAAAGCCAGGCTGTGGTAGTGCACACCTTTAATCCCAGCACTCTGGAGGCAGAGGCAGGTGGACAGGCGGATCTCTATGAGTTCGAGGCCAGCCTGGTCTACAGGAGCTAGTTCCAGGACAGGCCCCAAAGTTACAGAGAAACCTTGTCTCCCCATCCCACCCCCCAAAAGAAAGAAATCTTTGAAATCTTAAAAATAAAACTTCAACAGCAAAAGAATAGCTGAATTCAAATTTTTTCCTCCTGAAGATGAAACCCAGTGTCTCATACATGCCAGGCAAGTGTTCTACCACTGAGCTACCCCACGTTTTTGTTTTATTAACACAGGATTTTGCTAAGTGTCTCGGGCTGGTCCTGAACCTGTGATCCTCCTACCTCAGCCTCCCTAGTGCAGGCAGTGTTGCCTCTTGCTCCATGTCCTGAATAACCTAGAAGGTTTAGGAGTGGACACAGGATGCCCAAAAACTGGGCGGTGCTGAGCCCACACTCATTTGGAACCTTCCTCATGGTTCTCAATCTTCTTAATGCTGTGGCCCTTTAATATAGCTACTCATGTTACAGTGACCCCCAACCAGAAAATTATTTTTGTTTCTATTTCATAACTATAATTTTGCTACTGTTAATGTAAATATCTGTGTTTACAGATGGTCTTAGGTGACTCCTGTGAAAGGGTTGTTTGACCCCCAAAAGGGTCGTGACCTATAGGTTAAGATCCACTGCTCTCACAGATGATGTGACGGAGCCAAAGAGACCAGTTTGTACAGGGTAGCCTTGAGTCTTTGAACTTGAGTTTCCTTGTCTGTCAGGCATAACCCAAGCCTTGTTTGTTGTGTGCCCTGGGAAGTATTTCCCAGCACTGTCTCCCCCAGCCCTGGCAGGAGAATTGGCATCCTCATCTTTTCAGATGAGGACACTGTGGTCTGGAGAGCTGACATTGTTTCCTAGTGACTTACAGAATGAAGTCAAAGCAGAGATCTCTCTGTCTGGCCACAGCACCTGTGCTTTTTTTTTGGGGTGGGGGATGTCAGGGATCGAGCCCAAAGTCTCATACATAGTAAGCATGGGCTCTACCACCGCACTACGTCTCCAGAACACTGAGACTTTTCTGAAGTTCAGTATCCACAGGGAATTGATTCCTGAGTTGGGTACCAAAATCCACGAATGCTCAGGTTGTCTGTATGCCCAATGTAGTAGTACTTGTACAGAGCCCACATAGCTACACAGTGAAGCAAACGCAGGTTCCCTACAGAAGCGCTCTAAACCAGGAACTGTTTCTTGTTTACCTAAGTATAATATGAAGGTTCAGTTTGCAGTTGTTGCAGCCAGTTTTGAGTCTCTATGAACTGACTTGTCACCAGGATGTGTCCAGATTTCGTGCAAGTGTGGGCCTCTTTCATTGGTGCCAATCGTGGGTTTTTGTTTGTTTGTTTGTTTTTGTTTTTTGTTTTTATCGAAACATCTCAGTAGCTTTGGAGCCGGTCCTGGAACACACTTGGTAGACCAGGCTGGCCTCTCAACCAGGCTGCCTTCGAACTCACAAAGATCTACCCACCACTGCCTCCTGAGTGAGGGGTGCTGGAATTAAAGGTGTGTGCCACCACCACCCAGCTGCCAATCATGTTTTTGTTTGCTGACCTGGAACTTGCTATATAGACCAGGCTGGCCTTAAACTCACAGAGATCCTCCTAACTCTGCCTTCTAAGTGCTGAAACTAAAGGCATGCACCACCATACCTGACAGGTGCCAACAATTTTTTTTTTAATATTTATTGATTTATTATGTATACAATATTCTGTCTGTATGCCTGAAGGCCAGAAGAGGGCGCCAGACCTCTTTACAGATGGTTGTGAGCCACCATGTGGTTGCTGGGAATTGAACCCAGGACCTTTGGAAGAGCAGGCAATGCTCTTAACCACTGAGCCATCTCTCCAGCCCCCAACAATTTTTAATCTCTACTGAATTACAGCATACATGTGAATGTTTATAGTGAAGACACCTGTGGGTCTACTCAGAGGAAGGACCAGATATGCATTTTAGTCTATGTTCTTCTCTTCCTCCTCCTTTCTCCCCCCTGAATCTCCATTAGTTGTCTAGACTTGAGTGGAGCTTCGTCATCCTCTTCTTTAGTGTCCTCCCACCCTTTGCTTTCCTTTAGACCTGGAGTGGAATTAACTTCTGTGTATGTGTGACAGAAATTTCTTTAGTGCATATCAGTTTAACCTTTTTTCTCTTAGGATTGGCATTTTTGCTTTGTTTGGGATTTTTTGGATTTTCGAGACAGGATTTCTCTGTGTAACAGACCACAGAGATCCACCTGTATCTGCCTCCAGAGTGCTCAGGTTAATGGTGTGCACCACCACGCCCTGCATTATGGTTGGCATTTTTAAGGCCTGTTAAGAAATCTTAGGAGAGTGGCCAAAGAACTGGCTCAGTGGTTAGGAGCACTTACTTGCTCTTGCAGAGGACCTGGGTTTGGTTCCCAGCACCCACATGGCAGCTCACAACCATCTGTAATTCCAGTTCTAGAAGATCTGATTTCTTTCCTGAGCTCTGTGGGCACTACATGCAACTGGAGCTAGAATTCTGGTTAGTTGTGAACTAACCATGTAGGTTCTGGGAACTGAATCCACGGCCTTTGCAAGAGAAGTAAATGTTCCTAACCACTAAGCCATCTCTCCAACCGTTTGTAAAGTAACAGTTTGAGTGTAGTTCACAGGCCGTGTGTTCCAACCCCTTAAAGTATCCAGGTCTGTGGTTTGTAGTGTGACCACAGTGTGCACCCATCATTGTCATCCCTCAAAGGAAACCCCAGCTCCAGAAGCAATCGCTCCCATTCCCGACTGTCTGTGCAGAATCACCTTTTGCGGCTGCACCTTCCACAGACTGTGCTGTAACCTTTATAATTGGTTTCTTCAGTTAGCGTGGCCCCGTGTTGTATAAGAACTTCTGTGACTGGATGACATGCAGCTTTTGTATGAGTCCTGGACTCTCTGTAGTTCAGGCTGGTCTGGATCCTTTGCTTCTGCCCCCCTCCCGGGTGCTGGGGCTACAGGTTTGCACTGGAACTCACTTTGTAGACCAGGCTGGCCTTGAACTCACAGAGATCTGCCTGCCTCTCCTGAGTGCCAGGGTTAAAGGCGTGCACCACCACCCCTGGCTTCATGCTACATGTTAAGGTGATGATTTGAGTGCAATGGTGGGGCTTCCCTTTCCCCACACAGAGAGTACACTCTTCTCTGCAGCTCATTTGGCTTCTTTTCTCCTTCTCTTCTTCCCAGGCTGTGGCTCTGCCAATGATCTTGTGAGTGTTGAGAATTTATAGTTGCCCTTGTGGATCCACCCTAGAGTGGCCACCTGCCTTCTCCCAGCATGGCGTCCGACACACCTGAGTCCCTGATGGCCCTCTGTACTGACTTCTGTCTCCGGAATCTTGATGGCACCCTGGGCTACCTGCTGGACAAGGAGACCCTGCGGCTGCATCCAGACATCTTCTTGCCCAGCGAAATCTGTGACCAGCTGGTCAATGAGTGAGCAAGGGACCCAGGACGGGGTCAGGGTTGGGGTCAAGTGTGGGGGATGAAGTGTGAGCTGACGATCCAGACTATGTTCAGACCCCACAAGAGGAAACGCCTGTGAGTGTGACAGTGAGGGACAAGAGTGATGCATGTATGTTACCATAGAGTTACGGTTGTAGGCGCTGGTGTGTGTGCACAGGTGGGACACTTGAAAGAATAGGAATTACAGGATTATGCAGCACAGAACATGTGTGTGAAGCAGCATGTGTGTTTAGGATGAGTTAGTATAAAATCCCACATCTAAGTCGGGACATTGTGTGCTGCCCTGTGTTTGTGTGCACACCTGTGCCTGCACTTCTGAACGAAGAACACATGGACATGTGTGTTTACATGTGTGCTAAGACCAGAACAACAGACCTGCTCAGAGACTGAATCACCCATATGATCTTTATGCAGCCTTCTGGTGCCCCCCTCCACCACTGCTTTGGGTGCCTACAGCACATGTGTCTACACTCCCAGAACACTGAGGTATATTCCAGTTATCCCAAAGGGAAACCGTTAGATCAGGGAGTTTCATAGCCACATGGGAACCAAGGACTGAGCTCGGAATGGTGCTCTCAGCATTTGACATGGGCCAGGCAGGATGCTGAACACTGTCAGCTCAGCACCAGAGCTAAGTGCATTTCCCAGGTGAGGACACTGACATCTAGGAGAGTCAGTTACGTGTGAGCTTCCCAGCTGCGAGCAGTTGAGCCAAACACGGTTTCTCTGTGTAGCCTCTTCTGACCTGGAACTCACTCTGTGGACTGAACTGGCCTCAAACTTGGAGAGCCGCCCGTGTCTGGCTCTTTTCGTTTTTAAAGGGGCCACCATGTAGGTGCTGGGAACTTAATACCTGTCCTCTACAAGAACAAGTACTTTTTTTTAATTCTTCTCTCATACATTAGATCCTGATTTCAGTTTCCCCTCCCTCCACTCCTCTCAGTCCCTAAGAACAAGTGCTCTTAACAGCTGAGCCATCTCTCCAAACCCCTAGCCCAGGATTCATGCACAAACTGGTGTCCTAGCTAGGTAGGGTTACACTGAAGGCTCAAAACCATTTTACCTAATTTACCTGCTCTGGAAGGGGCTGATAGATGCCAGAAGGCTGCTAAGAAAAGACGTGTGTGAGCTGGGCGGTGGTGGCTCACACCTTTAATCCCAGCAATCGGGAGGCAGAGGCAGGCTGATCTCTGTGAGTTCGAGGCCAACCTGGTCTACAAGAACTAGTGCCAGGACAGGCTCCACAGGTACAGAGAAACCCTGGCTCCAAAAACAAAAACAGAAAAAGAAAGAAAAAAAGAAAAAAAGCAAAGACGTGACTGGACCATGGTGGTGCTGTGGCTGAGGTAGTGCAGATCTGCAGATGGGCTGTGCCTGTGAAGAGAGGTATCCGTGCTGTGTTTAGGCTGGCTGTTGGGTGATATCAGCCCTCAGGCACCTGATGTGGGCACAGAAGACAGCTCAGGCTCCTAGGCACTCCCTGAGTTAGGCTTGCTTCTCTCCCAGGTACGTGGAGCTGGTCAGTGCTGCCTGCACCTTTGAGCCCCACGAGACTTTCTTCAGCCTCTTCTCAGACCCCCGCAGCACCCGCCTCAGTCGGATCCACCTCCGTGAGGACCTGGTGCAGGACCAGGACCTAGAGGCCATTCGCAAGCAGGTGAGGCCGCGCTCCCTACTGTGGAGCCCCTGCCCATTCGTTCCCAGTAGCCAGGCCTGGGGTGGCACAGGGTGGGCAGAGGAGCTGAGGCTGCTGTGCTACTCCAGGACCTGGTGGAGTTGTACCTGACCAACTGCGAGAAGCTGTCTGCCAAGAGCCTGCAGACACTGCGGAGCTTCAGCCACAGTCTGGTGTCACTGAGCCTCTTCGGCTGCTCCAACATCTTCTATGAGGAAGACAACCCAGGGGGCTGCGAGGACGAGTGTCTCGTCAACCCCACCTGCCAGGTGCTGGTCAAGGACTTCACCTTTGAAGGCTTCAGCCGCCTGCGTTTCCTTAACCTGGGCCGCATGATTGATGGTGTCCCCGTGGAGTCACTGCTGCGGCCACTCAACTCACTGGCTGCCTTGGACCTCTCAGGCATCCAGACAAGTGATGCCACCTTCCTAACACAGTGGAAGGACAGTCTGATGTCCCTTGTGCTCTACAACATGGACCTTTCGGATGAGCACATCCGTGTGATCGTCCAGCTGCACAAGCTGCGGTGAGCTGCTCACTCTGCCCTCGGCAGGAGGGGAGGGCATTGGGTGGGAGAGAGGCGTGGGAGAGAGAGGGAACCCTTGCATGGAACAGAGAGAGAGAGACCCCACTCCCTAGACCACATTTCTTGCTGGATTAGAGCAATTTAAGGCACCTAAGTCCCAGCAGAGCTTTTCGCCAGAATTCCCCGGAGAAGTTGTGGCAGGCATGGGTCCTCCCCTGCTGTGACCTGAAGGAGTCAGATCCTGACCTCTGGCCCCTGTCTGACCTCCAGCCACCTGGACATCTCCCGAGACCGCCTCTCCAGCTACTACAAGTTCAAGCTGACGCGGAAGGTTCTCAGCCTCTTGGTGCAGAAGCTGGGGAACCTGATGTCCCTAGACATCTCTGGCCACATGATCCTAGAGAACTGCAGCATCTCTAAAATGGAGGAGGAGGCAGGGCAGACCAGGTGAGTGCCTGGCTATGACTGCTGGCAGGCTGTCACTCACTAAGCCCCGGCTAAGAACCCTGTGCCAAGGACCATGCTGGTGCTGGAGATAAGAAGCAGGTTCGTGAGGCCGGCCTGCTAATGTATGCCTTTAGTCCCAGCACACAGAGACGGGGCAGGCTCATCTCCGAGTTTAAGGCCAGCCTGGGCTACATAGCTTCAGAAAGGGGCTGGGGTGACTAGAGAGATGGCTGAGCAGTTTAAAGTATTTGTTGCTTTTCTAGAGGACCTGGGTGTGAGTCCCAACATCCGCATGATGGCTCACAGCCTATTTGTAAGTCTGCTTCTGAGGGCCTAACATCTTCCTCTGGCCTCTGTATGCATCAGGCACACATAGAGTACAACATATATGCAAGCAAAACACCTATACCCATAAAATTAAAATAATTTTTTTTTTAAAAAGTCAAGGACCAGCAAGATGGTAAAGGTGCTTGACACTAAACCTGACAACCTGAGTTCAGTCCCTGGACCCAGTGCTACAAACTGCCTGCTGATTTCCACATGAGTGCTCACTTGTGAGCATGTACAAGCACTCACATACACACGCACACTGAATAAACTAAAGAAAGAAGCAAGTCAGGCCCTGCCCACTGTGGCCCGTGTGAGCTGCTGCGCACTGGCCTGGGAAATGCACACTTGGGGCTGCCCTTAGTGCAGCATGGGGTCAGCGTGCACAAGGCTTGGGGACCACAGGTGGTGTCTGAGAAACAGCACAGGCACGATGGGACGGCTGTTCCTCAGGTGTGCGCATGGCCAATGTGTGCCTCTGGGCTTGTGGTGAGACCTAATTCCAGTCCAGCCACTATAATTGGCCTCATGCCCTCCTTCAGCCATATTTAGCGGCATGTGAAACATGTTTCTGTTAGAAGGATACCTCTCAGTGGTGGCAATGGTAGCAGCTCCCATCCCATGTTCTTCCACATTTTGCCCTTCCTACTCCTCCATCAAGAGGTCGGGGCTGGGAATGTAGCTCAGTGCTGGAGTGCTTGCCTACCATGTTCAAAGCCTTGGGCTGCATCCCCAACACAACATAGAACAGGCATTGTAAGCCTGGCGGTGGTGGCGTACGCCTTTAATCCCAGCACTCGGGAGGCAGAGGCAGGATCTCTGTGAGTTCGAGACCAGCCTCGTCTATAAGAGCTAGTTCCAGGACAGGCTCCAAAAAAAAAAACACAAAGAAACCCTGTCTCGAAAAAACAAACAAACAAACAAACAAACAAAAAAAACAGAACAGGCAGGTAGCTTGTACCTGTAATCCCAGCACTTGGGAGGTGGGGGGAGGGGGGGATAGGAGGATCAGGAGTTCAAGGCCAGTCTTAGCTGCTTAGTGAGTTGGGTAGGGCAGGATGAGGCTAGAAGCCTTGTTTCTTCATCAAGGAAATACCTAGTCTGTAGGGGAGCCCTGGCTAGGTCTGCCCAGGTTGCCAACTCTGGTGTGTTTTCCCTAGCACTGAGCCTTCCAAGAGCAGCATCATGCCTTTCCGGGCTCTGAAGAGGCCACTGCAGTTCCTTGGGCTCTTTGAGACCTCCTTGTGTCGCCTCACACACATTCCAGCCTACAAAGTAAGAGGTGGGGGATTAGAGGGAGGTGGGGGAGGGGGGTGGGGGGGGAGAAGGGGAAATGGGGAAGAAAGGAAGTGGCCAGGTACTGGAGCAGAGCTGAGCCTGGGGATTCCATTACCTGGCCTCTTCTGGGTTGTCCTCAACATGTTCCATCTTAGGTAAGCGGTGACAAGAATGAAGAACAAGTGCTGAATGCCATCGAGGCCTACACAGAACACCGGCCTGAGATCACTTCCAGGGCCATCAACCTGCTGTTTGACATCGCACGCATTGAGCGCTGCAACCAGCTTCTGCGGGCCCTGAAGGTCAGCTCAAATCCCGAGCCCTCAGGCTCCCAGACAGCCCTGCTTTCCTTCTCTGCCCCTCTGCACCCACTCCTGATCCCAGGGGATAGCCTTGCATGCTTCCACCCCTTTGGCAGTGCCTGGCTTTGCTGCCAACTTGTTCAGGCCCTGCCTTAGTTCCTGCTCTGCCCACGTCTACCCAGGAGTACAGGGCTAGGATGGGCCTTTCCCCAGAGGAGCCATGGTGACTAAGAACCCAGGCAGGACTTTGAGCCCCCCACCCTGTCTTTACACAGCTGGTCATCACAGCCCTCAAGTGCCACAAGTACGACAAGAACATCCAAGTGACCGGCAGTGCTGCCCTCTTCTACCTGACCAATTCTGAGTACCGCTCAGAGCAGAGTGTCAAACTGCGCCGACAGGTCATCCAGGTGGTGCTGAATGGCATGGAGTCCTACCAGGAGGTGACGGTGAGCCCCTGCCTACTGTGGCCAGCACGCTTTGGCCCAGTAACCCTTCTTGCTTCCCAGGGTACCAGACACGCATGTCGCCCAGGCTTACCTGAACTTAGGTGACCTTTTCCATTTTCCTTGGCATATCCACTGTCCCAGAATCCTGTCCCTGGCATATAAGCGCCCCAGAAGCTAGCCTCAACTGTAGCCCACTGCCATGGCCATCCCACCTCTGCCCCCTCTGCCCTCTGACTTCCATCCACATGGGCCACCTCCTCTGCTCTGTCCCTATCACTGATGGGGAGGTTGTTTCTAATACTTTTTTTTTTTTTTGGAGACTGGTTTTTTCTGTAGCTTTGGAGCCTGTGGGCCTCAAACTCACAGAGATTTGCCTGCCTCTGCCTCCCACATGCTGGGATTAAAGGTGTGCACCGCTACCACCCGGCTATTTTGTTATAATTATATGCTATACTAAAATTTCATGTTTTTTTAAAGCTTTTTTAGAATAACTTTAATAAAAATGAAGAGAGGCAGGTGGATCTATGTGAGTTCGAGGCCAACCTAGTCTACAGTGTGAGTTCCAGGACAGCTAGGGCTGTTATACAGAGAAACCCTGTCTCAAAAAACCTAAATAAATAAAAAATGAAAAGCAAGACAACAAGCCTTAGCTGAGCCTAGTGGTACGCCCTTGTAATCCTAGGTCTTGGGAGACTGAAACAGGGAGGGTAGGAGCTATTGAGTTTGAATTCAGCCTGGGTCTTGTGGACCCCCATCTCCATCTCAAAAAACTCTAAACAAGAAAGCCTGGTAGCCTGCTCCTCTAGAGGGCCTCCCCAGCTCTGGGTGGCCTTGGTGTCGAGCCTTATTCTAAATCTGTGCCTGAACATGCTCCGCTTGTCTCCCAACCTGGCCCAGGTGCAGCGGAACTGCTGTCTGACCCTTTGCAACTTCAGCATCCCCGAGGAACTGGAGTTCCAGTACCGCCGGGTGAATGAGCTTCTGCTTAGCATCCTGAGCCCCACCCGGCAGGACGAGTCCATCCAGCGCATTGCTGTGCACCTGTGTAATGCCCTGGTCTGTCAGGTGGACAATGACCACAAGGAAGCTGTGGGCAAGATGGGCTTCGTCGTGGTACGTGTGCTTGTCTGTCCTTGTCAGACTGTCCTCTGTGAGCAAGGCCTCAGGAGACCTGAACTGGGAGTAGGAGGGGGAGGGGAGACCCTGGCTGGGGTGGAGGAGATGATTGCTAAGGATTGAGCGCAGGGTCTGGCATGCGCTATGCAAAGTGCCCAGCCCTTTGAAGACTTTTTTCTTCCCCTTCGCTTATTTTTAGTCATGTGTGTCAGTGGTAGCTAGTAGAGGCCAGAATTGTTTGACCCATTTGGAGCTGGAGTTACAGGTTATAAATGGAAGTTTCTGTCCCAGCCGGTCCCACAGCCATTCAGTCCTAAATAAACACACTGAGGCTTATATTAATTATAAACTGTTTGGCCTGTTAGCTCAGGCTTGTTATTAACTAGATCTTACAACTTAACCCATAATTCTTATCTCTGTTTAGCCACGTAGCTTGGTACCTTTTCTCAGCAAGGCATTCTCATCTTACTTGCTCTGCATCTGACTGGTGACTGAATCTCTGCCTTTCCTCTTTCCAGAATTCTCCTAGTCTGGTTGTCCCACCTATACTTCCTGCCTGACTACTGGCCCATAGCATTTTGTTAAACCAGTATGAGTGACAGATCTTTATAGTGTACAAAAGCATTATCCCACAGCAGTAGGTGGACATAGCAGCCTCAATGGGGCCTCTGCAAGAGTAGTGTGCTCTCCTGACCACAGAGCCATCTCTGCAGAAGAGTTGTTTGTTTGTTTGTTTGTTTTATTTGGAGACAAGGTCTTTGTGTAGTCCTGGCTGGCCTGGAACTTGGTATGTAGACCAAGCTGGTCTCAAACTCAGAAAGATCCACCTACCTCCCCCTGAGTGCTGGTATTAAAGGCATGCAACACCATGACCACTTCAGACAAATTTTGTTTTGTTTTATTTTTCAAGACAGGGTATCTCTGTGTAGTCCTGTGTCCTAGAACTTGCTCTGTAGACCAGGCTGGCTTCGAACTCACAGAGATCTGCCTGCCTCTGCCTTCCAAGTGCTAGGACTGGGATTAAAGGCCTGTACCA
>NW_026067969.1:5730479-5746702 GCF_014885135.2 Alexandromys fortis | reverse complement strand
TTTTTTTTTTTTTTTTTTGTGTGTGTGTGTGGGGTTTAATTCTAAACAGTTTTTTTAAACTTTATTTAATGTGCATTGATGTTTTTGGTGTTTTGCCTGAGTGTATGTTTATGTGAGGATGTCAGATCCCCTGGAACTGGAGTTACAGACAGTTGTGAGCTGCCATGTGGGCACTGGGAATTGAACTTGGGTCCTCTGGAAGACCAGATAGTGCTTTTAGCTGCTGAACCATCTCTCCAGCCCCCGAGAAGAATTCTTAATGTGACTGTTGCTTATGATTGTGTGGCCTCTGTCTTTAAACTGCTTCCTCTAGTTCCATGCAGTAATCCCTGTGGAAAAGACCAGGGTTGGCCCTTCCATCACTGTGCCTTCCCGGCCTAGTCTGAAGAAATTTTTAGCCTAGCACAGAATAGGATAAATATGGAAGGAAAGGAAAAGGCAGGAACTAGATGGATCCATTGCCATCCTCACTTATCCCTGGGGACGTGCAGACCATAGCAGGGGAGGGCTGGGTATGTGCTTGACTACCTTCAAACAGCCTCCATAAAAGTCTGTAGCATTGGGCACTATCAGGCTGTGTCACCTGGAGCAGCCAGTGACTCCCTCTGCTGAGCTCCTGGGCTGTGGGAGCCCTGGCCTCAGGCAGCCTGTCTCCTCTGCCCATAGACCATGTTGAAGCTGATCCAGAAGAAGCTGCTGGACAAGACGGTAAGGAGAGCCTCACATACTTTGCCTCATCCCAGAGGCGTCTGTGCCAGGGCTGGCCATGTGTCCTCAGGAGGACACAGCTGAGCTGCACCTCACCCCCACCCCCTGCAGTGTGACCAGGTCATGGAGTTCTCCTGGAGTGCCCTGTGGAACATCACAGACGAGACACCCGACAACTGTGAGATGTTTCTCAGCTTCAATGGCATGAAGCTCTTCCTCGACTGCCTCAAGGTAGGAGCCAGGCTGCCACCCCACAGGCTGCCCCTCCACCGGCTCCATCCCATGCAAGCTTCCCATGGACACACTTGGCATGAGAATCTCAGGGCCACACATACAGTGTTTGCTGCTAAGAGAAGTGTCAGGGGACCCCCCACCCCAGCCATGCCACCAAGCTGGGCCTCCTGAGATCCCTTCTGCCAGGGAGCCCAGCCTGTGTTCACAGCAGTCTGCTCTGACTACCCACAGACCATTCCCTTCCCACTGGATACAGTTCTACCCAAAGGGTAGTAGGTCTCTCTTTCCTGCTTTAGCGTCCAAGGGGCTCCCCAAAGGACTCTTCCAAGCTGTGGCAAATGGAGCCCCACTTGTCCCACAGGTCTTGGGAGCACTGGGAAGTTGGGGTCAGCCTACTGTACCTGTCCTGTGTCTAGAAGGCCGATCAGACAGGTGCCCACAAAGCCTTGAGGGCAACAGTAGCAGACATTAAATGGTTGACTAGGAAGGCCTTGCTGGCTCTCATTGCCCAGGAGTTCCCAGAGAAGCAGGAGCTGCACCGGAACATGCTGGGACTCTTGGGGAACGTGGCGGAGGTGAAGGAGCTGCGGCCTCAGCTGATGACCTCTCAGTTCATCAGCGTCTTCAGGTGGGTGCTGCCTCAGCGCCAGGACCCTCAGAATACAGTAGTGTGTGTTCCAGGTTTGTGGTTGCTACTGCTTTCTATCTAGTATGTGGCTTTTGTCTCCAGTTGATTTTGTTTTAATTTTGTGTGTGAAGGGATGGGTATGTGCCCATGAGGCCAGAGGCTTTGGGTTTTCCTGGAGTTGCAGGGTATGGCAGATGCAAACCTCCATGTGTGCTGGGAACCTAACTCCAGTCTCTGAAAAAACAGTTTGTGCTTTGAGCCACTGAGCCATTTCTCAAGCCCCTAGTGCTTTCTTACTCTTTCAGCCTGCCACAGATGGCAGTCATCCAGTCATATCCAGTGTGGAAGGACCTGAATACCAGGTGGCTAGATGTGGTTTCACAAGCTTATAGTCCCAGCACATGGTGTCGAAGCAGGAATCTTGAAGACATAGCAAGTTCCAGGCCAGCCTGAACTGCATGAGATCCTGACTCAGAAACAATCAGAAGCCTTGTCTTTACAGCTGAGCCCCAGTAGTACACTCCTGCAATCCTAGGGCTCAGGAGGCTCAACCAACAGTCACATTAATCGTGCCTCTGGCATCGTGAGTCTCGGTTATCATCCTTAATTTACATGATGGATTTTTCCTTTTTCCTCCTGGTAGCAACCTGCTGGAAAGCAAGGCTGATGGCATTGAGGTTTCTTACAATGCTTGTGGTGTCCTGTCCCACATCATGTACGATGGGCCTGAGGCCTGGGGTGTCTGTGAGCCCCAGAGGGCCGAGGTGGAAGAGCGTATGTGGGCAGCCATCCAGAGCTGGGACATCAACTCCCGGAGGAATATCAACTACAGGTTTGAGATGGGAAGGTACACACCATGAAGAGTCAGAAGCTGCTTGTCCCAGCATGCTGTGATCAGAGCTTTCCGCCCTGCTCCTGTCCTCCAAAATCATCCAGTGTGTGTTGGGCACATTTCCCACTTACTAACACCTGTGTGTATCCAAGGCCTGTGTTCTATGCATGCTTGATACAGAACTAAACCCACACCAAAACACAAGTCACCTGTCATCCTGCCCCCATCAGGCTGACTCAGTCCTTACTGTACTGTGAGTGGATTGCTGTCCCCAGTCAATCCCCCTTCCTGCTGTGCTGTGTGTGCAGCTGGTCATTCATTGAATACCCCTTTGAAAGGGTGTGAAGCTGTGGGGCTTTTCTCACGCCCCAGTCCCTGGGAGACAGGATGCTAGCCCTCCCTGTCCCATGTCCTTGTGTGTCATCCCCTTCCCTGCCCAAGTTCCCATTCACCCCAGGCCATGGGCCTGCTCCCACGTTGTGCCCTCTACCCTGCACACAAAGAGTGGGTGTCAGCAGGCCATCACTCTGCTGGAAGGTGGAGAGGTCCTCCAGGTAAGTGAGTCTCGGGGCCCCCTGAGGTTTTGCTGATCTGATTTTTTGGTTTGGGGGCTGGAACTTCAGCCTGGCCTAGAGTCACTGTAAGTGATTCCCCTTGCCTCTCTCTCGGGGTTTGCTGAGACCCCCAGATTTCTGCCCTTTTCCTCTACTCTGACCTTCTCCAGAGTGAGCTCCTGGGCGGAGCCTGAGCAGGGCCCCTGGCATCCCACAGGCTTGCCCATGTGGGACCCTGCAGTGAGAACTCAGGGAGGAGAAAAGGCTCACATCCTCCCTGTCTCGGTTCACATCCTTCTTGTCTTGGTGGTCTTGGTCTCCGTCCAGGTCTGGGGGTGGGGGGTAACAGCAATCTCTCTCTCTCTCCAGGTCCTTTGAGCCCATTCTCCGCCTCCTTCCTCAGGGCATCTCTCCAGTCAGCCAGCACTGGGCCACCTGGGCCCTATACAATCTTGTGTCTGTCTACCGTGAGTGCCTCCCCTCTCTTAGTTCAGACACTCAACAGAGCACAGCATGTCCACAGGGAGCTGGCATGCAGGAGGGGACACAGAGTTACTGCTGGCCTTGTGTCTCAGAGCAGTCCTGGGCACTTTGGCATTAGTGACATGATGGTGTTATCCTAACCCCACTGTGCCATCAGAAGCGTCCCAGTCTGCACCAGTGTGCCTCTCCTCACACTTCCTACCCCAGCTGTGAGTGAGCTTTCCAGTCTCTGTCACCTGTGTTCCTAGCCTGGGTTACACAGTACCTGGGGGTATCTTACTAACAATATCAGAAATGCAAGCTGCTGCCCAGGGGATTCCAGTTCCAGAACTCCCTGGGAACCTGTGTCATCCTACAAACCTCTCGGGGGTATCATCCTTGTGATGCCCCTCTGAGGTCTGTGCTTGGGATGGTATTTTCTTGATTTATTTGTTAGGACAAACTGTAGGGAAACCAACAACTTTGGACCACAATAGGGAAGTGCCTTTCCCAAGGGCTTGCCCCATTTCCCTGTCCAGGTGGGCCCAGGAGGCCGGGGCGGACATGGCTTGTCCCTGACCAGCGGTGTCCTTTGTAGAGCAGTTCTGGGTGGTATCTGGGGCACAGACCTGTAGAAGGCCACCCATCCTCAGCTACCTGCTCCTGCTTTGTAGCTGACAAATACTGCCCCCTGCTGATCAAAGAAGGTGGGATGCCCCTGCTGAGGGGCTTGATGAAGATGGCCACTGCCCGACAGGAAACCAAGGAGATGGCCCGGTAAGAAACTAATTTTGTATTCCTGGCCGGGTACCTTGATTTGGATGGCAAGGGCACAGTGGGAATGGCCAGAGTTCTCAGGAGCCACTCAGGGTTGAATGTGGAGTGGACAAGAGCCTGACTGTCAGCAAAGCTCTTTGGCTCTCAGTGGCTCGGTTTGCTTTCTGTGACTCCCACCTCCTTGTTGCTCAGCGCCAGCAAGAGCTCTGCATTATTTTGACCACAGTAGTTCCAGTGAGAAAGGACTCTGTGTGCTGAGGCATATTCTAGAGGCCGCGTGCACAGTGCTAGTTTCTCTGAACACAAGTATGAAGGCGAAAGTCCCCAGGGGGAAAAGTGCCCTTCGATGGGCTAGAATGAAGCTCAGAGGTACAGCACGTGCCTAGCGTCCATAGCACATACACATGTGTGCGCGTGCACGCACCTCCATCTGTACCTACACACACATACACGTACACAAATTACCAGTGTGAGGGGTGGGGTATGCCAGAGTCCTCACTGAACTTCTGTGGCCGTGGGATTCTTTGTTGAGTGTCAAGTGTAAGCTCTAATGTGGACACAAGAATACACACGTAACATGTTAGTATCAGTTGGATTGGCTTCCTCTTCCCGATCTGTTCTAGTTGGGAGGGTAGTCCTTTATCATAATTCTGAGCACAGTGTAGCCTGAGGCTCAGACAGCCCCCACCCTCAGAATATGCCCTTCTGGATAGGGGCACCAGCTGGCTCTGCCGTTCATTATTTTTGGTGAAGGCACTGTTTCAGTATTAACTGGCAGACTAGTCCTCCAGCTCAGTCTTCGGGAGTCTCCTGGAAAGTGTTAGAACTGAATGGGCCTCACCTGCAGATTTTTTACCAGTGGGCCTGGGGCTGACCATGTTAAACAAGGATCTAGGACTTGCCAGGCACTAGGTGGGGCTTATCAGCCCTCTAGGCATCTGGGACCTGAGATGAGATGTGTCTGAGCCAGCAGGGTCTTCTGGCACCAAGGAAAGAATGGCCTTGGGCATTCCCATCTCAAAAGGCCTTGATGTACCCTCTTAGCAAATTCAGGCTGCAGTGAACCCCCAAACCTGCAGGCAAACAGTGCAGGGTCAAAGGCAAAGACACCAGCAATGGGTGGCAGTTTTCTCAGGGAGCAGGGTGACTGGGACTCTAAGGCCTGGAGCCAGCATGGCTGCCTGTGCAGATCTCCAGTCCGGTGCGTGTTTGGGACCCCCTAGTGGACTTCTGCCGAGAGAGTGGGCTGGGCTGCAGGGGGAGAGAGTAGCAGGTTTGGAAGCTCAGGCCTGGCTGCTTGTAGGACAGTGGCTGTGCATGACCACAAGCGCTATTTCCCAGCTCTCTCAATCACCATCCAATGCTTTCCCCCGTTGTGTCCAGCAAGGTGATTGATCACTGCAGTAACTTTAGAGAGGAGAACATGGACACGTCCAGATAGAGGCCTCCACCCATGGCCACACAGCCTGGACTACAGGACCGGAGGAAGCGCTGGAGTCCAGTGGGCAGGTCCCTTGCAGAGCCTCCCACTGGATGAAGAGACAGTGAGGACTTTTGCACAGCTGATGCTTTTCCTTAATGGTAGTGAGATATATATTATATATATATTATTTTTTTTTTGGTTAGGAAGTGTGAAGTTTTGTGTGTATGACTTCTCCTAAGTCTCCGCAGCTCCTTGCCACCCTCAGCCCGCCTCCAAGCTTTCATTGCTGCCATGTTCACTCCTGCCCCAGCCAGGCTTGCCTCAAATGCTGTGAGTGTCCAGTCCCTTCCCAGTGAGCTCAGACCCTGGCCTGGCTTCTGTCTGTTGTGGGAGGAGCTGGCCTTACTAGGCTGCTCAGCATCCCTGGTGTCTGCCTGAGTGCCCTGTCAGGGCTCCCAGTTGAAGTTGAGTGAAGTTGATGGGGTTTGGGGATTAAGACCAGCTCTGCTGAGTCTTGCAGAAGCCTTGGTGCTCCAGGCTGTGAGCCATGGGGGTCAGAGAGGAAGCTGTTCCCAGGCCTCAGGCTAAGCAGCTCCTGTCCAGAGAATCCTGGAGAAGCAGGGCTGTGTTGGCCCCCTGCTTTCTGGCCAGACCTGCCTGTGGCCATGCTGCTATGGAGACTGTCTCACGTCTCCCTCAGGCCCCAGCCCCAAGATGCTCAGAACTCAGGGGCAATTCCACTGCCCCTTCTGCCAAACATGCCCCAGCCTACCCCAGCTCTGGTAGCTGGCACTTTCCAGGACCAGGGTCTTGCTTCTTTTTCTGTAGCCCTCATCTGCCCACAGCACCCCAGTGCCCAGGTATTCCCACCAGCAGAGCTGAGCCCACCCCCTGCCCAGAAGGTAGAAGGCAGGAGGTCCCTACTCCAGCCCTTCACAGTGGCAGCGGACAGCCGCCTAAAGACCAGCACTGGGCCATTCTCTGTCCCTCCAGCCCACTCAGGCTGTCCCTGAGAAGCTGCTGTGTTGTGTGACAGGCCGCGCTCCAGGTGTCTCCTGCACCCTCCCACTGTATCTCAGCATTGCTTCTCGTTGACACAGGACTGCTGAGGAGGCCTGTGCTCACAGGGAGCACAGCTCACCTGGGAGGCAGCTCTTGCTGTGACTTTTTCTGCCTTCTCGCTTCTCTGGGCCTGTTCTTTGATTCTTCTGGCCTGGCATGTCTGCCTCCAGGCAGAAGTGGCCCGGCTGTTCCCAAAACTCAGGGAGAGGTAACTGACCTCTCCTGAGGAGACTGTCTCCCCAGCCAGGCTAGAGGGCTTAACCACGTGCTTCTCCCACGCAGCACTTGGGCAACCCCAGCCCCTCCTTTCCACCCCAGGCCTTCTGGCAGCAGCCAGACCATGAGCAGAGTTCATAGCCCATTGCTTACCACCTGGGGTCTGCGTAAATGTCTGTACTTTGGGGTGTCACAGAAATACATTTTTGTGCAAAGTGCAGAAGCGTGGTCTCTTTTTTTTTCAGAGGAGATTGGGGGATACTGGTCTGGGGGTGGGTGATCAGGAAGGGTGGTAGGGGTCTCCCAGGAAGACCCTGGAGGGCAAGTGGTTTTGCTGTAGGTTTATGTGCCTGCAGGCTGTAGACAGGGGTCACACTGAGGTGAGTATCTGTGACATTCTTTCCACATCTGTGCCTAGACACTGAGGTCATGGCTGGTCACTAGACTGGTAGGAATTCTGCCGGGAGCATAGCCTGCTGGGAGGGACACGGTAAATAATAGCCTCATCACTCTGCAGTAAAGATAGGAAAGGAGCCTCCTGCTACTGCTAGGAATGGTGGAAGTGGCTCGGAAAGTCTGGTGGCTGCTAGGCAGCATTACGTGACTGCCCGAGGAGGGACGAGAGGGAGGAGTCAGCGAGGGGTTCTCCACGGAAGGCCAAGCTGAACCCGGCAGGAAAGTGGAGCCTGCTAGGGCTGGCAGCTCTGACAACAGGCCTTGCCGTGACGGACTGGGAGAGGTCCTGTGAACAGCTGGAACAGACCTGAAATGACCAGCCCTGGGACAGCTGGGTCCTGGTGTAGTTGAGGCTCTCCAGACCATGCGGAGGGTGTAGGCAGGAGTGCCAGGGTCACATTCAACAGTCTGGGAGCCGGCCTGCTGTCTGCACCCTTCTAAGTGGAGCAGAGGTCTCCTCTTCCTCTTCAGCAGAGCCCATACCAGGCTTTTCCCTGGGTGAGCCCACAGAAAGAGCAGCACACACCGTGGTTTGCCCTTGAACTCAGAGGGTCAGCCAAACGTGTCAGCCAAGTCCTGGAGGGATTAGGCGTGGCTTTCAGGGCTTGCGGAAGCCTCCCAGCTCTGCACACCCTGTGTTGGGTTTGCCTGTGTGCACTCCACGTCCTGATAGTCCTTAGAACAATCCACAGAACCTGGACTCAAAAGGTGAGGTGCCTTCTTACACCCCAAGTTACCACAGCAAAGGAGGGGCACAGACTCCCTAGTACAGTACATGCTCCTAGCCCGGTGCCTGCTGCTCTCTGTGTCTAGAACACTGCCTCCTGCTCAGCCCGTCACAGTGCCTGGCTCCATTCCCGTGGGAATGTGAACACCACTTCAGGACTGTGCCGAGGCTCCACACACAGCACCCAACATCCAGGGCTCTTTTTAGATTCATTTTAGTTACTTCATAAGAGTGTACGCTACTTGTGTGTGGTGCCCATGGTGGCCAGAAGATGGCAACAGCTCATAGCTGTGTGGCATGGGTGCTGAGAGCCAAACTTGAAGAGTAGTGAGCATTGGCCCCTCAGCCATGTCTCCAGCCTGCCCATCCAGGGCTCTTACTAAAAACTTACTGGCTGAGCCAGACATGTGGCTCAGCAGGAAAGGGAGCTTGCCTCCCAGGCTGACTACCAGAGGTCCATTCTCAGGACCCACACAGTGAAAGTGACATCAGACGCCTGCAACCCAACCTCTCCCACCCCAAAACATAAATATCCTTAATCTTTTGTTGTTTTTCAAGACAGGGTTTCTTTGTGTAGCCCTGGCGGTCCTGGAACTCTCTCTGTAGACCAGGCTGGTCTCCCTCCGCCTGTCTCTGCCTCAGGAGTGCTGGGATTAAAGGCGTGACCACCACCACTGGGCTACCCTTTTTTTTTTCCCCAAGATGGGGGTCTCCCTATGTAGTTTTTGACCTGCCTGAAATTGTGTAGACTAGGTTGCACCCGCTTAATGCTGGGACTAAAGGCGTGGCCACCACGCCCAGTTGCAGTGTGGGTCTTGCATAGGGCTAGAGTTTGGTTTTCAGCACGCAGATGGTGTTTATAGCCATCTGTAACTCCAGTTCCAGAGGATCTGATACCCTCCTGTGACCTCTGCAGACACCAGGCACACACCTGGTGCACAGTATACATCCAGGCAAAACATTCACACACACAAAAAATAGTCACCAGGCTCTAAGCCTGATGACCTGATTTCAGTCCCTGTAACCCACGTGGCAGAAGGAGAGAAGCAACAGGTAGGATCATCCTTTTTTTCATGAACACACCATGGACATCATGTGTGCACGCGAGTGTGTGCTTGAACACACAGACTCATAAATGGGGTGTGTGTATGTTGTTTGTTTTTGTCTCCCCCCCCCCAGACAGAGCCTCACTGTGCAGATGCAGCCCTGTAGACCAGGCTAGCCATCAGCCTGTCTGTGTTCCAAACCCTGGAATTAAAGGTGTGCCTCTGTCCCAGTGCTGGGGCTAAAGGTGTGGGCGACCCAAACACCACCACCATCTTTTTTTTTTTTTTTTTTTAAAGATAGGGGTTCTCTGTGTAGCCTTGGCAGTCCGGGAACTCTTAGAGTCTGCCTGCCTCTGCCTCCTAAGTGCTGGGATTAAAGGAGTGGACCACCACTGCCTGGCTTCCAAACCCTTTTGGGGTTTTTTTGTTTTGTTTTGTTTTTGAGACAAGCTTAAATACCACACAAGTTGGCTTTGAATCCTCTCATATATATAGCGGAGGATGGCCTTGAACTTGTGGTTTTACTGCTTGTACCTCCTGTATGTTGAGACTGCAGGCATGTACCACCATACTACTATTATGCCATTCTGGGAACCGAATCCAGCAAGCACTCTGCCAGTCGTGCTTTTTAGTAATACCATGAAATGGATCTGATTAGCGCGCACGCACACACATACACATACAAACCATGCTGGCCTTGGAAAATCAGTTCTACAGAAAAAGAAAATATCCAGTTGACCAATACAAATCACCAACAGCATGGAGCTGGAAGCGGGCAATCATAGGAAGGTCAGCTGAATGGGGAGGGTTCTAGGACAAAAGGAAAGAAAGTCTAACTGGGCAGTGGTGGGAGCCCGAGTGACAGGCACCTGTATTAGAGACGGGTATTGTCGCCAACCCCACTGAGAGGCAGAGAGGAGATCAGAGTTCAGCGACTTGTCTCGGAAGGCATGGGATGTCTCTGACTCCAATCGGGGCCAAGCGCGTCCAGAATCCGCACCAGAACCCTCCTCTTTCCCATCATTCGTTTGCAATATCGGAAAACGAATAGGAGGCAAGTGTGTCATCAAGGCGCACCCTCGAGCAAGCCCTGCCAATCACCCCCTGGCAGCAAGCACTGCGTGGCCTCCGGGCATTACAGACCACATCTCTGTGTGGGCGGTGGGGTGGGGGGGTGGGAGGGAGCAAAAACAGGCACGAGTACGCGCATGCGGAGACGGGGGAAAGGAAGGGCGAGGGGGGCGCTTTCCGAGGTTTCCGCCTCCCGGCCTTTGCAAACTTACCTGGCCCACGGGGGTGGGGTGGGGGTAGGGGGCGGAGTTAGGGAGTTACGGTCTGTGTGCGCGCCGGCCCCGCCCCTGGCCTCCTCTGGCACCTGTTGGCCTGAGGGGCCGCGCCTGTCACCCAATAGACAGCCTCCCTGAGCCGCCTGGGCCCCGCCCCCAATGCGGAGTCACCAATCCCCGCGTTGCCGCAGCCCCTTTGCTCCACGGCCCCTCCTTCCGCGCGCTTCTTCCGGGTGGGCTGGAACAGGGGCCAAGGCCATGGCTCTCTGGGCGCTGCTCAGCCCTGGGGTCCTGGTGCGGACTGGGCACACCGTGCTGACCTGGGGAATCACGCTGGTGCTCTTCCTGCACGACACCGGTGAGCCGGACACCGCGCGACCCCGAGCCCACCCGATCCCTTATGATTCCCTTCGAGTGGGTCTCACCCGGTTCCCCTAATCCTCAGTTACATTGCGATTCACCCTCATCTCCGCCAGTTCCTCAAGTGTCCTTCTCATCTGCTGGTTCTGGAACCACGCACTCTCTGATACCCAAGTTGGTCCCTAATTAATCCCGGGATTTTCCTGTTGCCGACAGGAAATTCATCCAAATCCGAGGACCATTAGAGGCCCCAAGTCCCCTGATCCTGGGCTCCACCCCATCCTTCCAGAAATTGCCTCCCAGACTCCCTGAATTAGATTAAGAAATCGACTAGATTGAAAAACTGGCTTTCTGCTCAGCTCCCCAAATCCTATGAGACAACTCAGCGACCCCCTTCCCAGGGGTCTTTCCCCGCCCAAAGACACAGCCCCCACCGAGGCTCAGTTCCCCACCAGCAATCAGCAGCTCCCTTCCAAACCTTCGTCCAACCAAGGGTACTAGAGCCGTCTGCACTCAGCTTGGCCTGTGTCTCCGCGTTCTCTCACTTCTCAGCTCCCCCACCTCCTCTCCAGATCTTCACCACCATGGGCTTCAACATGCTGGGCCCTTCCTGGCCTGGGCTCCCTAGGCCTCCCTCTTTGAGGGCTGACCCTTCCGTAGGGAACCCTTCCCCTTCCGCATTCAGCAGGTTAGCCTCTTCACCCCATCCTCTTGCCATGGGCTCACTTTCCTCTGGCCTCTCCAGAGCTACGCCAGTGGGAAGAGCAAGGGGAGCTGTTCCTGCCCCTCACCTTCCTGCTCCTGGTTCTGGGCTCCCTGCTGCTCTACCTGGCTGTGTCACTCATGGACCCGGGCTATGTGGCTACTCAACCTCAGGTAACCGGGGATCCTGGGACCCTGGGATCCAAACCCCTCCTTGCGCCAACGGGGAAATGAGCCCTCAGAACTGTCCGTGTGAAGCTGTGAGCCGCTTCCATGGCGGGGCGTCTTGGTGAGGCCTCTTTCCTACCCTATGTTTTTGCTCCCACACTGAGGAAATCACCAAGGCCCAAGAGAGGACAAGCACCTTGCAAAGGCACAGTATCCAGTGCTCTACCGTGTACTTACCACCCCTGTACATGGAAGGGGCCCCAAATCCTGCAAAGCCAGAACCAGGTGGCTCCTAAGAGAGGTGCCCCCAGTGTCATCTGCCTCCCAAGGGGACCCCTCCCCCATCTTATACGCCTTGTTTCATTTTCAGGAGGAGCCCAAGGAGGAACAGACAGCCATGGTTCCTCAGGCTATCCCACTGCGGCGGTGCAGATACTGCCTAGTGCTGGTAGGTGATACACACATCCTCTTGTAGGAGGAATCGGGACCAAATTAAGACTCCTTGCCTCTCTTCCAGGAAGGTCTCCCAAATTCGGGACCGGACTGTGGCCTTTGGCCCTCTCCACCCACTGGGGGAACCTGCACTGAGCCTGGACTCCCTTCTGTGCCCACAGCAACCCCTGCGAGCCCGCCACTGTCGGGACTGCCACCGCTGTGTTCGCCGCTATGACCACCACTGTCCCTGGATGGAGAACTGCGTGGGTGAACGCAACCACCCTCTCTTTGTGACCTACCTGGCTCTGCAGCTGGTGGTTCTCCTATGGGGCCTGTGCCTGGCATGGTAGGTGAATCGGGGGTGTGGGCAGCATGTACACCGCATAGGCGCTTACAAAGAGGATTCTGTGGGACTCGCCCCCACCCCCAGCTCCTCCATCCCTGTCCCTCTAGGTCCGGCCTCCGATTCTTCCGGCCCTGGGGGCTGTGGCTTCGGTCTACCGGGCTCCTGTTTGCCTCCTTCCTGCTGCTTGCTTTCTTCTCGTTGGTGGTCAGCCTGCTGCTAGCCTCACACCTCTACCTGGTGGCCAGCAACACCACTACCTGGGAGTTCATATCCTCTCACCGAATAGCCTACCTCCGTCAGCGCACCAGCAACCCCTTTGACCGAGGTCTCACTCGAAACCTGGCCCACTTTTTCTGTGGGTGGCCCTCTGGACCCTGGGAGACCCTCTGGGCTGAAGAAGAGGAGGAAGGCAGCAGCCAGGTTGTCTAGGGCTGCTGGAGAGAAGGCTGCCATTGGTGCCTAAAAACCAGAGGCTGTGCCGCTAGGGGTCAGCCCAGTTAGCCTGAGCTCTTTACTCCATCCGGGGCTCCCACCCTCAGCAGATAGAACCCCACACAAGGAAGACAGAGGAAAAGGACATGAGTGAGGGCAGAGGGCGCTTGACACCAAGAGAACCCAGACTCCACGACCCCTGGCCAGGCTACCTCAAATGTACAGTTTTATTAATTTAATACTCTATAAAGGCAAGTATTAAAAAGACAAACCGTCCTGCCGTGGGGCCTTTCCTGATCTGGGCATGGCCAGGAAACAGAATGGTTAGAGACACAGCTTACCCGGTAACCCTGAGGAAGGCTTCCAGCAGCAGCCCCATGGCCACTCCCTGGAACCCACACACTCATCAAATACCTTGGCCCTGGGCACATGGACAAGGACAGTTCTCACAGTCTGGCAGAGGGAGGCAGAGGGGCCAGGAGACCCTCAGGACTCCAGGAACTGCTGAGACACAAAGTCAAAGTCCCGGAAGGCAGCCTGTTGGCGAGCGGTGAGGGAACTTTGGGGTGCCGGTGGGGTCAGGGTTGGAGGCAGGCTGGTAAACTCCCCCTCGAAGTAGCGAAGGTCTGCAGGGCCACAGAGAGTGGGCACAAAGGGAGGCCGGACAGTGCGAGCAAGCAAGGCCTGCCAGTTGGTGGTCTGAGGACAAGGATGGAGAGTCTGAGAAGGTGGGACAGCAGACCCCAGGGGACACTTAGCCCTCCCACCTCACAGGCACTGGAGACTGCTGGGTCCCTTACCCTGAAAAATGGCTGGACCTTGATCTCCTCTGCGTCCTGCTCTCCTGCCCCTAGACGCTTCTCTGGGCACTTCTGGAGGAGCTGGCAGAAAGTGGGGCAGGTGGGAACTTAGGGCGGCCACTCCAGGTGCTGGCTGCCCCACAGGTTCCCTACAGGGTGGTGTCAGGGAGCACACCAGCAACTTCGGCCAAGCCCTGGACCTTGGACTCACCTTCTGAATGAGCTCAAGCCCCTGAGCCGACAGAAAGTGAGGAAACGGGGCGTCTGCATTAACGATGCAATCGAACACCTCCTCTTCTGTGTCCCCCGGGAATGGGCACTGTGAAGATGGGGGCTCAGCGGCTGTGTGTGTCATCCCACCGTCCCCACCCCGAAGACCTAGAGCCCCCCTCGTACTTACCTCACCCACTAGCATCTCATAAAGCAGCACTCCAAGCCCCCACCAGTCCACAGCCCGAGTGTAAGCCTCCTGAGTCAAAACTTCAGGGGCCAGGAACTCCGGGGTGCCACAGAAGGTACTCGTCCGGTCCCCAAAGCCAATCCCTGCAAACCAACATCCACACCAATGCCTGCTCACTCACTTAGCCTCTGTGGTTATATCAATCAGTGGGGGAAGGGGCCTGGAGAGATGGCTCAGTTGCTAAGAAAGGATCCAGCTTTGATTCCTAGCACCCACACGGTGGCTTGCAGCTGTCTGTAAGTCCAGTTCCAGGGACCTGAAGCCCTCTTATGGCCTCCGCAGGCCCTAGACACCCATCTGGTGAACAGGCACACATGCATGCAAAACACCCATGTCACAAATGTTTTTTGAATTTTTCTCTTTTTTTCTAGCCCGATCACAGTTTCCCCTCCTATCCCTGGCTGGCTGATATCGGGGAAGGCCTGCACTGTTCTGAAAGGAAGGGAGAGGGAGTGGGGGGGAGCATAGGGGGAGGAACCACAAAAATTTTAAATATATAAAAAAAAATTAAGAGCTGGAGAGATGGCTCAGAGGTTAAGAGCATTGTCTGCTCTTCCAAGGTCCTGAGTTCAATTCCCAGCAACCACATGGTGGCTCACAGCCATCTATCTGTAATGAGATCTGGTGCCCTCTTCTGGCCTGCAGGCATACACACAGACAGAATATTGTATACATAATAAATAAATAAATAAATAAATAAATAAATTTTTTTAATATTTATTTATTTAATTAGGTGTACAGCATTTCTTCCATGTGTGCCCGCAAGCCAGAAGGGGTGCCAGTTCTCATTACAGATGGCTGTGAGCCACCATGTGGTTGCTGGGAATTGAACTCAGGACCTCTGGAAGAGCAGGCAGTGCTCTTAACCTCTGAGCCATCTCTCCAGCCCCATAAATAAATATTTTTAAAAAATTAAAAAATCACCAGGTGGTGATGGCATGCATCTTTAATCCTGAGCTGGGACACTCAGGAGGCAGAGGCAGGCAGATCTCTTGTGAGTTCAAGGCCAGCCAGAGCTCTTAGGCCAGTGGTGGACTGTGAGACCATGGGTCAAAACCCAGCAGTGCAAATCCTTGCACACATAATACACAACATACGTATGTAGATTCATATTTATTAATCTGTGCCAACCTTTATGATTTATTTTATTATTTTTTAGTTTTGAGACACAGTTTCTCTGTGTTGCTTTGGAGCCTATCCTGAAACTAGCTCTTGTGGACCAGGCTGGTCTCAAACTCACAGAGATCCTCTGCCTCCCGAGTGCTGGGATTAAAGGCGTGTGCCACCACCGCCCTACTGTGCCAGCCTTCATGGTGCCCATTAGCAGTGTCGTGTAGACTCTTGGCCAAGGCCATCATACAGCAGTGTCTATAAGAAAGCTAAACCTGCTGAACTCACGTGTCCTAACTATAGATCCTCCGACCAACTACAAATTAGGAAGAGCCAGTATTCGCAGCTGTCCTCCTAAACAAGGGTCCTGGTCAGGAATTAAGGCCAGTGGTTGGGGAGCCCGGGTACCCATGAGTGGGTTGCTTTCTTACTGGCCTGGGCAAGGCAAGAGGATGTGATCCCAGGAGAGGGGCCCTACCTTCCTTGCATAGTCCAAAGTCCGCAATCTTCAGGAAACCCTGGGCATCCAGCAGGAGATTATCCAGCTTCAGATCCCTGATGGCAGAGGGGTGCAGGTCAAAGGGGCTGAAAGGGGCTCAGGCCCAGGGCACAGCACCAGCACAGGGAGAGGGCAAGGCCCACCCCGCTTCTCTCAGGCAGCCTACCTGTAAATAATCCTCTTCTCATGCAGAAACTGCAGCCCTAGGACCACGCAGGCCAGGTAGAAGCTACGGGGTGGTACAGGGAGAAGTCAGGCCAGACACTAGGAGGTTGCCAGAAGGTCCTGGCCTGAGTCAGGCATGGATGACACCGGACAAATGAATATGGTGCTGGGCTGGAAGCCATCCCAGCGTCATGGTCTATGAATGACCTTATTGCGAGCAGCTATGGTAGGACCACGGGGTCTAGCCGTATAGACCTGTAACCCCAGCTACTTGGGAGACTGAGGCCAGCCTGGTCTATACCACTAGAACCTTCTTTCAAAAAAAAAAAAAAAAA
>NW_026067969.1:5722726-5723679 GCF_014885135.2 Alexandromys fortis | reverse complement strand
ACCATGTGGTTGCCGGGAATTGAACTCAGGACCTTTGGAAGAGCAGGCAATGCTCTTAACCACTGAGCCATCTCTCCAGCTCCGAGAGCCTTATTCTTGAAGATGACCTGAATTTGGTTCCTAGAATCAGGTTCACAACTGCCTATCCTTCTAGCTCCAGGAGCTCTAGCGCCCTCTTCTGGCCTCTGAGGGCTCCTGTACTCACTTGCACATGGCCAAGCACAGCCACACATACAATCAAATGAGGATCTGAGACTTGACATTCCAGCTGCCACCCTGCACTTGCTCTCATCCTTGCAACATCTTACAAAACTGTGATGGCAAATCCCACCCACAGTTATGCAGATGGAATCCCCACATGCTGGAAGAGCTCCACCAAGGTTCCTGAACCCTGTGCTATTTGTCTGCCGGGTACCTCCTACCCGAAGGGAGTAAGTGCCAAGTAACCACGGAACCCACCAGGCCTGGGGTTCGGGAAAGACATCCTCGTGGATCTGCATCATGAGGTCTCCTCCAGGCACAAACTCAGTAACAAAGCAGGCGTGGCTAGCGGTCTGGAAGCAGGCAAGGAGGGACAGCAGGAAGGGGTGCCCTGTGCGACCCACAGCCTCCAGGATCCGCTTCTCACAGTACAGGCTGCAAGGGAGGATGGGATGGATGGGATGGAACCTCCATGGGCTGTGCCCTGACACCCACCCACACAACACCTCTGGCTGGATGGGTGCTCAAAGAGCTAAGGAGTCAAGCTGGTGGTTTGCACACAGGGAAGGGTTAAACCTGCAAACTAGAGGGGCTGGAGAGATGGCTCAGTGGTTAAGAGCATTGCCTGCTCTTCCAAAGGTTCTGAGTTCAATTCCCAGTCAACCACATGGTGGCTCACAACCATCTGTAATAAGATCTGGTACCCTCTTCTGGCCTGCAGACATACACACAGACAGAATATTGTATACATA
>NW_026067969.1:5715074-5716578 GCF_014885135.2 Alexandromys fortis | reverse complement strand
CCCAGCATCCCAGCATCCCCCGCATCCCATCATCTCCTGCATCTCAGCATCTCCCGCATCCCAGCATCTCCCCACCCAGCATCTCCTGCATCCCATCATCTCCCAGCTAATGTGCCGAGGCTCACCCACCCACTAACTCCACTGCACCATCCTCAACCCACTACCTTCCCGAAGTGTCCCCTGCCCAGCACAGCCAAGCATCGAAAGTCCTGCAGTCGGGGGGATTTCCTGCAAGACAAAAAGGGCACAAGGTGCTGAAGAGAACCAATGTCAGGCCTTCTGTTGCAGCTTAGGCTGTCTCCAAAGCTGAAATTTAAAAACTGCATTCAGCACATAAGGAAGGCACTGAGCAAGCCAGTTTGTGTCCTCAAGGAGCCAGGGAATGAGGTAGCAATCAATGTGTACAATGAGGGAATGGTGGTGCACGCTGGTAATCCCAGCACTCAGACCAGAGGCACGAGAATTACAAGTTCAAGGCCAGCCCGGGCTATACAGTAAAGCCTTATTTTAAAAAGTTTCAAGCAGGTTAAGTTCCATGCCCAGTACCCACTTTAAAAAAGCCAGACGCAGTGGCTGGCTCAGGTCTAAAGCTGCAGCCCCACACTCCTAAGATGAGACGGGAGGTGGAGAGAAATTCAAGTATATGAGCAGTAAGCACAGGAGCGGAAACAATGAGACACAGCCTCAAGAAGGAAGTGGGAGCAGGAGGTGGTGGCCCATGCCTTTAATCCCAGCTCTCGGGAGGCAGGGGCAGGTGGATCTCAGTGAGTTTGAGGCCAGCCTGGTCTACAGAGTGAGCTCCAGGACAGCCAAGGCTACACAGAGAAACCCTGTCTCAAAAAAAAAAAAAAAAAAAAAAAAAAAAAAAAAACAAAAAAAAAAAAAAAAAAAAAAAAAAAAAGAAAGAAACAAAAAGCTGGGCGGTGGTGGTGCACGCCTTTAATCCCAGCATTTGTGAGGGGGTCTCTTGAGTTTGAGGGCAGCCAGGTCTACAAAGCAAGTTCTAGGACAGCTAAACTGTTACATAGGAAAACCCTGTCTCACGAAAACAAAACAAAACTAACAACAAAACCTGCAAAACTATCACGGTCCTATTTATAGGAGAGCAACCTGAGGTTCTAAAAGACAAGAGCTTTCCCAGTGCCAAAAAGAGAACCTGAATCTGGCTTCTGGGCTCTTGAGTTGCCTTCTAGAGTCCAGGCAAGCCACCCAGAGGTTCCTTCGGGGTCAGATAATTCTCAGTCATACATACCTGTCAATCTCATCCCTGCCCAGCACTTCCTGCTTCTTCAGGGCCTTGATAGCATAGTATTTTCCTGTTCCTTTGTACTGAACCAGAAGAACCTGGGGACCAATGGGCAGGACAGGACTTCTTCACCTCCCCACCCAGCATCTCCCACGCTCCCATCATCTCCCCGCCCATCATCTCCCACATCCCAGCATCTCCCGCATCCCAGCATCTCCCGCATCCCAGCATCTCCCCACCTATCATCTCCCGCATCCC
>NW_026067969.1:5707383-5708541 GCF_014885135.2 Alexandromys fortis | reverse complement strand
GACAGAATATTGTATACATAATAAATAAATAAATAAACATTAAAAAAAAAAAAGAATGAAGTGGACTGGGAGAGCTGCCTCCCAAAAGGTTGTGCTCCGCCTTCTGCCTGGGTCCCTATGCACGTGTAGCACACACAGGCACAAATCTATAAAATACAAATAAAAGTTTATAAATCAATGCAAGCCAGTGAGTACCTGGTGGGTGAGGCTGCCAGGGTGGGCGCCACTCCAGTTCTAGGGTCCATGTGGGGGCGTTTGATACACTGTGAGGACAGAGAGGTTCAGGGGAGAGCCAACATGTTAGCCCACTTTCCCGCCTGCCCCCATCCCTGAATCCCTCACAGGAGTGTCCGGGGCTGTTTCTTGGGGCAGATAGAGACGAGGGGGCTTGGGTGGAGGCTTCACGTCTTCTCCCGAGAGGGTCTTCGTGGGCAGGAAATTACTGTAAGAAGAAGGAGATGTCTGAGCCCGGACAGGTTGCGGTGGGAGGGGCACAGCTCCGGCAAAGGACAGAGAGGGCTGGAGGGTGAGCCAGGGAAGAGCACAAAACATGCACGGAGCCTGGACAGACAGAAACAGCAGAGAAGTACAGCCGGGTCGGGTGCTCACCTGGAGGAAGCAGACCTGGAGGTCCCACAGGCTGCAGTTGGGGGACACCCTTTAGGAGGACTGACTGTGCTTGGGGAGCTACAGGGGGGCAGCAGGCTCATGACCAGGCGTCCCCAGGCTGCCATGCTGAGGTTCATCTGGGAAGCCCTCAGGAAGTCCTGGCCTAGAGGAGGCAGATGGGGTTCAGTTCCAGCATCCCAATGGTCAGTCCGCCCCCTCCTCACACAGTCCCCTCCCCACATACCTCTACGCTTAGAGAAAATGCGTCTCTGCCTCTGCAGCCGAGGCCTCCTTTCAATGACAGGGTCGCAGAAGGTTACCTGAAGGAACATGAACAGGGCTGAAGACCTGGACTGGCCACCTTCCATCTTACCAGCTACGCCCCAAGTTCCAGCTCTCTGTGGTTTTGGAGCCTGTCCTGGAACTAGCTCTTGTAGACCAGGCTGGTCTGGAACTCACAGAGATCCGCCTGCCTCTGCCTCCCAAGTGCTGGGATTAAAGGCATGCTCCACCACCACCCGGCTTTTTATGTTTGTTTGTTTGTTTTTT
>NW_026067969.1:5697888-5706857 GCF_014885135.2 Alexandromys fortis | reverse complement strand
GGGTCTAGCCTACTGTGGGTGGCGCCATCCCTAGGCAGTTGGTACTCGGCTCTCTAAAAAAGCTAGCCAACCCTGAGCTTGGGAGGGAGGCAGAGAGCAAGCCAGCAAGCAGGGTTCCTCCATGGTTTCTGCATAAGTTACTGTCCTGACTTCCTTCAAGACTGGCTGTAAATTGAAATAAATCTGTTCCTCGCATAAGTAACTTTTGGCCCATGTTTTATTACAGAATGACACTAGTATGAGAGGCAAAACTCAAAGGCCCTGCCAGGTGGTGGCGCAGCCTTCAATCCCAGCACCGGGGAGGCAGAAGCAGGGGGATCTCTGTGAGTTCAAGGTTAGGCTGGTCTAAAAGAGATAGTTCTAGGACAGGGCAGTTACACAGAGAAATCCTGATTCGAAAAAACAAACCAAAACAAAACAATACAAAAACCAACCAACCAAAAAAACCCCTAAAAGAATCCAGAGATGATTACACATCCTCACTGGCACCAGTGGGGAAACTGAGGCCCAGAGAAGAGGCACTTATTCAAAGTGACATGAGATGAGGCAGGGCAAAGTCAAGGTAGAGATGCGAGCCTCTCTCTGGCCCTGTTTGTGGAACTGTCTCCCACACTTAGATGGGGTGCCAGTCTTTACGTATGCACATATATATGCAGGCAGAGGTTGACACGGGGTGTCCGCCTTTCCACCTTAGTTTTTGGGACGGGATCTCTGTTTCAGCTAGAAACAATGGCCAGCACGCCTCGGGGATCCAACTGTCTCTGTACACCGGCAGTGAAGTTACCACGAGCACCTCCACACCTAGTTTTTACGTGGATGCTAGGGACTGTGCAGAGCAAGCACGCTTTATCCACTGATCTCCCCAGCCAAAGTGTCAGTGGGAACCTGGGCAAAGAGCCTTCCTTGCGGCACCAGGCTGAGAGAAAGCTGGTGACAGGCATTGTCCAGGAAGTCTTCGAGCTTCAGGAAGGCCACACCGCACAACTGCCGCCAGTCCCGCCAGTGAACCCCGATCTCCAGCTCACGGGCCTGTATGGGGAAGACCAGGCTGACTAATGGGGTTTGGCATCAGCCTCCACCCGAGTGGCCTCCCCCCGCAGCCCGCAGCTAACCCTGACCACACAAAGGTCGGGCTTACTCGATCCAAGGAGATAGTAAAAGCCTGGTCCCAAGATTTCTCAGCCACCTGTCCCCATGCTGTCTGGCCCACAACACGGTTGTCAACCTTCAGTACGGCCAGCACCTCACCTGCGGTGCCAAGGTTGGGACTCAGAGCTTGTCCAGAGTGGGGACCCCACCCCCTCCCACAGCTCCTCCTTACTCACTGGCCAGCTCTCCGCCACCACGCTGCTGCCTAGACCTGGTTCTCAGCCAGCCCTCAGAGGGGCTACCTGCCAGGACAGCCATGGGAGAACGCCCAGGCACGGCCATCAGCAGCTGTTCACAGCCCAGGAGGCGAACCTGCAGAGTCCCTGGTCGGGAGTTGGGAGGGCACTTAGTCAGGAGCCACCGCCATATGGCCGTGGGACCCCTGAGGGATGCCACTTGCTCTACGAGGGTCAGAGTTAGGATCAGCTGACCAGACCCTGCCCACTCTAGGCCTTGGAAGCCACCCTTCATCCTCAGCAGCCCTGCCAGCCCTTCCTTCGGGCGCCTGGGCAGTGGCAGACACAGCAGTGCCACGGAGCAGGACCTCCCCCGAAGCTGCATGGAGCCAGAGGATAGGGAGGCTGCTGCCCTGAGCACAAGGCCTGGAGGGCACCATGCCTCAAGGGCACATGGGCAGGCACAGGAGCCTGGGCCACAAGCAGCCCCACGGTTGCCAGCCCCATTTAATAGGAAAGAAACATGCTTTGTCTGAGACCACTGGAGGTTTTGTCTCAAAGGGTAGAGGAAGCAGGGACCCTGCAGCCCCTGAGGCTGTAAGATGAGTCTTGGAAGACTTTCTTGCTAGGCTGGGTCTGCAGGTAATACGTAGAGATCTTACAGAGATCCCAAGGGTGGCATCCAGCAGGGTACTCGTCTTAGGATATGGTGTTTTTGGTTTTGTTTTTTTTGTTTGTTTTGTTTTGAGACAGGGTTTCTCTGTAGCTTTGGAGCCTGTCCTAGAACTAGCTCTGTAGACCAGGCTGGTCTCAAACTCACAGAGATCCGCCTGCCTCTGCCTCCCGAGTGCTGGGATTAAAAGCTGAGCCAATACCACCCGGCCTTGCTTTTATTTTTAGATAAAATCTCATTAGCCCGAGTTGGCCCCAAACTCAGCACACAGCTAAAGAAGCCCTTGAACTCCTGATCTTCCTGCTCACTTCCCTAGGGCTTGGATTTTAGGTGTGTGTTACCAAACCCAGTTTATAAGGTGCTGGGGATCGAACCCAGAGCTTTGTGTATGCTAGATACGAACTCTACCAGCTGCCTTCCACGGCTACATCCTTAACCTCAAATTCTTTGCCTTTAAGCAAGAAGTTCCCTCTGCCTTCCCCGACCAGCTGACTCAATCATCAGCACCCCCAGGAGACCTCTAGGCTCAGACTCCACTTCCTCCTGGGAACCCCGATGATACACGAGAGGTGGAGGCCCCCACGAAGCAGGGCCCTGTCCAGCCCCATCCACTGCTCTGCAGCTCCAGCCCTATCCACTGCTCTGCATCAGCCACCAGGTGGGCTCTGTCTTGCAGCTCAGGATTTGAAAGACTTTTCTGGCCAGGTGGTGATGGTGCACACCTTTAATCCCAGCACTCAGGAAGCAGAGCCAAACAGGTCTCTGAGTTTGAGGCCAACCTGGTCTGCAGAGTGAGTTCCAGGACAGCCAAAGCTACATGGAGAAACCCTGGCTGGAAAACAAACACACAAAAAACAGAAAGAAAGAAAACTTCATGGCAGCTCATGCTGCCCAGGGCTGGCTCCAAGGCTGGCGGGGCAGAATGCTGCCTACCGCGCGTTACTCCCTACATCCGGTTACTTGTTTAAACGACATCACATTGGCCAGACCCTGGCTGTGCTCAGTGCTGTGTGCTGTAGGAGCACGAGTTATTGGATTCACAAAGCGACCCCTGAGTCAGTGCTGCTAGTGTTTCTATCCTTGGTTTATTTACTTTGAGACAGGGTCTCACTATGTAGCTCTGGCTGGCCTGGAACTCACTCTGTAGATCGGGCTAGTCTAGAATGCACAGAAATCCTCCTGCCTCTGCCTCCTGAGTTCTGGAGTTAGAGCCATGACCACCATGACCGGCTACTGTCATTCCTATGTTACAGATGGATAAACCGAGAATCACAGTGGGAATGTCAGCCACCCAAGGTCAGGACCAAATGCTTTTCCCGAGTTCCTCAGGATCCTCTCCAAAGGGTAAGGGGCCCTCTGAAGCAAGAGGGAATCATTTCTACATACCTGTCAGGGCAATGGGTTTCACAAGTGTGGCCGAAGGCTGGGGGTTCCCGAGCATGGCCATCCGCAGCTCTTGGGTCACCCTGCTGCGCAGGGCATGGGTGGGTGGCAGCCTCTCCAGTAGCGATTCCAGGGCCAGGCGGAGGAGGTCCAGCTTCTGGGAGGATTCCTGGAGCTGGGCCTGGGCCTACAGAGGAGATGCAGGCAGGGACAGCCATGAGGTACAGGTGGAAGGCACAGGTTATGCCGTAGGCTTCCTCACTGCCACCCCACACAGGCAGCAAGCCGTTAGTGCCGGGCACCACTGCAAGGTGGAGAGAGACAAGCAGAGCTGTAAGAAGAGCCGTGGGCCGGCAGACACAGCCTGACCTCAGCCAGCGCCTTGCGGTCCTGTATTCTCTGGCCACCAAGCAGCTTCACCACGTTCTTGGCCCCTGCAGCCACAGCGGCCTCAATTCGCAGTCGGTGCTGCAGCTCCTCTGCCAGCAAGTCAGGGCCTGCAGGGAGGGGGTGGAGCCTTAGCCCTGGCCACGGGGTGCCACCCTCCCTGCCTTGAGAGGACTCACCTGGCTCTGGAGACCCACTGGCCTCCAGGCTGCTTATCTTCATCCGGAGCAGGGCAACCTTCAGCTGACTGTCCTTCAGCATCTGCTGGGCAGCCGCTAGGAGCTTCCTCTCCTGTAGGGACGTGACCCTTGCCCCGTCAGATCAGGGCTATGGCCGACCACCGGACCGGGAATTGAGCTCCCAACTCGGATTCTGGGCTCTACTTTCATCATTAGACAAAGGGCTGTGGCTGGGTCGCATCCCCCTCTTGGCGCGCGGGGCCTGGCGCTGCACTCCTGACACTGGAGAACTCGACCTCTCCCACCACATCAGACGCCAGGCCTATGCCTCCAGTCAGGCACCAACACTCACCTTGGGGGTGCCACTGGCACATGTGTGAATCATGTTCTCAGCTCCCTGCTTTACCTTCAGCTCAACCTGCAGCTGCCTCTGTAAAACCTCCAAGTGCCGAGCCCTCGACTGCTCTGCCCGCGGCATGGGTCCTGACGCCACTGGTTCTGCGGAGAGAAGGCAGGGGGTACATGAGCCTGCCACCAGAGCCCAGGCCTCTGTGAAGGGGCTCTCTCTTCCCTTCCTTGCTGGCCATAGCAGCAACATGGTGGATACAGGAAGGGCAGGTGGTCTTGCCCAGTGGTCAGAGCCAAGGCCAGGATGGAAGGTCAGGTGGTCTTGCCCAGTGGTCAGAGCCAAGGCCAGGATCAGGGTGTCCATGAATCTCCTGTCACCTGGAGGTCTCCTCAGACTCCTCACTCACCAGCCGAGGTTGGCAGCAGGACTTGGGCATGCAGCTCCCGAAGCTCTCCATGCAGCTGCTCCAGGCGGCGGTTGGAGGCCCTCAGCAGCTGCTGCACATGGCCCAGGTGGCGGCGGTCTGTGGCTGCGCGCCGCATGTTCTCCACTCCCTCCTTGATCTTCAGTTCCTTCTGGATAGCTCGACGGATCATCTCTTTCTCATCCTCAGGGGGCTTCTGGCTGGTCCCAAGCTGCCAAGGACAGAGAAGTCATAGCCCAATCCCCTGCAACGGGGAACAGACACAAGAGGCGGAGCTGGGGTGTCTCTGGACTCTGCAGTGGCTAGCTCTCGCTCTTGTCTTCCTTGCCAAGAAGGGAGAGAGGTAACAGATCAGGTTCCCATGGTGCTTGCTGGGTACTGAGTTCTAACAACACACTGAATTCCCTTCGCCTGTGGTGCAATTGCTTTTTTTTTTTTGCGGTACTGGGGAAAGAACCCACGGCCCAGAACATGCTAAGCTAAAGCACAGAGCCGTACGCTTTCTTCTCATTCCCATTTTATATAGGAGCAAAGAACAAAGAGAGGTTAGGCGGCTTGCTCACAGAGGCAACACAGAGGAGTGACCACCATGTATTGAGGGACAGCGACCCCAGTCTCCCAGACGCTACACAGCTTTCTCTAGGTGTGAGAACCAAGTGCAATCTGGGAGGTAAAACAGCGCAAAGAATTTACTCAAGGTCACATGCAGGAGGCAGCCAGTGGCCCAAGCCACTAAAACTTGTTTCTTCTGCCTTACACAGTGTGGCAGACAGGTGAGAAGCAGAGAAAACCAAGAAGCTGTGAAGCTCTGACAGCTCAGCTCTGGCTGGAAGTAGGAGACCCCCAAACTGCTTACCAGTTTAGAGGCAGGGTGAGGAACCTTCCCTCTCAGAGGCTGACCTCAGCCCCGGGGAACCCCTGCTGACACGCCTCCCGTCCAAGGATAGTGGCAACCACCCTATCTTATCCCTCTTACCTCTCTGTGTTCCATCTCCTGAGACCCATAAAAGAATGGCTACTCAGTTTATGGGCCCCTAACCCCCCAACTCCAGGCCTCAGCTAGGCTGGCTGTCTCTGCCTTAGCTGTCAGAGGGTGAGGGTGAGGGCGAGGTTCAGGAAATCCTTTGACCGCCCCAGGCAAGAAGGCCAGAGCCAAAGGCCTGAGAAAACAAAGCTCTCCCAGAGCTGGGGGCCTGCTGGCCACCAGGGTCCTGAGTCACCCCGCTGCTGCCACAGGGCGGAGGCTCACAGGAAATCGGAAAAAGTGTACAAGCCGCTGCTAGACAGGCCAATAGGGATCTCTGGAGGAAGGGTACTGGGAGGAGTGAGATCCAGCCTTGCAGGCTGCCTGAGCCATTGAGATGCCCGTATCTACTGCGTTTCACCCACACCTCGTGTCTTGACTTGGCACAGGATGCTATCTTGTACAGAAATGTCCTGCCCCACCTCTAACTGCCCTGAGGTAGAACACCACCTCTCTCGGCTCTTAAGTGACACTCGAATCCCTCAACATCGTGGACCTCTCGGTGGACTGGAGGATTCCCGGCGCATTGCTGGGCCAAGTGCCTCTAGTGGCCAAAGTGTTCCCGCCCGTAGGTGTGGTGTGGTGTGGACAACGCCCACCGAGAGCTCAGTCCCTCCCTCCCAACTCTCGCACGGTCTTCACCCCCGACCCCTGCCCACCCCAGACTCCTCTTAGCCGGCACTCCAACCTCTGCGCTCCCGGCAAATTCCCACCCGCCTGAAAGTCTCTGAAGACTGATTTTTAAGGAACTCGCAGGCATGCTGCCTGGCTGGATCTCCGTCACTCCGGAGGACCAGACGTCTTAACCCAGGGCTCAGGTCCCGCCCTGCGCAGGGGTCACCAGCAGAGAGGCCGGAGTAGGGTGGAGACCCGAGCATGGGGTGCCCTGAGCTGCAACGCGGCCGCTGCGCGCGCTCCGTTCACCTGGAGCGCCGCCCCATTCGGCTCCATGGCGCCGCGCCGGCCAGTTCTCTCCTTCGCTATGGTTCCGGAAGCCCGGGCCTCTGCGCAGGGCTTTCAAACTTGAAACTTCCCGGGAAGCGAAGCGGGACACGCGGGATCGGGCGCCCCCTCCCGAGACCCGCGCACCCGGCAGGTGCTGGGGAGCAGCGCCCCCTCCCGGCTGCACGGAGCAGCGCCTCGGACCGACTCCGAGTTCAGCTCGGCGGATCCCGGGTCCCCTTTCCTGACTTTGCGGCTCCAGCTCTGAATCACAGCTGATCTTCCTGGAGATAGGAAGGCCGGGCCCCTTTCTGCTCCAACTTTGCCCGCAGCGTGCGCCGCGGGCCTGGGCCGGGTGCGGAGTAAATAAATCTTGATCCAAATGCTGGTCAGATACAAATAAAGTCTGAACCAACTCAGGCTCCTTACGAAATGAGTTTGCTGACTCAACCGATGCCAAGGTTCTTATTTTACCATGAGGAAGTCCGGAGGGGCTAGGGAGGGAGTTCAATAAAATGCTGCATGGCAAGGTCAAGGATCAATCCCCCATATTTTTTTTTTTAAGAGGCCAGGAGACGTTGACTTCTCAGGAGGATGGGTTTTGCCCGGAACATAGCGATTGCGGTGCTTGCTCAAGAAATGAGGGGGAGGGGGCCGGTGAAGACCTTGTAAGCCTGGTAGAGAGGGCCAGACTGAACTGGTTGGCATTGTCAGAGTTTACCATACCAATTCAGCTGTCAGAAGGCAGGGCAGGCAGATCTCTGAGTACGAGGCCAGCCTAGTCTACGAGTTCCAGGAGAGCCAGGGCTACACATGGAAATCCTGTCCTGAAAAATCAAAAACAAATCCAACAAATAAGTGTGTGGCACAACACACCCAGGTAGGGAGCTACTTTTATTTTTTAATTAGGATTTTGTTGTTGTTGTTGTTTTTTGGTTTATTTTTGAGATGGGGTTTTTCTGTGTAACCCTTGCTGTTCTAGAACTTACTATGTAGACCAGGCTGGCTTCAAACTCAGAGACCCATCTGCCTCTACCTCCTGAGTGCTGGGATTAAAGGTGTGTGACACCACCCGGCTAGGATTTCTTTTTTTCTGGTTTTTCAAGACAGGGTTTCTCTGTGTAACAGCCGTGGCTGTCCTGGAACTCACTCTGTAGACCAGCCTGGCTCCCGGCTAGGATTTCTTTATGTGCACCATTGTGCATGCCTGGTATCCTTGGAGATCAGAAAGCATCAGCTCTCTTGGAACTGCAGTCATGACATTACGGGGGTGCTGGGAATCAAACCCTTAGTCCTTCTCAGGAGCATCAAGTGCAAACCTCTCACCCATCTCTGCAACCCCCACTTCATTACTTTTCAGACAGGATCACCTGCAGCCCAGGATGGCGTCAGGATGATGAAGTCCTGACCACTCCATCATCCTGTGCTGGATTACAGGTGCTCGCCACTGTTTAGCCGGGGTTTCTGCTATGTATGTTTTGAGGGTTCATCCCAACTCAGCCAAGGTTTTTTGTTGTTGTTTTTGTTTTTCGAGACAGGTTTTCTCTGAGTAACAGTCCTGGCTGTCCTAGAACTCACTTTGTAGACCAGGCTGGCCTCAAACACACTGAGATCCACCTGCCTCTGCCTCCCAAATACTGGGATTGAAGGTGTGTGCCACCACTGTCAGGCTTAGCCAAGGTCTTAATACACAGCCCTGGGATTAAATATTAGCATACATAGCTTCATCTTCCATTTCAACCTCAGGTTACAAATATATATATGTATATATGTGTGTGTGTGTATATATATATATATGGACTGGAGAGATGGCTCAGAGGTTAAGAGCACTGGCTGCTCTTCCAGAGGTCCTGAGTTTAATTTCCAGCAACCACATGGTGGCTCACAACCATCTGTAATGAGATCTGGTGCTCTCTTCTGGCCTGCAAGTATACATGCAAGCAGAACACTGTATATGTAATAAATAAATCTTAAAAAAAAAAAAACCATGAATCAGGCTATAAATTTTTCCCTTCAAGTTACCCAGTGTTACAGTTCACCGGTTAAGAGGGTGTGGTGGCACATACCTGTAATTCCAGCATTCAGGTAGCTCTTAGGCTTCCATCTCAAAAAAAGGGAGAAAAAAATCAGAACTAAACCAGGCGGTGGTGGCGCACGCCTTTAATCCCAGCACTCGGGAGGCAGAGGCAGGTGGATCTCTGTGAGTTCGAGGCCAGCCTGGTCTACAAGAGCTAGTTCCAGGACAAGAACCAAAAGCTACAGAGAAACCCTGTCTCGAAAAAA
>NW_026067969.1:5694171-5697244 GCF_014885135.2 Alexandromys fortis | reverse complement strand
AATAAATAAATATTTTTTAAAAAAAGAGTGAAGACCTGCCTCTGCCTCCCGAGGGCTGGGCTCACAGGTGTGTGCTACCACTGCCCAGCTTTCTTCCACATTCTTGAAAACTGTAATACACAAGCCTTTAGGCCAGTACTAGGGAGGCAGAGACAGGTGGATTTCTGAGCTTGTGGCCAGTCTGGTCACAGAGTTCCAAGATAGCCAGGGATAGGAGACCCTATCACAAAACTGAGAAAAAAATAAAAGACAAAGAAGTGTGGTGTGGAGATGGGACATCCTACACTGGCTGATCTAATGGGGGTTCTATGCTAACCAGAGATGCAGTGTAAAACACCGTCTCAAGAAGAGCCAGGCAGAGACCAGCCTGGTCTACAGAGCTAGTTCCAGGACAGGCTCCAAAGCCACAGAAAAACCCTGTCTCGAAAAACAAAAACAAAAACAAAAAAAAAAAAAAGAAGAGCCAGGCATGGCAGCACATTCCCTTAATCCCGGCACTTGGGGGCCAGAAAAAGGTGGGTCTCTAAGTTTAATGTTTAGAGCCAAGGCCACAGAGTAACCGTGTCTTGGAAAATAATCAACAAAGTGTTTGTGTGTGTGATTGCAGTCTCCCCATTCCCACGCCAAGGCATTGACTGGATCCCCTGAAGTAGTTACAGGTGGCTTCAGTACCTAGGTGCTCTTTGCTTTCTTCTGCATTGCTTGGAGCCTAATCCTGCTTTTTCCATTTTTGTTTTGTTTTGTTTTGTTTTTGAGACAGGATTTCTCAATGTCCTGGAACTCGCTCTGTAGACCAGGCTGGCCTCAAACTCAGAGACCTGCCTGCCTCTGCCTCCTAGTGTTGAGATTAAAGACAGGCATGTGCCACCACCTTGTGGCCAAATGCTGGATTTTGCATGTGTCCAGCAAGCCTTCCACCAATGAGGCAAATCTCCAGCCCCAGCATGTAATACTGCTTCGGAATCCTTGGTCTACTGCCTGCACCAGGAAGCTGAATGAGCCAGTCAGTGCCTCACATGGAGGACAAGGAGCCCAGGCTGCATTATCCACTAAGGCATCTGGAAGGAGAAAGCCCAGCTGCACCTGCTGATGAAACTTTGCTTAAATCCTTAGGCAGACACTGCATGTCCAATTTCCAACATGCAGCTCCACAGCTTACCCTTAAGGCAACCTGAAGGCACCCCAGCTTCCTCACAGGACATCTCCCCACTAGCAGACGGACATCCTGCAATCACTAGTTCTCACTGGAACTAAGCACAATCCATTAGACCCGATTTTAAATTGGAGTTGGGGATGGTAGAACATGCCTTTAATCCCAGCACTCAGAAGACAGATCTCTAAATTCCATACCAGCCTGGTCTACATACCAAATTCTAGAAAGTCAGCCAGGTCTATTAGACCCTGCCTAAAAATACAGCTAGTGTGTTGGTTATAAGCATTTATGTAGCAAAGGTTCAGACTTGAGTCCACCACCATGTTAGATGGCTAACATCCAGTAAATCCGGGTCCAGAGTACGCAGTGCCCTTTTCTGGCCTCCAAAGGTTTGTATACATGTATGGATATCAATACATTAAGTATATTTAAAAACACAACATGTATACAAAGATCCACCTGCCTCTGCCTCCCAAGTGCTGGGATTAAAGGCGTGCGCCACCACTGCCAGCCAGAATAATTTTAAACTATTTTGTTATGGATGTTTGCTTCCATAGCGGTGTCGCATGTGAGGCTCCGGCACTGGAGTTGCTGGTGGACATCAAGGGTTCTGTGGGTAGAGAACTAATCTCATCCTCCGCAAGTGTAACAAGTGCTCTTAACCTTTCCCATCCACGGGCTACATTCTGGCAGACCTGGAACTTTCTGTAGACAGTCTGTCTTCTACCAAATAAAGCAGTTTTGAGACAGGGTCTGGGCTTGTAGGCTAGTCTGCCTGTCTCCCAGGATGGCTATGCGCTAAATGGAGCGCCAGTGCGGTCAGTAGCCTGACTGTCCTGTGGGACTCTGAATTGATGCAGACAGAAGCTATCTGTCTCTGTACTGGCACAGTGGGCATAACACATGCCAGGCAAGCACCCTATCATTGACCCACAACCCAACATTTCCCCTTATGTTTTTTTTGAGACAGGAGCACCCTCCTGGAACTCCTCTTGTGTGCTAAACTGGCCTCAAACTCAACATGCCCATCTTCAGAATGCTGGAATTAAAGCCATAGGTCTCCACACCCAGTACCTTATTTTAGATAATTAGGAAACCCTAACTGCAGGATGATCTATTGAGGTTCCTAAAGGTTTTCCAGCCCAGTTCAGGCCTCAGTAGTCATATTAGTGACTCCTTGTGAACCGCATGGTAATGGCCCACTTGTGCCTCATACCCCCATCAGGCCAGCCCAGGAAGCTGTTAGGCTTTCTCATCCCAGTCCGAGAGTCCTATGTTCAAAGAATACAGTGACAAAAATAACTTAAGGCCTTTACTCCCAGCACTCGGGAGGCAGAGGCAGGCGGATCTGTGAGTTCGAGACCAGCCTGGTCTACAGAGCTAGTTCCAGGACAGGCTCCAAAGCCACAGAGAAACCCTGTCTCGAAAAACCAAAATAAATAACTTAAGGTCAAATTATCTTCAAAGATCCCAAACAGCCCCCAGTTAGTCAAAGAACTAATTACACATTGTAACTGATACCTGTAGTCCCACCTAGAAGGCAGAATCACTGGCCAAGTTCAAGTTGAACCGGAAAGGTAAAAAACTGGCTGCCTTGGGCTGGAGATGGCTCAGGGGTTAAGAGCACTGACTGCTCTTCCAAAGGTCCTCTGAGTTCAATTCCGAGCAACCACATGGTGGCTCACAGCCATCTGTAATGATATCAGGTGCCCTCTTCTGGTCAGCAAGCATACATACAGACAGAACACTGTATACATAATTAATAAATCTTTTTTTAAAAAAAACCTGGCTGCCGGTGGGTGGTCCTTGGACTTCCCACAGGGCAGGGAACCCTGATTGCTCTTTGGGCTGACGAGGGAGGGGGACTTGATTGGAGGAGGGGGAGGGAAAGGGGAGGCGGCGGTGGGGAAGAGACAGAAA
>NW_026067969.1:5675035-5690871 GCF_014885135.2 Alexandromys fortis | reverse complement strand
AAAAACCCTGTCTCGAAAAACAAAAACAAAAACAAAAAAAAAAAAAAGAAGAGCCAGGCATGGCAGCACATTCCCTTAATCCCGGCACTTGGGGGCCAGAAAAAGGTGGGTCTCTAAGTTTAATGTTTAGAGCCAAGGCCACAGAGTAACCGTGTCTTGGAAAATAATCAACAAAGTGTTTGTGTGTGTGATTGCAGTCTCCCCATTCCCACGCCAAGGCATTGACTGGATCCCCTGAAGTAGTTACAGGTGGCTTCAGTACCTAGGTGCTCTTTGCTTTCTTCTGCAGTGCTTGGAGCCTAATCCTGCTTTTTCCATTTTTGTTTTGTTTTGTTTTGTTTTTGAGACAGGATTTCTCAATGTCCTGGAACTCGCTCTGTAGACCAGGCTGGCCTCAAACTCAGAGACCTGCCTGCCTCTGCCTCCTAGTGTTGAGATTAAAGACAGGCATGTGCCACCACCTTGTGGCCAAATGCTGGATTTTGCATGTGTCCAGCAAGCCTTCCACCAATGAGGCAAATCTCCAGCCCCAGCATGTAATACTGCTTCGGAATCCTTGGTCTACTGCCTGCACCAGGAAGCTGAATGAGCCAGTCAGTGCCTCACATGGAGGACAAGGAGCCCAGGCTGCATTATCCACTAAGGCATCTGGAAGGAGAAAGCCCAGCTGCACCTGCTGATGAAACTTTGCTTAAATCCTTAGGCAGACACTGCATGTCCAATTTCCAACATGCAGCTCCACAGCTTACCCTTAAGGCAACCTGAAGGCACCCCAGCTTCCTCACAGGACATCTCCCCACTAGCAGACGGACATCCTGCAATCACTAGTTCTCACTGGAACTAAGCACAATCCATTAGACCCGATTTTAAATTGGAGTTGGGGATGGTAGAACATGCCTTTAATCCCAGCACTCAGAAGACAGATCTCTAAATTCCATACCAGCCTGGTCTACATACCAAATTCTAGAAAGTCAGCCAGGTCTATTAGACCCTGCCTAAAAATACAGCTAGTGTGTTGGTTATAAGCATTTATGTAGCAAAGGTTCAGACTTGAGTCCACCACCATGTTAGATGGCTAACATCCAGTAAATCCGGGTCCAGAGTACGCAGTGCCCTTTTCTGGCCTCCAAAGGTTTGTATACATGTATGGATATCAATACATTAAGTATATTTAAAAACACAACATGTATACAAAGATCCACCTGCCTCTGCCTCCCAAGTGCTGGGATTAAAGGCGTGCGCCACCACTGCCAGCCAGAATAATTTTAAACTATTTTGTTATGGATGTTTGCTTCCATAGCGGTGTCGCATGTGAGGCTCCGGCACTGGAGTTGCTGGTGGACATCAAGGGTTCTGTGGGTAGAGAACTAATCTCATCCTCCGCAAGTGTAACAAGTGCTCTTAACCTTTCCCATCCACGGGCTACATTCTGGCAGACCTGGAACTTTCTGTAGACAGTCTGTCTTCTACCAAATAAAGCAGTTTTGAGACAGGGTCTGGGCATGTAGGCTAGTCTGCCTGTCTCCCAGGATGGCTATGCGCTAAATGGAGCGCCAGTGCGGTCAGTAGCCTGACTGTCCTGTGGGACTCTGAATTGATGCAGACAGAAGCTATCTGTCTCTGTACTGGCACAGTGGGCATAACACATGCCAGGCAAGCACCCTATCATTGACCCACAACCCAACATTTCCCCTTATGTTTTTTTTGAGACAGGAGCACCCTCCTGGAACTCCTCTTGTGTGCTAAACTGGCCTCAAACTCAACATGCCCATCTTCAGAATGCTGGAATTAAAGCCATAGGTCTCCACACCCAGTACCTTATTTTAGATAATTAGGAAACCCTAACTGCAGGATGATCTATTGAGGTTCCTAAAGGTTTTCCAGCCCAGTTCAGGCCTCAGTAGTCATATTAGTGACTCCTTGTGAACCGCATGGTAATGGCCCACTTGTGCCTCATACCCCCATCAGGCCAGCCCAGGAAGCTGTTAGGCTTTCTCATCCCAGTCCGAGAGTCCTATGTTCAAAGAATACAGTGACAAAAATAACTTAAGGCCTTTACTCCCAGCACTCGGGAGGCAGAGGCAGGCGGATCTGTGAGTTCGAGACCAGCCTGGTCTACAGAGCTAGTTCCAGGACAGGCTCCAAAGCCACAGAGAAACCCTGTCTCGAAAAACCAAAATAAATAACTTAAGGTCAAATTATCTTCAAAGATCCCAAACAGCCCCCAGTTAGTCAAAGAACTAATTACACATTGTAACTGATACCTGTAGTCCCACCTAGAAGGCAGAATCACTGGCCAAGTTCAAGTTGAACCGGAAAGGTAAAAAACTGGCTGCCTTGGGCTGGAGATGGCTCAGGGGTTAAGAGCACTGACTGCTCTTCCAAAGGTCCTCTGAGTTCAATTCCGAGCAACCACATGGTGGCTCACAGCCATCTGTAATGATATCAGGTGCCCTCTTCTGGTCAGCAAGCATACATACAGACAGAACACTGTATACATAATTAATAAATCTTTTTTTAAAAAAAACCTGGCTGCCGGTGGGTGGTCCTTGGACTTCCCACAGGGCAGGGAACCCTGATTGCTCTTTGGGCTGACGAGGGAGGGGGACTTGATTGGAGGAGGGGGAGGGAAAGGGGAGGCGGCGGTGGGGAAGAGACAGAAATCTTTAATAAAAAAAAACTGGCTGCCTTTCCAGAGGACCAAGCAACTCCAGGTCCAGGGAACCTGACCCTCTGCTGGCCTTCCAGAGAACTACTCCTGGTGCGGGTGCAGACATAAAGGCAAGCAAAATGTGTCTCACAGGTAGCACCTCGCCTTCCCGAATGCTGGAGCCACAGGCGTGGTATCTTGTCATAACTAACTCTTCTCTATATATAGGACTATCTATCCCCTCACAAAGTCCAATAATCCTAGATACTGGGGAAACTCAGACTGGAGTATGCAAAAGTTCTAGGACTAGAGTTCCAGGGCAACTCAGTGATACTTTTCAAAAAGGAAACACCCAGAGCTAACTATTGTAAAGTGACTTTTTAGAAAAAAATCACATGGGGGAAGGGAGTGGGGAGTGGGAGGGAAAAGGGAGACGAAAATTTTTAATAAAATAATAAAAAAATCACATGGGGGAGGGGAGTGTGGGCATGAAAAGGGAAATTTAATAAAGTCACATGGTACAAATGTAAAACTAGGTACAGCATACTAAACTAATTTTAAAAAGTAGGTGGGGGGCTGGAGAGATGGCTCAGAGGTTATGAGCACTGGCTGCTCTTCCAGAGGTCCTGAGTTCAATTCCGAGCAACCACATGGTGGCTTACAGCCATCTATAATGAGACCTGGCGCCCCCTTCTGGCTTGCAGGCACACGTGGAAGGAATGCTATACACATAATATAATAAAATAAAGTAGGTGGGGGCTGGAGAGATGGCTCAGAGGTTAAGAGCATTGCCTGCTCTTCCAAAGGTCCTGAGTTCAATTCCCAGCAACCACATGGTGGCTCACTACCATCTGTAATGAGATCTGGCGCCCTCTTCTGGCCTGCAGGCATATACACTGACAGAATATTGTATACATATTTAAAAAAAAGTAGGTGGGACATCAGAGGATCTCCAAAATGCAAATCAAAACAACTCTGAGATTTCATCTTACACCTGTAAGAACGGCTAAGATCAAAAACACTGATGACAACTAATGCTGGAGAGGTTGTGGGGAAAGGGGAACACTCCTGCGTTGCTGGTGGGAATACAAGCTGGCACAACCCCTTTGGATGTTAGTGTGGCAATTTCTCAGAAAACTAGGAAACCTTCCTAAAGACCCAATAATACCACTTTTAGGTATATATCCAAAGGATGCTCAATTGTGCCACAAGGACATGTGCTCAACTGTTTGTAGCAGCATTGTTTGTCATAGCCAGAACCTGGTAACAACCTAAATGCCCCTGACCAAAGAATGGATAAGGAAAATGTGGTACATTTACACAATGGAGTACTACACAGAAAAAAAAAGACAGCTTGAATTTTGTAGGAAAATGGAGCTAGAAAACATTTTGAGTGAGGTAACGTAGACCCAGAAAGACAATTATCACATGTACTCACTCACAGGTGGTCTTTAAACATAAAGCAAAGAAAGCCAGCCTACAAACCACAATCCCAGAGAATTTAGACAACAATGAGGACACTAAGAGAGACTTACATAGATCTAATCTACATGGGAAGTAGAAAGTAGGAAAAGACAAGATCTCCTGAGTAAATTGGGAGCATGGGGACCTTGGGGAAGGATTGGGGGGAGTGGAGGCAGGGAGGGAACAGAGAAAAACTTAGAGCTCAATATCAATAATAAAAAAGTAGGCAGGAGGGCAGTGGTTCTAGCACCTGCAAAGCCTAGTTCAGAGCGAGTTCCAGGACAGGCTCCAAAGCCAGAGAATCCCTGTCTCAAAAAGTAAAACAAAATAAAAAGGGGGTAAGGGACATAAGACTTAGTGCCACAATCTTAATTTTAATTAAATCAGCACACACACCCCAGCACTGATTCCTGAAGTCAGATTCACTGAATTCCAGGCCAGCACCCTCCCTCAATCACCAGACTGCCCAATGTCACAACCAAGTGTATATGGATCTGGTAGACACCTCAGCTTTTTACTTGTACCTGGGCCGTAATCACCACCAAAAGAATAGTCCCAGTACCCCAACCACTAGTACATCTTCTAAATCTCTACAAAACAAGGAGAATGACCCCAGTCCAAAAAAAATCTTTATGTTCCTTTATTGGAGCAAGATTCCTGACGTATACAGTGATGTATTTACTAAACAGAGTCCTGTGCAGAAATTACACACTATCCATCTAGACAGATTTGGTTACACTTTGCCTATTGATGGAGTAGTTCCATTTATAAAGTTTTATACATCAAAAAGCTTTGAATTTGACCAGGCTGTCCATTAATCATCTCTGAAAAAGTGGCATTTAATTTTAGCTCTATTTTACAGCATTAAAAAGCTTATGTATCAGGTAGCTTTCCAAAACATTATTCTCTGCACAATGGCGTTGAGCAGACAAAACTTTATCCACCCAGATTCACAGAGTCTGAGAGCTTTGCTACATACCTGGGACAGTGCACTCCCAACCACCCCAAAGACTGCTGACTCTGAAAGCCCATTCCTTGATCAGTTCAAATTGCCAATGAAGACCCGCCAGCAGCTGTCCTTCGTACAGATGACATTAGAGCAACAGGTCTGTGACATGGTGGGAGCAGGTGCTGCCATATATCCAGGTAACTAAAGGCCCGTTTAAAAAATGCCAAATTGAGATAAAAATCATGGGTACAAGTCCATTGCAGCAAACTGTACCCACATCGCCCAGTTACGGAGACATTAAGACATGATTCACATCTCTTTAACTCAATCTGCATAGCCCTGAGGTCATCCTGCAAAGTGCGTATCAAAAAATATGAAGTTAGGGAGACAAAGTTTGACATGATGTCATTATGCAGGTCAAACTCGGAAGGTCATGTTGAGCATCTGTTCTGATAGAAAAGCATCCGGTCCTTTGTGTACACATTGGTTTTATTGTAACAAAGCAACTTGTACACTTCAACATTTAAAATGAGCATCTTTTCCTTTCAGTGAAAACCAAAAAACTAAAAATAAAAAAAATTAAAAATAAAGTTACAACAGAGAATGTGAACTCCAAATAAACCCCTACAGGTTCTGCTGATTCTCCCATTGAGTGGTAGGGCTCGAGTCATCGTTAGGAGAGAATTTTATTTTAAAAGTGTCATCTTAAACTGCAAGGATGTCTGTTAAACATCACAATTAAACATGCCAAAGGAGAAGCCATGTTGTCACAATGCCCACTTACCCCCCCAGACACCTCAAACCCACCCTTGCTGACCTTCTAACCCCCCTTTTTTTCTTTTTTTCTTCTTTTTATTAAACAAGAGAAAGTAGACAGATACATGTTGGTAAATGCTAACTGTCTGTATTCACATAGACACAGTGTAATCTCTGAGCCCAATATACAGAGAAAGGAAAAAAGCTAGAATTCTATGCACTACTACACAGGGGCCTAGCACCCTCCAGCCTCCAGCAGAGCCAAAGGGGCTGGAGGGCTTTTCTTTTTTCCCACAGAGCACGGTGGTGGTGGTGTTAAATCCACAGTTCAAGACAAGAAAAGATAAAAATGAATGTAGAACAGAGTAGTGGAGATTCTTTTCCCATTGTATTTTGCTCAAGACATTTCCCCAAAAATAAGTTGAGAACCATGGTATTGAGAAGCGAGACCTCAGAAACAGGGCGACTGAGCACAAGAGGGATTGGGGACGGGAGGGAAATGACTGCAACTTGCTCCCAGGGACTGGAGAAATTTAAAAAATAAAAAGAAAATAAAAAAAGAGAGTCGGAATCCATCAGTCTTCTGTGCTAGTCATCCTCGCCTTCATCCTCCTGAAAGAATAAGGGACCAGTCAACCACGGGGCAAATTCTAAGACTTTTCACTACTTTTGAACACACAATGAAACCTTATCAAACATAGAACACTCTGTGGAGAACCCAGTTCTCCTAGGTGAAATATGAATCTTCATTAAGCAAACACTATCAAGAAGAGTATGTATGTTCCTGGATTAAGAGCACTTTAGGACCCCAACACCCACATAGCAGCTCACAATCACTCTTAACTTCAGTACCAGGGGATCCTATGCCCTCTTTTGATCTTTGCAGATAAATCACATGTAATACAGACATGTAGACTAAACTTTAAACAGAGAAAAAGTCTCACACGTTAATACCTCATCTCCCCACATTCTAATTATACTCTGCAGTTTTATTATTATATTCTTTATATATATAATTTCCAAAGTCACTAGGGGTTTAACAAGTTTCCTTACCTCTCCTTCTTCCCCTTCATCATCATCTTCATCTTCATCTTCTTCCCCTTCATCTCCTTCTTCATCAATATCTTCCAAGCCTTCTTCTTCTTCATCATCATCGTCATCATCTTCTGCCTCTCCCTCTTCATCGTCCATATCAGGAACCTTAAAAAACCAGGCGATGTTCCTTTATGGACTGAACTCTCTTTGTAGGATACATTAACACCCTCAAGTGAATGAACATCAACCAACTCACCAAATAGTACTGCAAGGGGTTTGGCCAAATGTCGTCTTTGATGACCTCTCCTAACTCATCTGCACCTGCATCAGAGTGGTCAGTAAACCAGGTAAAGAAGCTCTCTGGCTCTTCGTGTTGTCTCTTCCTGCTGGCCTTATTCTGTGTTTGACTCGAGTGTTTTGTCAAATCCTTTCCAGATTTCCATTTGATTTCAGTGGACTTTGAGGATGGGTCACCACTCTCATTAAGATGAAATTCTTTGGAGAGAACTTTATTTTCGAAGTAGGGATTTTCATCAAAATACTGTAATAAATCAAAAGATTAGCAATCAATAAACAACTCTCATACCAAAGCATACATTCATTCTCAGCGGCAAACCGGATGTTCGATACTTACAAAATCTATTCTGTAACCTGATTTAATGTCTTCAAATTCTGTTACTTCAACTCTGGTTAAATAATGCAGAGCCTCTTCGTCTTCCTCCCCAAGCAGTGCAGACACTTGTGGATGGTTGACAAATGTGGTTACCCAAAAATTTGGGATTTTAGCGATCAATTCTGACCTCTTCTGAAAAAACGGTTGGCGGAGTTTGTTATATTTTTGTTCTACTTTTAGTATTTCCTCACTTGCTTGTTCATTAAGTCTGAAACAAGGAAGGCATATTGACTGTGATGGCTGACAGATACAACTGTTTGCAACCACAAAATTTCTTACTGGCTTCAGGACTGCAAACAAAAATGTATAGAAGCAGACTCCCCAGTTTATCCCTGAAGACAGTAAAACTAAATATCCAAACTGACACATCTTAGCAACATTATTCTCCCGTAGGGGCCACGACAGCCCCCAGGCCTCTCAGAACCAAATCCACAGATGCCACTGGGCATCTACAATCCTGGCAACATTGTATGTATTTCAGCACAGTCTATTTCAGGCTATTGAGACTGGGCCTCCCAGTAACACAAAGTATTAAGCGAAGGTGCCATACTATCCATGAAAATCCAGGTGGCCAGGCAATTTTTGTAGTCTCCAAAAGCAAACCCAACCTACAGTCTCCCTGCACCTGGGAGGTTGAGGTATGTTTACTTTAACCAGGAGTTATCAATAGACCAAGAAACAGGACACATTCACCAAAACCTTCCTTGACTGACTGCAGGCCAATCAGATCCTCAAGACAACTTCCATAAAGTGAATTAAATAAATTTACCTGTCTATTTCATTTTGTACTTCGTCAATGTGTTCAATTGCTTCTTGCTGTTCTTTTTCTGCAAAACAAAAAAGGAATGAGACTCAATACAAATTACAAGCTACACTTCCCGATCTGTGCTGAAAATGTGCTTACTGCAAAGCATGCTCCCCACGTGCTCAAGCATGCAGTTAACAAATTACTTTCTCGTTTCTTGACCCTAAATTAAAGTATCTGCTAGCCTACTCAGGAAAATGCTTCATTACTGGATCACTTTTTAAGAGTTTAAGGCTTCAATCATCGGCCTTCATTATGAAAGGTGAGGGAGAGGCTAAGCCTCATTCAGAAATACTTCGTGTTTATTACTAATCACATTATACACTTGCAGGAGAATGTGTCAGCTGCTAACTGAATGTGGAAACTAATCCATGACAAATTCGGATACTACGAACTGGTACAACGGCTTTAAAACACAATGCCACCGCCTATTCCGGTTATCAACATATACCAACAAAGACTAGCCAGCCACCAGTCCATCAGAGCCGCCTCTGCAGTGGGAGATCGGGGACCCGATTCCAACTCCTTCAACCAAATCCCGAGGAGACTGGTCATCACACGCGGCCGTGCGCGATTTCTGAACGCACTTACTGGGAAAAGGCCGTCCCCCAAACTAGCAAGCACCGGGAGGAAAGAAGGTGTGCTCCAGATTCGTGCCCTTTTGTCCAGTGAGGACTGCGAGGGCCTTTACAAAGCCAAGTGGGCGTGAGGGGGGCCCCGCTCCCGCGGTCCATTTCCGGTAACCAGCCCCGGGCTCCGCCGCTGCCCTTTGCTAAGAACGAGCCTCCCGGCGAGGGCTGGGCGCCCTGAGGGTCCGTGGAAGGCCCTGCGAGCCTCGGCCTCCGGGTCAGATCCCTCGCGCGCCCGGCGCGGCCGAGTGTGGCTGCCCCACGTGGGACGTGCGAGCCGCGCAGCCCGGAGCATCCTCGCGCCGGCTCCGCGTCGCCACCCCGCCCCAGACCCAGGCTCCCGGTCCCGCCGCGGCGCCGAATCCGGGCGGGAAGCAGGACGGCGGGAGAGGCCGGGCCGCAGGGCTGCGTCCGGCCGCACCATGTGGCGGCGGCTGATGGGAGCGAGGCATCATGGCGGAGCACAATAAAGAGAGGCTTCTCGGGAGGGAGGGAGGGAGGGGGAGGAGAGCGCGGGCGGGGGAAAGGGGGGGTCTCCGCCCGCCGCACAGGCCGCAGCGCCCCCGCCTCGCCCGCCGCCACGGCGCCACCCCGGCCCCCCGCCGCACAAAAAAAGGGCGCCGGCTCCGCGGGCCCCCGCGCGCCCCCCGCAGTCCCGCGGCCCGGGCCGAAAGATGGCGGCGCGGCCGGGCCCCCGCCGCGCCCGGTCCTCACCTGAGGTCTCGTCGGCCCCGTCGTGGTTGGAGTTGAGCTCCTTTTTACTGGCTTTGGCCGTCGGCGCCGACATGGTGCCCTCCGCGGTCGGGGCAGGGAGCGGGGAGGGGGAGCGAAGGGACGGCCAAGGGGGCGGCCAGCGGCTTCCCTCTCACGCCACACGCGCGGCGCCCGCTCGCTCCGGCCGCCTCCTCCCGGCGCTCACTTGCTCGCCCTCCCCCTGGCTGCCTGGCGCTGCCCGCGGGGCCTGACGCCGAGGCAGGCCCGGGCGCGTTGTGGCGGGCCCCCGGCCGGGGCTCTCGCTGAAGGCGGGGAGGCGGCGGCGGCTCGGCTGGACTCCCGACTCGCGCCCCGCGCTCCGGCTCGCTTCTCGATTGCCCCGAGCCGCCTCCTCCTCCTCCCTCCTCCTCCTCCACCGCCTCCTCCTCCTCCTCCTCCTCTTCGCGGCGAGGGGCAGTCGGCAGAGCGCAGGCGCGCCAGGCCTGCGCAAGTCCCGCCCCCGGCCGGAGACGCTCGCGCCGCGCAGCTATTGGCTGAGGCCGCGGGCCAGGGGGCGGGGCCGTGGCGGGTGGTGGTGGCGGTGGTGGGGACACTGGGGCCTGGACGAGAGGCGGGAGGAAGCGGCTCCGCGACGCATGGTCCGTCCCCCGCGCGGCGCTCCCCTCCCCCGCTTTCCCCTTCTCCAGCCGACCCGGGACGTTTGCGCGCGGCGGCGGGCGCGCGGTGACTTGAGGGGCGGGGCCTCCTCTTCCCAATACTCGCGCATCACGTGGTGGCTGAGCGGCTTCCCTTCGCCGGGCGGCCGGGGGGCGCCGGAGAGGGGGCGCGGGCAGCCCCTCGGAAGTGCAGGCCTTGGGAATTCACAGACTACACACATCCGCCTGACTCCTGCACCCCGGGCACGGTCGGACCTTCCTCTTAGTGGGAGACACCTCCATCCTTTTTTCTAGATGGAGAAGCTGCGGACAAAACTCAAACTCTTATCTATCCAGTCTACTCCCAGGACCCTGCTGTACCCTTGTCCAAGTCAAGCGTCTCTGCACTCGACTCTCAAATTTTAAAAGCTGTCACACGTCCTACTTAAAAAGGTTCACACTGAAGTTTGAGTCCTCTGAATGTAGGAAGCGGCATTCTGCCACAGGTCCTTCGCTCGACTTAGCCCATCTCAGCGGAGATGAGTTTTAGAGGCGACAAACGGAGAAATGTTCATAGGCTCTTAAAGGGTAAAACAGCGAAAACCAGTTTTAGATTAAAAAGCCCTTAAGTACTATGTCGGGAGGAGGCTTTTCTGCTTAAACCATTTTCCAGGGCTTGAAAAGACAGTAGCTCTTTTCTGTCTACCTGTACTTCAACACGTGGTTTTGGAAAAGCCCTCTTTCTACCCGGGTGCTCTGCAACTTGAGTTATTCACCCACTTACCAGCATCCCCGTCTTATTATCAGCTCTTAAAGATAAAGCAGTGTGGCTTTAATAGTCAAGACATTCATGGCGAGTGATCAATAAATGTAAAAAAAAATAATACACCATATACAGTCTTCACAAACTCCAGGAGATTCATCTAAGCCTTCTGGCGCACCTTATGCTCAATGAATTCCATTCATCTATTGCAATTGGTAAACTTAAACCTGTCAACAGCCACTAAGGAAGCTTGGCGTTGGTGGCGCACGCCTTTAATCCCAGCACTTGGGAGGCAGAGGCAGGTGGATCTTTGTGAGTTCGAGACCAGCCTGGACTACAAGAGCTAGTTCCAGGACAGGCTCCAAAACCACAGAGAAACCCTGTCTCGAAAAACCAAAAAAAAAAAAAAAAAAAAAAAGGCAACAGAGAAACCGTGTCTCAAAAAACCAAACCAAACCAAAAACCTGTCGACATTCACTAAAGACTCCCACAGCTCCCAAGCACAGGGACCTCCATACAACTATGGAACTATGGACAGGTTCCTTAAAGAGGGACATACCTAACAAAATAAAAAGCAGAGGGATAAAATTTGTGATCTGTGACATTTGCTAAATCTCTGGTAACACTTTTACCATGCATGGGTAATTTCAAGAGGTCCTGGCACAACTGCAAGAAATTCCACACAGCCGGGTGGTGGTGACACACGTCATTAATCCCATTCAGCACTGGGGAGGCAGAGGAAGGCAGATTTCCGAGTTCGAGGCCAGCCTTGTCTATAGAGCAAGTTCTGGGACAGCTAGGGTTTGTTGCAGAAAAGCCCTGACTAGGCGGAGGAGGGGGGGGGGGTAATTCCACAAACAAAACCAGGCAAGTAGGGAGACTCAGGAGACCGTGGCAGAAGGATTTAGTGTCAGCCTGGGATAGTGTGCAACAGGAAAAAAATGTTGCCGGCCACCTCACTAGGGCATTTTTATGGATCACGGCTGGGATTGGTTAGCTATATCTTCATGCACCCCTCACTCAATATAAAGTAGGTTTTATAGACATTAAGTGCTGGGAGTTAAACCTAGGCCCTGGTGCCTACTAGACCAGCCCCCATCACCCAACCATCCCAGCCTCAAACTGAACACATATATAGAACAATATACAAAGTACATTTTACTCAAACTCAAGGTAATGGGACTGGAACCCCAGGCCTGGTGCCTGCTGGGCTTTCCTCTGGCTCCCACCCACAAAGCCTCACTCCTAACTGAAGTTTACAAGAAACGGGATCAAAATTTTTCTTTGAGGGGGGGAATGGAACTAGCTACGTAGACCAGCACGGTCTTGCCCTTGAGTTCTTCCCCCCGCAAACCATCAATGTTTTAAATGTGGCCTAAGAGACACAACTGACAGCAGCACTTGGCAGACACGAAATACAACCCTACTAAGAACGATGGGTCGGGTTCTTTCCCTCTGTATTATAAAAACATTGAAAACTTTTTATTGATTGATTGATTGATTTTGATTTTCGAGACAGGGTTTCTCCGTAGCTTTTGGTTCCTGTCCTGGAACTAGCTCTTGTAGACCAGGCTGGCCTCGAACTCACAGAGATCCGCCTGCCTCTGCCTCCTGAGTGCTGGGATTAAAGTCGTGCACCACCACCGCCCTGCGAAAACTTTACAAGCAAGAGTGTTTTGTGTGTGTATATATAAGTGTAGTGGTAGGATGCTCCAGGTGCAAAGAGGATGCTTGCTCCTCCCTGAGCTGTCAAGTGCGTGCTGGGAAACTAAATCTAAGTCTTTCAGCCAGGCCAAAGTGCTCCTAAGCACCGAGCCACCTCTCCAATCGTTCTTCTGTTTGTTTTTCGAGACAGGGTTACTCTGTAGCTTTGGAGCCTGTCCTGGAACTAGCTCTTGTAGACCTTGAACTCACGGAGATCTGCCTTCCTCTGCCACCCGAGTGCTGGGATTAAAGCTGTGCCCAACCGTTCCTTTTTTAACTACAAGCTATATACCTCATTACACAGACTTAATGAGATACTCGTAGGAAAAACTTTGGTCTGAAAAACCAATGTTTTTAACCACAAAGCCTAGCCGGCGGGTGGGTACCATTCCCCACACAGCAGGTATCAATGAAGTACCTGATCCACAGAAGGGGCTCTAGGGGCCTTATCGGAAGACGACTGCAAGATCACTAGGAAATGGAAAACGACGCAGAACGGTGAGAGATAAACATGGGAGAGGCCTGGCATGAATGCTATCAGGAAGTCACCAAACGCTCAAGGCCTGTTGTGATCTGACGCTGAGTACAGGCCTGGCAGACCACTAGTGTCCACTAAGCACACTCCGGAGAACTAAGGGCTGCACCCTCCCATCCCTTGCCAGTAAACTAAATGGAAGACCATGCAGCAAGTTTGGGGCTCCATATCCACCAGGACCTGGGCATTAAGGTGCTCGCCTCTGGATCAGAAAGTTAAAGGTCACCCTCACTGACAAATTTGAGACCAACTTGGGATTTCCTTTTTTTAAAAAAGGGAAAACGCCAGGTATGGTGCTGCCTTTAATCCCAGCATGGCAGAGACAGGCTGAGTGCCAGGCCAAGGAGGGCTGCACACAGAGACCCCCGTGTCTTTATCACTCCTGGGACATAGGGCAGTTCTCTGTCTGCCATTTGAAAGGCGAGGGACTGAATCACAGCAAAGGGAAACAGGACCACAGAAGTACTGAGATGTCCGCTTCACTCGGTGCCTAGTGTTCCTTCCACCCGTAGCTCGAAACTTCAGCCACTTTCCCTCGGCTTCCCCGCCCTATACCAGACCCAAACCGCGCGGGAAAACTCCACCATACTACGACTCGGAGTTGCGTCTAAGAAACGCAGCCCTCACGGTCAACAGAGGAAGTCGAACACAAAAAAAGACGATCTGAATGAAAAAATGAGGGGTGTCACTGGACGCGGCCAACAGTAGCTTCTAATAGGAGCTTAGGCTGAGGGGGAGAAGCTAGAGAGCGATCTACTCCCCCCACCCCAGGGTGGGGGAGACACGGGTTTCCCGGAAGAGGACAAGTCGGTATCCAGGGCAGGGGGGATGAGAGAATGCAACACCCAAGCGTTTAGGTGGTTAGCATTCAAAGTGCAAGAGGAAGACCACCACGTGGGGAACCCGGAGAAGTGGGTGGGGACCAAGTGGGCAGGGTCCTCGGTACCGGAAGTCTTAGTTTGTACCTGGAGGGCAACCGAGAGGCTGTCTCACAAGTCTGGGAGCCAGTCACGTGACGAGCTTTGCTCGGGCAGGATGGGAGAAGGAAGCTGGGAGCCACACGAGGTGGCAGTTATTCAGGCCAGAGTTGTGGGTGGCGGCTGCAGCAACAGGGAGACCAACCTAAGAGGGCTTGAACCTCCAAGCCTCGGAGTTGGAGGGATGGGGAAGTCTCAGAATGGTTGGTGGTGCATCGACCCGCGCAAAGCTCCAAATGAGAGTTTGGGGGTTGGGAAGAGCAAGCTGGGTCCCACGTGGTGTCGCGGGCCAGAGGAAGTCCCCCGTGCACGGGTTCCCCAGTCCCGCGCTTTCCGCTCCTTCTCTCACATCGGCCTCATTCCCCGCTGCCCCGAGCTGAGAGCCTTTCGGGAGAGTTTGTGGGGGTCCCATCTCCAGAAGGATCGGGGAAGAAAAAAGCCAATCACAGAGTCGATCAGCCATGAAGCGATGGAGGAACTTACCTCCCTTCGGCAGGCCGGGAGAGGCAGACTTGTCCTCCAGTTTCGGGGACGGAGCCGATTTGGGTTTCTTGGACTGAGGCAGAAGCGCAGATTGCCGTTTCGGGGCCATGACACGAGGGAAGTGGCTAGAGGCCAGAGGCCAGAGGCCAGACGCAGAGAGCAGGAAGAAACTCGCAGGAACTGAGGCGGTCTCAGGTGCGGGAGATTTAAGTCGGCCTCGCAGCCGCCCTGCCCGCGGGGGATATTTACATGACAGTGGGACACACACCCCCACGCCCCTTCTTCCAGCCTCCTCGTCCTCCCTCCAATCAGCAGAAACTTCTTTGAGTTGCTCTCGGCGGGGGCTTCCTGGCGTTGGAGGAGGGGGCGGCTTCAGCGAGACCAGTGCCCCGCCGCCTTTGAACCCGGGATTGCACTGGGAAGCCCGCGGCCGGTGGCCCTGCCCGCCCCCCAGAGCCCCTGCGCTTCGCGCCCGGCCCCCATCGAGAGTTCTTCCTCTTTCCCTTCACGCCCCAGTTTGGTCTCCAGCTGACTCTGATGCGTTCTGTTGCCTCACCTCGGTCTGGAACATTCCTCACGCTTCCCAACCCCCCCTACTCGTGCGTCTGGCTAGACTCTTTCCGAGGGTGCAGATCGCCGCTTGGAGGGACAGATGAGTGTTGGAAGAAAAGGGATTCCCGGGCGAGAATTACAAAAATTGCGGCGGGGGAGGGGAGGAAAGACTTGGCGCACCCATTCCATCTACCCAAAAGGTATTGAATCAGAGAAGTAAAATGTGCTGGCTCAGTCTGTCATCTTTTTGTTTTTACTTTTGCTTTTTATTTTTTCAGGACAGAGTTTCTCTATGTAGCCCTGGCTGTCCTGGAACTCATTTTTTTAGACCAGTCTGTCCTCAAACTAGAGACCCACCTGCCTTTGCCTCCGGAGTACTGATTTAAAGGCGTGCACTACCACAGCCTTTTAGGCTGTAATATTGGCACTCAGAAGTTGAGGAGGTTAGCAGATTTCAGACTAGCCTGAACTAGAGTGCAAAACCCTGCCCCAAAAAACTAAAAGAAAAAAAA
>NW_026067969.1:5667046-5671481 GCF_014885135.2 Alexandromys fortis | reverse complement strand
CTCCCTCCCTCCCTTCCTCTTTTTCTTTCACCAGGGACAAAGTTAACCTGACAATGATTTAGAATACAAACTCAATAGTTTTTGTTCCTCTACCTCAACTCTGAAGAGCCCTACCGCCTGACTAGCGCTCACCAGCCGCACATCTGTTCTAATTAGCAGAAGGGAAGGAACGCCCTTGCATGAGTTTTCTAGTTTCCATCTCAGGCAGGGAAAGGTGGCAAGGTTATCTGTGAAGGGGGTAGTCACTCTGTCTTGGTGGAGGCACAAGTGAGGAAAGCATACTTCTATAATGGACCTCTTCCCCATGGATATTTCTTTTTAACACATAGTATTTTAGTAATTTTGCAAGTCACTGAAAATCCCATTTGTGAATATCAGAATAGGAATTGTTTCTGTTTTTTTTTTTTTTTTTTTGGTTTTTCGAGACAGGGTTTCTCTGTGGCTTTGGAGCCTGTCCTGGCACTAGCTCTGTAGACCAGGCTGGTCTCGAACTCAAGAATATAGCTGTTTTATCGTTAAAGCTGGGTCTTATAAGGTATTGCCCAGGCTATCCCTAAATTCTTTTAGTATATATTTTAAGTTGTTTTGTTTTTGTTTGTTTGTATGGGTGCATACATGCCACAGCAATGCACACAGAGGTAAATAGTTGCCAGGCTCCGTGGTTACCTCCATAGGATGAGTTAGGCTCCAGGTTCCAGCTCCAGGACTGCCCAGGTAGGGGTGAGCTGAGGTTGAATGCATAGGGAAAGGAGAAATACAAGAAGAATAGGAAAACAGATCAAAAATACATAAATAGCCTGGTGTGGCAGGCAGTGATTGCCTGAATCCCAGCACTCCAAGGCAGAGTTTGAGGCCATCCTGGTCTACATAGTGAGTTCTAGGACAGCTAGGTCTACATAGCGAGATCCTGTCTCAAAATACAAAAGCAAAAATAAAAACAAAATCAACCACCCCTCCAAAAATGAGTGGCTAGAGAGATGGCTCAACGCTTAAGAGAACCTGTGCTTTTGCACACGATCTGGGTTCCTTTGTTCCTAGCACAGGCCTTTAATCCCAGCACTGGGGAGGTAGAGGCAGGTGGATCTCTGTGAGTTCAAGGCCAGCCTAGTCTACAAGAGCTAGTTCCAGGACAGGCTCTAAAGCTACAGAGAATTCTTGTCTCAAAAAAATAATTTAAAATAAATAGAACAAAACAGGGACTGTTGAGAAAGCTTAGCTGGTACAGTGCTTGCTGCCAGCAAGCCTGAGCTGGATCATGGGAACCCACACGGTATAAGGGAGGATCAACTCCCAGAAGATGTCCTCTGCTCTCCACATGCATACCATGGCACACACACATGCAGGACATACACACAGAGTAAATAAATGTTTGAACTAACCATAGGAGATATTTTTTAAAAATGCAATTTTAAAAAGAGGGGCCTGCTAGTCGGCTCAGCTGGTGAAGAAGTTACACAATGACCTGAATTAGGGCCTTGAAACTCTGTGAGATCTAACTCCAACCATTGTCTCTGTCTTCCACAGGGGTGCTCATGCGCCCCCAACAATAATAGCAACAACAACAAAGATAATACTAAAGCCAGAGACCAGAAATGCACGAAGTGGAAAAAGCAAATGGCCAAAGTCATGCATTCAGTTGTTACCATTTCTTTCCTCTGCAGCTCCCAAATCTTCCCTTCCTGGATTTCCAGAGGTTGTTACTAGGCAACAGAGACAACTGGACTCCACTCCGCAGCAGCGGACGGCAGGAGTTGGTCGGGTACAGAGTAAATGGCCTCTCCTAACAGATCTAACAGAGGAATGGCTCTGAGAGGGTCAGATGTCCTGTGTCCCTGGGTTTGGGCGTGAATTCAGTCCCCAAGAGGAGCCATTCCACAGCTGTGTCATCTGGCCACCACAGACACTCTGGCACACTTGGGCATGAGCATACAGTAAGAAAAAGTGAAAATTTAAGACAAAATAGGGCCTGGAGGTGGTGGCACACAGCTTTAATCCCAGCACTCAGGAGGCAGAGGCAGGTGAATCTCTGTGAGTTCTAGGCCAGCCTGGTCTACAGAATGAGTTCCAGGACAGCCAGGGCTGCACAGAGAAACCCATTCTGGGAGGAAAAATAAAATAAAAACAAAGCAATTAGATATCTAAAGGTTTAGCTATCTTGTTCAGCTGTCTGTCCTGTTGCCTCTTGTAGTACCTAAGTGTATCTCACTGAACCTGGCCTCATTCCCTGAGGAAAAGCCTAACTCAGCTTGCTGCAATAGCTTCGGCATGGATTCTCTGAGCCAAGGGTGAGGAGAGGCAGAAGAGTCTCCAAGTTCAAGGACAGCCTAGACTGTATGAGAATCTGTCTCAAAAAATAAAAAGAACGCTCAGTGGTTAAGAGCATCCACTGCTCTTCCACGGGAACCAAATGCAATCGCCATCAACCATATCAGGTGCCTCACAGCCAACTGTAACTGCGGCACCAGGGGATCTGGTGCTTCTGGGCTCCTTGGGCACCTATATTCATGAGCACATATCCTTCCACAAACACATAATTCAGAATATAAGTAAAAATGTTATTTTTTTAAAATATTTATTTATTTATTTAGTATGTATAAAATATTCTGTCTGTTTGTATGCCTGCAGGCCAGAAGAGGGCACCAAACCCCATTACAGATGGCTGTGAGCCACCATGTGGTTGCTGGGAATTGAACTCAGGACCTTTGGAAGAGCAGGCAATGCTCTTAACCTCTGAGCCATCTCTCCAGCCCTAGAAATGTTATTTTTAAATTAATGTACTTATTAAAAAGTACATTTTGCTGGTCCAGAACTGAACTCACTGTGTAGACCAGGCTGGCCTCTAAGTCACAAAGACGGACATGTCCAGCCTTAAAATCAATCTTTAAAAACAAGACAAGATAGGCTGGGCGTGCTGGAACAACACACCTTTAGTCATGAAGGCAAGTGGGCCTTTGAGTTCCAGGCCCAATGAAGCCTTGTCTCAAAGAACAGAGATAGGCACCAGGTAATGATGGCTCGAGCCTTTAATCCCAGCACTCGAGAGTCAGAGTCAGGTGGCTCTCTGTGAGTTCGAGGCCAGCCTGGCCAACCAGAGCTAGCTCCAGGGCAGGTTCCAAAAGCTACAGAGAAACACCATCTCGAAAAACCAAACCAAACCAAAACACAGCTGGATGATGATGGTGCACACGCCTTTAATCCCAGCACTCAAGAGGCAGGGGCAAGTGGATCTCTGTGAGTTTGAGGACAGCGTGATCTACAAAGTGAGTTCTTGGACAGCCAGGCGACACAGAGAAACCCTTTCTCAAATAGAAAAACAGGACGAAACAAAATGTCTAAGTACATTTTACATACTAAGTGGATAAACATTTTCTCATATATTGTAAAAATATTTTATCTAGGTTGCTATGCTATTGAATGCTTTTCTTTTCTCTTCTTCTTTTTTTTTTTTTCAAAACAGGATTTCCCTGTGTAACAGCCCTGGATGTCCTGGATGCCCCCCTTTGTAGACTAGGCTGGCCTCGAACTCACAGAGATCTGCCTGCCTCTGCCTCCTGAGCGCTAGAGTAAAGGCGTGCGCCACCACTGCCCAGCCTCTTAGTGGTTTTTAATTGAGGAGGGCCCAGGAAAATGTTTATTTGTACATAGTGAATTTGCTCTGACAATTTTGATTCTTTTGATATGTAAATACAACTTGCAGCCAGGCAGTGGTAGCACACACCTTTAATGCCAGCTCCCAGGAGGCAGAAACAGGTAGATCTACAGATCAAGTTCCAGAAAACAGTCAGGGCTACACAGAGAAACTCTGTCTCGGATAGCTTAATCAATAAATAAACACAACTTGTTCCATCCTTTCAGGTATATGAAAGGACTTGCATGTATATGATTCCAGGACTGACCACTTGGTGTTGGAGCACCAGTTAGGGAATTTGTCCCTGGAGAAGGCGATGTTTCCTGCCCTCTGCATACCTTAGCTCTTGTAGTTTTCTGACTGTGAGTGGGGCACCTTGAGAGTTACGCCTTCCATCTTAGCATATCTGTTGATGTTGTATTTCTCCAGGTTTTGTTTAGGCAGCCATGCTGTTGCGTTATCATGGATAAAGCTTCCCTGTAGTTTTTGCTGGCATTACATGTGTGCCCAGCAGATATTTTTCTTCTCAAATGATTTTTACTTTTCCTCTTCCAAGAGTCAAGAGTGACATTTTACAAAAATTCAGCTGCTTTTCTTATTATGCTGCATATGCATACTTTTGTTTTGTTTTTCGAGACAGGGTTTCTCTGTGTAGACCCTGTTGTCCTGGAACTAGCTCTTGTAGACCAGGCTGGCCTTGAACTCACAGAGATCCGCTCACCTCTGCCTCTTGAGTGCTGGGATTAAAAGCCTGCACCACAACTGCCCAGCTATCTTTTTTTTTTTTTTTTTTTTTTTTTTTTTTGT
>NW_026067969.1:5659302-5661141 GCF_014885135.2 Alexandromys fortis | reverse complement strand
TTTTTTTTTTCCTGAGACAGGGTTTCTCTGTATAGCTTTGGGGCCTGTCCTGTCCGGGAGCTTACTCTGTAAACCAGGTTGGCCTCGAACTCAGATATCCACCTATCTGCCTCCAGATTGCTGGGATCAAAGGTGTGCGTCTTCTTTGGTTTTCCAATGTATAAATAAATAAATAAATAAATAAAGAAAGAAAGAAAGAAAGAAAGAAAGAAAGAAAGAAAGATGTGCGTCGCCACCACGCAGCCTTTTTTTTTTGTTTTTATTTACAGGCAGGGTCTCAGATGACTGTGGGGACGAAGTTCAGAAGGCTTAATTTAATCCACGCAACTGTTTATGTAGCAGATTTTCAACAGACCTAGGGATGGCAACTGAAATACCAGAAAAGGATGTATCTCCAGAACTTTCGCATGTTCACTCTCAATCGCTCTGTCCCGAGTGTCCAATTCAAACCAGGCTGTAGGCATCATGTTTAAGGCTGTGAACAAAGTACACACAAAAGAATCTGTCTGGGATTTGGACAGAGACCTCAGGGAAGGAGACTGGAAGCATTGCCTCGATGGAAACAGAAAGGGCTGAGCCTGAGGCAAGAGCAGGTCCCAGAAAACAGACAGGCACTCAGGGTTTTGCAGGCGTTGGTGACAGAAGCTCAGATGCTGTAGAATGTGAACTGTGGCAGTATTTGGTCCCTTTAAAAAAAAAAGTGTATGTGTGTATGTGCAAGTGTGTGTGGGCACAACATGAGTGTGTTATTCAGAAGACAGCTCAGAGGAATTGGTTCTCTCCTCCCATGTATTTCCCAGGGATCCAACTCAAGGGGTCAGGTTTTAGGTTTTAGCCACTATTTTACATATCTTGTAGCTATGGGGTGGTGGCACACACCTTTAATCCCAGCACTTGGGAGGCAGAGGGTAGGCGGATCTCTGTGAGTTCGAGACCAGCCTGGTCTACAAGAGCTAGTTCCAGGACAGGCTCCAAAGCTACAGAGAAACCCTGTCTCGAAAACAAAAACAAAACCCACACACTTTATATTTTTTATATTTTATAATTAGACTTATTTATTTTTATATGTGAATGTTTTACCTAATGTATGTATGTCTGTGACCATATATAGCTAGGTCCAAGGAGGTCAGGAGAGGGCAGATCCCCTGGAACTAGATTTACGGACTGTTGTGAACCACCATGTGGGGAATCAGATCCTGGGAATCAACAGGTGCTCAAAGGAAGCACAGAGGCATCTTTCCAACCCTTTTCAGGAATTTGTTAGCAACCCAATACAGTGGTGCACCCTTTGAATCCTAGCTCTTTGTAGCACAACCAGGTGTTTCAAAAAACCAAAATAAATAAATACCTCTCCCAGGGCTTCTTTGGAGTGTGACTCCCCCTACCCTCGAGACAGGGTTTCTTTTATTTAATATTTATTTATTATGTATACAATATTCTGTCTGTGTGTATGCCTTCAGGCCAGAAGAGGGCACCAGACCCCATTACAGATGGTTGTGAGCCACCATGCGGTTGCTGGGAATTGAACTCAGGACCTCTGGAAGAGCAGGCAATGTTCTCAACCACTGAGCCATCTCACCAGCCCCCAGCACTTACTTCTTTAGCACCTTTCCCAGCTCTCCTATCTCACAGGTTCTCAATAAAATCATTTGAACCTCTCCAAAAAGAGTAAACAAATAATCCTTTCTTCTTTTCTATGCTACTGAGGAGAGTTAGGCCTAGCATGTGTCTGTAAGAGTTCCACTAGCTGCATTCCCAGGTGTCTTCTGACTTTCGCCTTTTGAGGTAAGGTCTCAGTGCATTGCACTTTATGCATGCTGTCCTTGAATTTATGATCCC
>NW_026067969.1:5648144-5658380 GCF_014885135.2 Alexandromys fortis | reverse complement strand
TGGCCTCTAAGTCACAAAGACGGACATGTCCAGCCTTAAAATCAATCTTTAAAAACAAGACAAGAGCCGGGCGATGGTGGCGCATGCCTTTAATCCCAACACTCGGGAGGCAGAGGCAGGCGGATCTCTGTGAGTTCGAGACCAGCCTGGTCTACAAGAGTTAGTTCCAGGACAGGCTCCAAAACCACGGAGAAACCCTGTCTCGAAAAACAAATCGAAAAACAAACAAACAAACAAAAAAGGTGTTAGCCAGTTGAAGTGATGCTTTCGGCCAAACACAGATGGTGCCAGAGATGGTGTCAGATCTCCTCCGAACCAGAATTACTGACAGTTGTTAGCTGCCGTGTAGGTGCTGGGAATTGAACCGGGGTTTTCTGTAGGAGCAAGGGGCCAGTGACTCTTAACCTTTGAGCCCCGAATGTGACTTTTTTGGAATCTTTGATGTTTGAAAATTTTTCTAGAGTTTAGCTGGCCTCACAAAGAGGCTCTTAGGAAGGACATTTGAGGAAGACTTCTCTATTGTATTTTCCTCCCTTCTCAGTGCTGCTGTGCTAATCTAATCGGCCTTCCTGGCCTTGGCTGTGGGGGAGGATCCTGTCTCAGGGTGGTGCACTGAGAACAAGCCCAGGGCAGGCTTCCCAGTCTGAGAAAAGAGGAAATGGGCCCAGTGGATTAAACAACAGATTACAACCTAGAGATTTGGGGCTTGGTTTTGGATAACAGGCAATTGACCTCTAGAAGGGATGATTTGGGACAGTTACAGATTTGTTAGTGCAATCAAGAGGCACAAGCATTAATAACAATTGAGCTATAGATGTAGTTCATTGGTAGAGGATAGGGGTTGGTATACAGGAAGCCCTGGGCTCAAGGCCCAGAAGTTCAAAAAACAAACCAACAAGCAAGCAAGCAAGCAAGCAAGCAAGCAGTTGCTTCTGTAGGTTGAGGATTTAATAACATTCCTATGACTTTGGGTGCTTTGCTTGACGTGTTGTAGGTACTCATTATCTGTAATTGTGCCCGTGTGTGTGTGTGTGTGTGTGTGTGTGTGTGTGTGTGGCGGAGGACTGATCCGGGGCAATCTATCATTGAGCTCAACTTCATCCCCAGTGGTTGTGTCTTTAATTTCAGTTTAACAAGAATTTTATTTATTATTTTTTTGTTTAAACGTTCTCATTTGGGCCTTCTATCCATTGGGCCCCACTTTCGTTCTGTGTATGAATATTTTCCATTAAGGGAGAAACTGAAAATGCTCCCGACTCAAGCAGCTCAAGCAGCGCACTGTGTGCTTTTGGAGTACTCGGAGGCTTCCCGTCCAGCCTGGTGTCCCTACCAGCTCGGCCCAGTAGGCCGCAGCAAGTCCCCCTCGCCTCTACGCGGGCCACTCAGCGCCATCTTTGAGCCTGGAGCCCACGCCTCACTTCCTCCCTTCTTTTTATACCTTGAAAAGCTGTTTCCGACGCAAACATGGCTTCTGGGAATAGGACAATCCAAAAACCACTGACTTTTTGCTGTATTGACTGATAAGAGTCTTCATATTTTTCTTCGGGTCCTCTAGGAAGATGCTGTAACCAGTTCAAAAATGGCGCCGTCAGCCTCACTTCCTCTTGTCTGACTTCCGCTAATGGAGGCGAAGCCGGCGGCGGTCAGGTCTCAGGGCGCCGGCGCGAGTGGGCGGTGCCGTCGCCATGGCAATGCGCGCGTAACCCGGACCTTTTCAGCCGACTGGAAGCGCCGGAGCTGCAACACTGGCTGCTGGCGGTGCCGGCGGCACGGAGCGGCCCGGGAGGCCCGCGCCGCTGCAGGACGAGACCCTGGGCGTGGCGTCCGTGCCCTCTCAGTGGAGGGGCGTCCAGGGCATCCGCGGGGAGACGGTGAGGGCGCGGGCCCCGTGCTGGGCGGCGCGGACGGGAGGACCGGGGCGCAGCGTAGGGTTTTCATAGTTTAGTGAAAAAACTCACTCGGGGATGCTTTCACGTTAGACTTTCCCCAGTGTCTGAAGAGGAAAAAAAGCAAAACAAAAACAAGGAGAACAAAACTCTTAGGATTCCATGTTGATAGTAAATGACATTTTTAACTTACGTGAGTGCGTGGGAGCATGCATGGGCCATGCATGGCTCTGGTGGGGCCATGGTTACACAAGTTAGTTGTTTCCTTCCACCCGTGGGTCCTGGAAATCCAGTTCATGTTGTCAGGCTTGGCATAGAGCCTTCTCGTCAGCCAGCACCGCGTTTGGAAGGATTTTTCTTGAATGTTAATTTTTAGGCATGTCAAACTGACAATTGGTTTTTTCGAAAAGTCAGACTGCACCTTAAGGGTTGGCTAAAACGGTTTTCTAGTTTTTTGTTTTTCGAGACAGGGTTTCTCTGTGTAATAGTCCTGACTGTCCTGGAACTCACTGTGTAGACCATAACAGGCTGGCCTCGAACTCACAGAGGTCTGCCTGCCTCTGCCTCCTGAGTGCTAGGATTAAATGTGTGCACCATCACTGCCTTGACTGATTGATCCTTAGGGTTCTAAGAAATGATCCTGATATATGGATTATAAAAGCCTACCCCCTAGAGGGTACATCTCCTGATTCCTAAAGGAGATTATTTGAACTTTTTATTGTATTTTATTTACTGATTCATTGACTTCAGGTGTGTGCTTGTGGGAAGTCAGAAGACCGTAGTAGTGCCATGAGGGTCCCGTGGATGACACTCAGGTGTCTAGGCGTGACTGCAAGCACCCCTACCTGCTTAATAACTGTGAGAGCGTTGGAGGAGACAGGAGAAAGTGGCAGCTTCTTCCTCTAGGTATTGGTGGTTTATGTCACAGATTTAGAGACGTTTGAATTGGCAGACGAGTGTAGAGCTGGGCTTGGCGTGGCACACACTTGTAAATCTCGCGCTTGGAGAGCGGAAGCAGGAGAATCAGAAGCTTGAGGCCAGCCTGGGCTGCATGAGACTTTGTCTCCAAACGAACAAACAGCACAGAGAAACCCTGTCTCGAAAAACAAAACAACAAAAAAAAAACAAAAACAAACGAACAAACAGGCTGGGGACATGGCCCAGCAGTTAAGAGCACTGTTTTCCCAGATAACCTGCATTTGTTTCCCAGCGCCCACAGTCATCTAACTCCAGTTCCAGGGATCTGATACCATCTTCTGGAGGTGCCAGGCACACATGTGGTGCAAAAACATACATGCCAGGAAAAACATCCACAGACAGAAGAATAAACAGCCACAACAAAAAGAAATGATTTCTTCTCTTCCAGAAGACCCGACTTTGGTTTCCAGCACCCAGGCTGAGCCACTCAAAACGGCCTTTAATACAACTTCAGGGTGTAGCAGACTTTCTTTGGGGCCACCAACCTGTATAAGGAGACTTCTCATTCATTTCCTGGCTGCCCAGATCTGAATAATCACACAGAAACTATATTAATTACAACACTGTTTGGCCAGTTTTTTTTATTTTCGAGACAGGGTTTCTCTGTAGTTTTTGGTGCCTGTCCTGGATAGCTCTTACATCTTAAACTAACCCATTTCTATTAATCTGAGTATCGCCTTAACCTATCTGTAAGGTTTCAGTGTTCCAGCGTCTTGATCCTTCGGCAGCTACATGGGGTCTCTCTGATTCCCTACTCTCTATCTCTTCCAGCCTGGCTATATTCTGCCCTGCTATAGGCCGACACTGTTCTTTATTAACCAATGGTAATGAAACATATTCATAGCATACAGAGGGGAATCCCACACCACAAACCAGTTCCCTATAGACACGGATAATTAATATTAGTGATGAATGCTCAACCTTATCTTATGCTTGGCACATTAGCTCCTCCCCTCTGCTCCCCCTTCCCCAAGACACTGATACAGGTTTTTTTCTGTGTAGCTCTGGCTGTCTAAAACTTTCTCTGTAGACCAGGCTGGCCTCAGACTCAGAGATCTGCCCGCTTCTACCTCCCTGAGTGCTGGGATTAAATAGGTGTGTCCCAGCACCACCAGGTGACTGGCCCCAGGTGTCTGACTCTCTCATTCTCTCTTTTCTTCTCCTACTTATTCTTGCTGCCCACCAGCCCCTTCTGTTTTTCTACTGTCTCTTCAGCATTTTACTAAATCAATCAGGAGCCTTAGGCAGGCAAAGCAGTGTATCTTTACATCATTAAACTAATGCAGCATAAACAATGTTTACATCTTTACATAGTTAAAGTAGTATTTCATTGGGGATGGAGAGATGGCTCAGTGCTTAGGAACCCTGGCTATTCTTCCAGAGGACCAGGGTTCAATCTCCAATACCTACAAGGCAGCTGACAGCTGTCTGTGATTCCAGTTCTAGGGGATCTGACACCTTCACATCAATGCACATAAAACAAAGTTAAATAAATAATTTTATTTTTTTAAATATTTATTTATTTATTTATTTATTATGTATACAATATTCTTTCTGCGTTGTGCCTGAAGGCCAGAAGAGGGCACCAGACCTCATTACAGATGGCTGTGAGCCACCATGTGGTTGCTGGAAATCGAACTCAGGACCTTTGGAAGAGCAGGCAATGCACCCAACCTCTAAACCATCTCTCCAGCCCCTAAATAAATTATTTTAAAAAGTAATATTCCACAACACCAGAGGATCAAATACCATCTTCTGAAGACACTAACACACCTGGGAGACACCAGATGCATACATTCACACATAAATACAAATGAAATCTTGAAAACCAGCTGCACAGCCACAAAAGAATAATTGGAGTGCTGGTGGGGTGTTGCTTCCCGCTCCCCGTACAGCGTTTGCCCGGCATGCAGAAGCACTGTAGCATAACGATGAGGTTCTGGGGATCAAACCATTGCCTGTCAGGCTGGGCAAGCGCTCCAGCCCCAGCTTTGTCCTCAGCCTAGAAAAACTAACTTGGAGCTGGCGGGCAGCTCCGTACTTGAGAGCATTTGCTGCTCTTCAAGAAGAGCCACCCAAGTTGGGTTCCCAACACCCAGGTCAGGTAGTTCACAAGCATCTGTGACTCCATCTCCAGAGTGCTCTAGTACCCTTTTCTGAACTCTGCCGGGACCTGTAACATACGTGTGCATGTGTCCACTGACAGACCGCGTGTCCTGTCTCGTGCGCACGCGTGCGTATGATTTAGAAACTTACTTTTGTGGGCTGGAGAGATGACTCAGCAGTCAAGAGCATCAGCTGCTCTGGCAGAGGACCCAGGTGCGGTTTCCATCCTCCACACGGCTGTCCCAACCATTGAACTCCAGTGCTCTCTGCAGTATTAAGACTAAAGAACCTTTGAAAACTTAATTTATTTCAGCATTTCCCGTGTGTGTGGGTGGGGGGGTGTGGTTTTTCGAGACAGCGTTTATTTGTAGCTTTGGAGCCTGTCCTGGAACTCACTCTGTAGACCAGGCTGGCCTCAGACTCACAGAGATCCACCTCAGCATTTCTTTGTAATCAGCTGTTCAGATGTTGATGAAACCTAGTCAGCTGGGTGATGGTGGCACAAGCCTTTAGCAGGTGGGTCTCTGGGTTGAAGCCAGCCTGCTCTACAGAGTGAGTCTTAGGACAGCCGGGGCTACACAGAGAAACCCTTTCTCAAAACAAACCCAGTGCTGTGAGTGTCTTCACCCTCCGGCAGTTCCTCTGGAGAAGTTGAGCACTGGCACTTGCTGATGTGTGCTGTGTCCTAACAGTGGGCTGGAAAGAAAGCATTGGTGTCTTTTCTCCATTTTTTGTTCTTTAAAATTTCTTTAAATTAATTTATTTAAATAATAAATAATTGAATATAAATATTTAATATATAAAAATAAGTGGCTCAGTGGTTAAAAGCACTGGCTGCTCTTTCAAAGGTCCTGGGTTCAATTCCCAGCAACCACATGGTGGCCCACACCCATCTATAATGAGATGTGGTGTCCTCTTCTGGAGTGCAGACAGAACACTGCATACACAACAAATAAATCTTTAAAAAAAAAAAAAGCTGCGTGCTGCAGTGCTGGGCTATTTTCCTCAGCTTCAGCGAGCCTGTCATGGAAGGAAGGGTTCCGGACATTGGCTTGAGGTTGGTTTTGGGAGTGCAGCTCTTTTTAGGGGCTGGCCCTTCTTATCATTGTTCCCCAGTGGGTCTTGCAGAAGGTGCCATTGCTAATATCAAAGCACAAGGCTGCTCCCCTGGGCGGCCTTTAGAGTTCGGGTTCCAGTGCACTTGGACCCATTGGGATGCCCTGGAGAGTTTAACACTTGCGCGTTGCCTATAGCCTGCTGTGATCCTGGACAGCAGGTATGTGCTGTGACCTGGGAATCTGTTTTTGTGAATTGCAATGCTGAGCCATTCGTAGCTCAGCCTGCTGTCAAGGCACCAGAGGTCTGTGTTCATCAGAGTGTGGCTTGGTAGCCACGCATGAGAACTGGTGTCTGATTCCATTGGAGGGCATAGAATCAGGGATTCAGGGCCAACCTTGGCTACCTAATAAGTTTTAGGTCAACCTGGACTACATGAGCCCTGTCTCAAAAAATTGTGAAAAAAGACTAGTGGTAAAGTATACATGTGAGTCGGGTGGTGGGGGCACACGCTTTTAATCCCCGCACTTGGACCTCAGTTCAGGCCAGTCTGGTCTATAGAGTGAATTCCAGGACACCAGGGCTACACAGAAAGACCCTGTCTTGAAAAACCAAATGAAGTCAAGCAAAACCAAAGAGCAACAACAACAGAAACCCAAACATATAACAAGTAGAGCGGAGAGACTGTGGCTCAGTGGTTAGCACTGTCGCTCTTGACAGGACTTGACGTCCACCTGGCGCTTCACAGTAGACCCCTACTCTAGTTCTCTGTCTCCTGGAGACCACGTACATCCATGCGTGCGAGCAAAACACATATACATAAATAATGTTTTTTTCGAGATAGGGTTTCTCTGTAGTTTTGGAGCCTGAAACTTGCTGTATAGACCAGGCTGGCCTTGTACTCACAGAGATCTGTCTGTCTCTGCCTTCCCAGTGCTGGGATTAAAGGTGTGCGCCATCAGCGCATAAATAAATCCTTACAAAACACACTTAACACATTTTTTAAGATTTATTTATTTATTATGTGTATAGTGTATAGTGTTCTGTCTGCATGTGTGCCTTCAGGCCAGAAAAGGGCACAAGATCTCATTATAGATGGTTGTGAGCCACCATGGTTGCTGGGAATTGAATTCCTTACATCTGAAAGAGCAGCCAGGGCTCTTAACTTCTGAGCCGTCTCTCCAGCTGCAGCCCCATAACAGGTGTTTTTGAGACTGGATCTTGATAGTTGCCTAGGCTGTCCCAGAGTCTCCTGCTTCACTGTTCCAGTGATCCTCCTGCTTCAGCCTCCAGCACAGCTGGCTACTCCATTATGATCTTTAAATTGTTTGTTTGTTTGTTTGTTTTTTTGTTTTTCAAGACAGGGTTTCTCTGTGGCTTTGGTGCTTGTCCCAGAACTAGCTCTTGTAGACCAGGGTGGCCTCAAACTCACAGAGATCCACCTTTTTTGCCTCCTAAGTGCTGGGATTAGAGGTGTGTGCCACCACCGGGCATGATCTTTGATTTTTATTTTGTGTTTTTATTTTTACATTGTTACATTTTGTGTGTGTGTGTGAGAGAGAGACACTAGTGTAAATGCCACAGTGCACATGTGGAGGCGAACAGACTATGTGGGAATCAGTTCTCTACTTCCATTATGTAGGCCCCATGGCCACACCTTTACCTGTTGAGCCATTTTGCTGGCACCCGCTGCCTCTGAGTGCTGGAATTAGAGGCGCTCACCGCCGCCCTGCCCCACCTTGCTCTCTTAACTGCAAATGAATGGCATTCAGTTGCAGGCTGGCTGTTCCAGGACCGCTTCCTCAGTGAACAGGAACTAGCTCTTTGGGGGAGGGAGGGGCCCTGTGTGCTTTTCTACCTCCCGCAGAAACCCAGTAAGTTTGGACAGTTTTCTTCCCATCCCACGGACTGTGGGGTGGACTTCTGCTACACCTGAGAGGGACTCCTCCACTGGCAGGCGGGGCTTTACTTTTGTTTCATTGCTCATGGCGCCCTCTGCTGGCCCATCCTCTTGCTGCTGCGGCCTTAGTGCTGGGATGACAGGCATGTTATCATGCCTCGAGTCCCATCCCTGCTTTGAGACATTGTTGCTCAAGCCGATCTCAAACTCACGACAAATCCCCCTGCCTCCACCTCCCTGGGGTGGGGAATAGAGGGTATTACTGGGATGACAGGTATGAGACACTTTTGTTTCTAGGCCCTCTTTACAGCAGTGTGAAGAGACACAGACTAACCAAAAGTATCAGTAGTACAGAGATTTGCTCCCAGCCTGGTCAAGGAGGGGCGCTTCCTTGGGTCGAGTTTTTTGAGTAGCCATTTGCTGTATAAGCACTCACAGGCAAGTTTCAGCCTGGGTGTGGGCCAGCTGGTAGAGTGCTTGTATGCAGGGCGCTGGGTGTTTAATTCCCAACACCGAGGAAGTTGGATGTGGGAGCTTACCTGTAACCCCAGGTAAAAACAGGAGGCTTACAAGTTCAAGGTCATCTTCAGTTACAGGGTGAGTTTGAAGTCATCCTGGGGTATTCGAGCCCCTGGAAGGCGGGGAGGCTGTGCATACACATTCGACACACACCAGGTTCCATGCACAGGAGGGAGGCTGGATCTGGCTGCTGGTTTAGCTACTCAGTGCCCTTAGAGGTTCTGTGTGTCCTTAACACTGGATCAAATAGGTGGGGGCTTGCTCTACTGCTGTCAGGTAGAGTGTCTCCCAAGTGTTCCCACAGGCCTTGGAAGAGAACAGTCATGGATGGGTGTGCTGAGACCATGGAGAAACCAAGGGGCTCTTTTTACACACTGTCAAGACCAAATGAGTAGCTGTGATAAGAAAGGAGGGTGAAGGGGCTGGGTGTGTGGTCCTAGGCTCCATCCCATCCCAGGACCACAAAAATAAGTGCGCACACACGCGTGTATTACTGCTGTTTTAGTTAAACTAGTCTTTTTCATACAATGCATTCTGATCATGGTTTTTCCTCGCCAACCCAGATCCACTCAACCCATCCAAATCCAGACACTTCCATTTTCTCTGAACACAAACAAGCAATTGAAAAATAAATAAACCAGAATAGAACAAAACAAACAAACAGGAAAGAAAAGCCAAGCAAATTTTGTTTTATTTTGTTTTTGTTTTGAGAAAAGTTTCTCTATGTAGCCTTGCTATCCTGGAACTGGCTCTCTAGACCAGGCTGGCCTTAAACTTAGAGAGATCCCTCTGCCTCTGCCTCCCAAGTGCTGGGATTAAAGATCTCTGCCAGGGCTGGAGAGATGGCTCAGCGGTTAAGAGCATTACCTGCTCTTTCAAAGGTCCTGAGTTCAATTCCCAGCAACCACATGGTGGCTCACAACCATCTGTCATGAGGTCTGGTGCCCTCTTCTGGCCTGTAGGCATATATGCAGACAGAATACTTAGAATACTGTACCCATAATAAATAAATAAATCTTAAAAAAATACAAAAATAAAGGTGTGTGCCGTCACCACTGAGCATAAACAATTTTTTTTTTAATTTTTCGAGATAGGGTTTCTCTGTGTAACAGCCCTAAGTGTCATGGAACTAACTCTTGTAGACCAGGGTGGCCTTGAACTCAGAGGCTCTATGTCCTGAGTACTGGGATTGAAGATGTCCGCCACCGCCGCCCTGGCCAGGCTGGTTTTATACTTGCCACTATAGCCAAGGATGGACTTGTGATCTCCTGCCTCCACATTCCACGTGGTAGGAATTGCAGGTATGAGTCATTGTCTTACATTTCTATTGCTGTGAAGAGACTCCATGACCATGGTAACTGTTATGAAAACATTTAAGCCGGGCAGCCGGGCGATGGTGGCGCACGCCTTTAATCCCAGCACTCGGGAGGCAGAGGCAGGTGGATCTCTGTGAGTTCGAGACCAGCCTGGTCTACAGAGCTAGTTCCAGGACAGGCTCCAAAGCCACAGAGAAACCCTGTCTCAAAAAAACAAAAACAAACAAACAAAAAAAGAAAACATTTAAATGAGATTTAAATGAGGTGGTAGCTTACGGTTTCAGAGGTTTAGTCCGTTATTGTAGTAGGGAGCATGGTGGCTAGAGTCCTGCAGCCAGGCATGGTGCTACAGAAGTCTGCAGCTGATACAAAGGCAGCAGGAAGTGAGCTGTCTCACAGGTGTGGACTGATAGTGCCCCAGATCATCACCTCCACTGTCTCCAGTTTAGAGTGTGCCTTTCCTTGTCTTTTATTT
>NW_026067969.1:5555348-5647540 GCF_014885135.2 Alexandromys fortis | reverse complement strand
AAAAAAAAAAAAAAAAAGAAAGAAAGAAAAGAAAAACCAAAACCAAAATAAATGAATAAAAAAATAAAAATAAAAGTTATGACTGAGACAATGATGGAATCTAACTGTAAGCCAAATAAACCCTTTTATCCCAAGTTGATTTTGCAACAGAGAATAAGCTAGGACAGTAGCCCAGGCTGGCCTCGAACTCACAGAGATTTGCCTGCCTCTGCCTCCTGAGTTCTGGGATTAAAGGTGTGTGCCACTACTGCCTGGTGTCTGTTCATTCTCTCTTTCTACCTTGTGGGTTGTTCTGGGAATTGAATCCAAGTCGTAGACTGGGCCGCAAGCACTTTTCCCATCGTTTCTTTTCACTGGTCCATGACCCTGTTTTTAATCTCCTTCCAGAAGAGTTGCCAGACAGCCGGCATTGCCACAGCAGAGGCCTGTGCTCAGGCCCGGACACATGCGGACGCCCAGGTTCAGACGGAGGCTCCTGAGCCAGTGGCCGTGCCGCCCGTTTCGCAGCAGGACTCCCTCAGACTTGCTGCCTTTCTCCGGAGGGTGGAGGCCATGGTCATCCGGGAGCTGAACAACAACTGGCAGAGCCATGCCTTCGATGGCTACGAGGTGAACTGGACGGAGCCACAGCAGACGGTAGGACCCCTCCCTGTGGCCCCACGGCCTGTTTAGAGCTTGCTTTGCTGTGCTCCACTGCAGTGCCCGCAGTGCCAGCAGCAGCCAGTGTGCCAGGTACAGAGGGGATGGGACTGACTCCCCCTGGGAGAGGTGACCCTTCAGGGGAAGCCTGTGACCATAATGAAAGCAAGTGGCTGAAGAGGTGTGGGCTTCTAGGGCAGCCTGCCCCTCGCCTGGTAGGTACCACCCGCGGGAGTGACCTGCTGTGCTCTCCTCGGCCAACTCTATTCCTGTTATCTTCTCTTCAGAGATGGGCTTGGACGGTTTGAGTGCTTTGCCTAGGGCTGCACAGCTCTGAGCTGTCTGAGCTGGAACCTGAACCCGGCCTGCGTTCTAAAGGTGCCAGCATGTCTTGGCAGTTGCGCGCAGTCCCCTGTGGACCTGTGTGCGCAGCTGGATTGACAGCTGAAGTGTTGCGTGTGACTAAACCATGAGGTTGGTCTCCTTGTTTTATAGTGGGCCCCAGGTCACCTCCACCTCTCCCAGGTGTGTTGTCAGACAATTTAGTGATTTTGGTTTTTCAAGACAGGGTTTCTTTGTGTAACAGTCCTGGCTGTCCTGGAACTTGTTTTGCAGACCAGGCTGGCCTTGCAGTCAGAGATCCGCCTGCCTCTGCCTCCTGAGTTCTGGGATTAAAGGTGTGTGCCACTACTGCCTGGTGTCTGTTCATTCTCTCTTTCTACCTTGTGGGTTGTTCTGGGAATTGAATCCAAGTCGTAGACTGGGCCGCAAGCACTTTTCCCATCGTTTCTTTTCACTGGTCCATGACCCTGTTTTTAATCTCCTTCCAGAAGAGTTGCCAGACAGCCGGCATTGCCACAGCAGAGGCCTGTGCTCAGGCCCGGACACATGCGGACGCCCAGGTTCAGACGGAGGCTCCTGAGCCAGTGGCCGTGCCGCCCGTTTCGCAGCAGGACTCCCTCAGACTTGCTGCCTTTCTCCGGAGGGTGGAGGCCATGGTCATCCGGGAGCTGAACAACAACTGGCAGAGCCATGCCTTCGATGGCTACGAGGTGAACTGGACGGAGCCACAGCAGACGGTAGGACCCCTCCCTGTGGCCCCACGGCCTGTTTAGAGCTTGCTTTGCTGTGCTCCACTGCAGTGCCCGCACTGCCAGCAGCAGCCAGTGTGCCAGGTACAGAGGGGATGGGACTGACTCCCCCTGGGAGAGGTGACCCTTCAGGGGAAGCCTGTGACCATAATGAAAGCAAGTGGCTGAAGAGGTGTGGGCTTCTAGGGCAGCCTGCCCCTCGCCTGGTAGGTACCACCCGCGGGAGTGACCTGCTGTGCTCTCCTCGGCCAACTCTATTCCTGTTATCTTCTCTTCAGAGATGGGCTTGGACGGTTTGAGTGCTTTGCCTAGGGCTGCACAGCTCTGAGCTGTCTGAGCTGGAACCTGAACCCGGCCTGCGTTCTAAAGGTGCCAGCATGTCTTGGCAGTTGCGCGCAGTCCCCTGTGGACCTGTGTGCGCAGCTGGATTGACAGCTGAAGTGTTGCGTGTGACTAAACCATGAGGTTGGTCTCCTTGTTTTATAGTGGGCCCCAGGTCACCTCCACCTCTCCCAGGTGTGTTGTCAGACAATTTAGTGATTTTGGTTTTTCAAGACAGGGTTTCTTTGTGTAACAGTCCTGGCTGTCCTGGAACTTGTTTTGCAGACCAGGCTGGCCTTGCAGTCAGAGATCCGCCTGCCTCTGCCTCCAGAGTGCTGGGATTAAAGGCGTGAGGTTTATTTATTTATTTATTTATTTATTTATTTATTTATTTATTTTTGTTTGTGCTCTGCTTGTCAGCAGAGGGCATCAGATCCTATTGCAGGATGGTTGTGAGCCACCATGTGGTTGCTGGGAATTGAACTCAGGACTCTTAATGGCTGAGCCCTCTCTCCAGCTTGATTTATTTATTATGTACAGTGTTCTGTCTGTATGTGGGCCTGCAGGCCAGAAGAGGGCGCCAGATCTCATTACAGATGGTTGTGAGCCACCATGTGGTTGCTGGGAATTGAACTCATCACCTCTGGAAGAGCAGCCAGTGCTCTTAATCACTGAACCATCTCTCTAGCCGAGAATTATTTAATTGTATGTGTATGCATGTGTGTGTCTGTCTGTGTCTCTGCCTGTGGGTATGTGCTTGTAAATTTGGTGCCCATGGAGGTCAGCAAGGGTGTCACCTCTTGTCATTGGAGTTTCAGACTGTTGTAGATTGCCTGATGTGGGTGCTGGGAATTGAACTCGGGACCTCTGGATGAGTGGAAGATCAGTACATGAGCCATGGTCATGGTTTACTTTTCTTTTCTTTCTTTCTTTCTTTCTTTCTTTCTTTCTTTCTTTCTTTCTTTTTTTTGAGATAGGGTCGCACCATATAGCTTGGAATTCATGTGGACCATGTTGGTCTTGAACAGTTACGATTTGCTTTAGTGTGAATGTTATAACTGACGTGCCCAGGTGACAATGCCTGTAGGATCAGTTTTCCACAAGTTCAGGAGTTTGGGGAAGCAGATCCCAGGCCAAGGAGCTGCATGTGACAGACCCATGCCTTCCTCAGGAGCTTCCTTCCTTGGCCTTGTCCCTAACCCTTTCTTTCTTTTTTTCTGCAACTGAGGACTGAACTCAGGGCCTTGCACCTGTTAGGCAAGCACTCTACCTCTGAGCTAAATCCTGAGCCCTCCCGACCATTTTCTTGACGGCATCTCTGCAGTGGCTTACTCTGGTAGAGTGTGGACTTCGGCCTCTCATCCCAGCCACAGGAGAGCCTGGTCTGCACGCAGGGGGTTGCGTCCTTGGCTCTCCCAGGAGGGCTGCCTACTGGAGAGTCTGCCCAGGCTTTGCCTTGCTGTCATTTCACTTTTTATATTTTGGTTTACTTACTTATTTTTGACAGTTTAAGCAGAAGTTTATTTAACAAAGCAAATGTTCCAAAGACAGATTGGAGTAGGCTGTCCCAAGGCAGAGTGCCCCCTTTTTTTTTCCAGAAGAAGAAAAAGAACAACAGGATCTCACTGTATCGCTCTGGTAATTCTGGCTAGTCTGGAACTCACTGTGCAGATCAGGCTGGCCTTGAATTTAGAGACTGACCTACTTCTGTAGCCCAGGCTGACTTCAAAGTCTTGGCACTCCACCTGCCTCAGCCTCCTGAATAATATTGGGGTAGCAGGCTTGCATCACCACACTGGTAGGTCTCTGCTCCTGGTGTCTCTGTCTGGTCTGTATGACTGGGATCTCTTGCTATGTGGCCTTTGGGGGCCTTCAGCATTTCCACACTCTTGCACGTCAGCGGCAGTGGGTGTGTGTTCCTGAAGGCTTTTTGCAGGGCTAGGCTTTTGCTTTGGTTCAGTCATGGGATCAGGAGGTGTGGAGTTTTACACCAGAGTTTTGATACCCCGCTGCTAGGCAACCGCCCCCCCCCCATCCATTGGGACTGGACCATCTCCTTTGCTGCTCCCACCTGCTAGGAAAGACTCCAAATCAAGATTCCAAAAAAGCCTTGATTTGGGGAGATAGGGAGTGAAGCCAGCCATGTTGGTTGGCCCACATCTGCAATCCCAGCACGAGGCTGAAGCAGGATTGCCATGAGTTTGAGGCTAGACTGGGGTATATATTGAGACACTGCCTGAAAAGCTCTTTCCCCACCTGGTGTCTAACAGCCCACAATAAGATTGGCATGCCAGCCTTCTTTTTTTTTTAAATATTTATTTATTATGTATAATAATATTCTGTCTGCATGTATGCTTGCAGGCCAGAAGAGGACACCAGACCTCATTACAGATGGTTGTGAGCCACCATGTGGTTGCCAGGAATTGAACTCAGGACCTTTGGAAGAGCAGACAGTGCTCTTAACCGCTGAGCCATCTCTCTAGCCTCCCCATGCCAGCCTTCTTTAGGTGTGAGGCTGTGGGGTGGAATGCATTTCTCTGTGTGCAGCCGTTACCATGTTTTTGCTTGTAGCTTTTGCTCCATGTGCTGAGCTGAGCTTGTGGCTGCATCAACTGTGTTTCTCAGGCGCCTTCCAAGGCTCTGAAAGCGCCTGCACTGACGGCAGGTGAAGGCTGTCTATTCTGTCTTTGGGGGAGGGTGTGTGTGTTGATACAGGGTACTGTTAAGAAGCTGACCTGGGGGCTGGAGAGATGGCTCAGAGGTTAAGAGCACTGACTGCTCTTCCAAAGGTCCTGAGTTCAATTCCCAGCAACCACATGGTGGCTCACAACCATCTGTAATGGGATCTGGTGCCCTCTTCTGGCCTGCAGGCATGGAGGCTGAACACTGTGTACATAATAAATAAATCTTAAAAAAAAAAAAAAAAAAGAACCCGACCTGGTTGGCACCGTATGGCTCAAGCTTGGCTAGATCTCATGCGATCCTCCTGCCTCAGCCTCCCAAGTGCTGGGATTATAGTGATGAACCCCATGCCCAGATTTTAGTCTGCATTTTCCTCTGTCTGTTGCTAGCTTGTAGGCCTTGGGCTGCCTGGGTGTGGCTGTGATTTTCCTCTGCTGCCTGGAGCAGTGCTTCTCCCCCTTCCCGATACGTGCTCGCCATCACAGCTCTTCACGTTGTGCTGACCCCAACCCTACAGTAGTTTTATTGCTGTTCATAACTGTAATTTTGCTAGATATGAATTGTAATGTAAATATCTATGTTTTCCTGTGGTCTTAGGCAACCCCTGTAAAAGGGTCATTTGACCCCTTTGGGGGTCGTGACCCACAGGTTGAGAACCACTTACTAGATGGATTTAGTATTTAGGGCTAGGAATGGTCTGTCTCTGCAGGTGTCCTGTTTGCACACCCTGGTCTATCCCCCAGCCCAAGGGCAAGGTCTGCACGTGACCAGCATTTCCTGGAATGCCACAGGCTCTGTGCTGGCCTGTGCCTACGGCCGGTGAGTGACAGCTGGGGTGGGTGGGAAATAATGGAGGTCCCAAGACTTGTTTGGGCCTCTGTTTCATTAGCTTCAGGGTAAAGGGTTCGGTCAAGAGCAGAAGGAAGGGCTGAGAGCCCATGCCTCAAGTCTACCTACCTGGCAGTCAGCCCTGGGCTCATGCTGGCCACCAGCCTTTACTCTGGTGTCTGTTGCTGGATGCTCTGTGGTCCCATCCACTAATGCATAGTTGCACACTTGGGGTCTGAGGACCTTCTCCCTATTGTGGGGTCTCACTATGTAGCTCAGGATGGCATTGGTCTCTATCTTGTCTCAGCTTTCCAAGTGTCCTCTGCTCACAGCGGGCTATTGACCAGCTCCAGGACAATCTGCATGGAGTAGTGTTGTCTACATGTTACACATGTAACACCCTGGGATACAGACAGGGACCTGAAGTGACTTCACACCTGCGCCTTTCAGTGCCAGAGGAACTTGTGAATATACCCATCGTACAGCGTCTGGGCATGAAGGGGACACAGGCTCATTTTTATGGGGGTTAGCGGAGCAGAGGTGATGGGAGCCCAGAGGACACTCAGGCATGTCCTCGTGCAGGCTAGATGATGGGGACTGGAGCACGCTCAAGTCCTATGTGTGTACCTGGAACCTGGACCGGCAAGGCCTGAACCCCCAGCAGCCATCAGTAGTGGTGGAGGTGCCCAGTGCCGTCATGTGCCTGGCCTTTCATCCCACACAGCCCTCACACATTGCAGGTAAGTGCTGAGCCCTCCCCAGCCTCCTCTCTTCCCAAGGTTCTGCTTCCCACCCAGCTACAGGCTTCTGGTCAGAGCAGGACACCTGGGAGTCGGTGAGGGGGTCCTGGCCCTCTGGCTTGTCTGTAGCTGGGGATAATCTGCCTGCTTGGACGAAGGAGTCATTTGGAAGGGGCTGAGTCTGGCTGTGCAAGAGGCAGGATGAGAAAAGGGGGATAAAGAGGTGGGCTCCCCTCAGTGCTGACAGCGGATGCCCCTGCTGGAGGGATAGGTTACTGGGCATGGGCCCTGAGGCACAGCAAGGAGACTGAGTTTGGGTTTCCCCTCAGGAAATCCTCACAAGAGGCCTTTGTTCTGACTGCATGGCACGAAGGGGTTGCTGGGTGTGGCTGATGTGATCCTGTCCCCATAGGGGGGCTGTACAGTGGCGAAGTGCTGGTGTGGGACGTGGGCCGCCCTGAGGACCCGCTGCTTTGGCGCACAGGTCTGACTGATGACACCCACACAGACCCTGTCTATCAGGTCAGGAGCCACTCCCACACCCTTGTGGGGGGCGCTAGCATCAGCTGCTTCAAGGAGTTGGTGGTTAGACAGCTGCCTGGGCATTCCTGGAGCGCCAGTCTGAGTCAGCTCCCCACTGGGTGCCCTCTAGGGCACAGGCTCTTCTCAGCCTCCCACACAGGTGGCCTGGAGAAGGAAGGGACACAGATGCAGGTGAGGCTGACCCTGGGGACACTCCCTCCATTCTGCCTGTGCTCTGTCGTCACCTCAGGTACTGTGGCTGCCTGAACCCCGGCACAGCCACCGCTTCCAGGTGCTGAGTGCAGCCACTGATGGGCGGGTGCTGCTCTGGAGGGGCAGTGGCACCGGGCAGCTGCGGCTCTCCAAGGGCTTTGCTCTGGCCGTGCAGCAGCTGCCTCGGAGCACCAAACTGAAGAAGGTAAGGACCCGGGCTCAAGGAAGCTGGGCTCTGGGAGCCTGTTGGTGTTCTTCCCTTTGCCCGCTGGCTGTCAGGACTTACTGTCACTGCCACTTTCCCACAGCCGCCCCGTGGAGAGACCGAGGTGGGGGTGACATCAGTGGCCTTCTCCAGCTTCGACTCCAGCCTTTTCGTTCTGGGCACAGAAGGTGGCTTTCCCCTCAAGTGTTCCCTGGCAGCAGAGACAGCTGCCCTCACTCGGATACCCAGCTCTGTGCCCCTCAGGGCCCCGGTGCAGTTCACCTTCTCTCCCCATGGTGGCCCTGTGTACTCTGTGAGCTGTTCTCCCTTCCACAGGTAGGGGCATCAGCCTGGGCTTGCCACTCAGGCACAGGGAAAGCGGCCCTGCCGCAGGCTTTAACACTAGCATTCTGATTCTTTGCACTTTGGTAGTTGGTCCCAGGACCTGCCCCATTTCCTACAGGTAGACGGCCAAGGAGGTGATGGTGGCAGCACCATGTAGACGCCCTTTTCTGCACTGTCTAGGAATCTCTTCCTGAGTGCTGGGACCGATGGCCATGTCCACCTGTACTCCATGCTGCAGGCCCAGCCCCTGACCTCACTGCAGCTCTCTCACAAGTACCTGTTTGCCGTGCGCTGGTCCCCTGTGCGCCCTTTGGTCTTTGCTGCTGCTTCTGGGGAAGGTACGCAAGAGCCACAAGGCCTGTCTTAAGTGCAGGGGTCACGTGGTGAGGATGGTTTTTATCCCGCTACTGGCACCCACCACAAGGCACACAGGAAAAGTACAGGCCACAGCCTCTCCCAGCTGTGGTTCTCTTTTCTGGACCTTTCCCCTGCAGGTGATGTACAACTGTTTGACCTCCAGAGAAGCTCACAGAAACCCACAGTTTCCATAACACAAACCCACGATGGCAGTCCTGTCTACTGTCTTGAGTTTAACAGCCAGCAGACTCAGCTCTTAGCTGCTGGTGATGCCAAGGGCACGGTGAAGGTGTGGCGGCTGAGCACAGCCTTCACGGAACAAGGGCCCAGGGAGACGGAGGACTTGGATCAACTGGAAGCGGAAGTAGCTACCTGAGGGCCACAAGGAGCAGCAGGGATGTGGTGTCCCAAGTTGAATAAAGAGGAACAAAAGTTTTTAGGGGGAGAACTGAGTCCTTTATTTGTCTTTTACATGAAAACAATTTGGGGAGGGAGGAGAGAGAATAAAGAAGATGAACCAGCTGCTTTGATTTTAAGTGGGAATGAGGGCAGCTGGCTGTGCAGGGTTTGGGTCCCACAGCAACTTGGCGATTGTGATTGGACTGTAAGCGTTTTACTGAAGCACCATTTTCTACCAAGTCTTACCCCAAGCTAAGCAGGCCTACGGTTACACTGGAAAGCATCATTGTCTGGAATATTTTCCTTGAAAGCACAGAGGACGTGACATGCAGCAAGGTGACAGCAGGGCAGGGCAGGCAATGCGGGTCAGGCTCACCTCCGAGCCAAGGGTCAATTCACAAAGAGTGAGCGGGTGAACTCGACGTAGTCGAAGGCAGTGGGGAGTTCACGGCCTTTGCCATCCACATAGGGCTTCATGTGGGAGACGCAGTAGTCGGCTTGTTCCCGGGTCAGGTTCTGGAGGAGAGGTGGTATGGTCAGCTCAACCATGACAAGTGCCCATAGGTAAGGGGTTGTTGGGCCAGGCCGGATCAGCCAGCAGACACAGGCTTCCTGACTGTGTGTGGGGTGCCCTTCCCAAGGTCCTACCTGGTAGAGCTCCTCCTTAGTCACGTACGGCTTGCCCTCAGAGCTGAGGGCCCGGAAAGCACTCTCAATCTCTTCACTGGACTTGACATTCTCCGTTTCGCGGCTGATCATGAAAGCCATGTATTCTTGCAGGGAGACATGACCATCCCTACAGGAGGCAGGCACAATGAGCAGGGTGCTCAGAGGGAGGCGAAGACTGTCCTGTCCCCTTTCCCTTCAGCTTACCTGTTGGGGTCAACGGTGTCCAGGATTGCTTCAAACTCGGGGTCAGGCTCTCCTTCCTCTACCATTGGCAGGTCGTAGCCCAGGGAACGAAGACAGGATTTGAATTCCTGATGGTTCAGCCGGCCAGACTTGTCTTTGTCAAAGTGTCTGTAGAACAAAGCCCAGGGCTCAGCATATGGTCCCTGCCTCCCATCCACCCTTGGTCAAAGTACCTGGGCCATACTCACTTGAACATCATGCTGAATTCCTTGAGGGCCTCCTCGGTCACGCCTGTTGTGTTCCTAGAAGAAGAACAGAAGTAGGGAGCAGGCCTTCCGTGCAGAGGTGACATCTTCTTCCCTCCTGTGCCAGCCCCTTGTTGACAGCTGTACCCTGGGTGGTCCCGCACCCTGTCCTGGACCCTGGTACCTGGCCTGGATCTGCTGCTCCAGGTTGTGCTGCATGCGCATGCCCAGCTGGTCCAGCTGGTCCCACTGCTGGGCCAGGCCCACAGTGCTGTGTTCAGTGTACTTGTTGTCCAGGATGAGGGCTTCCTCCATGGCAGCCCCCAGGTCCTCAATTTTCTTCAGCTGACTTCTCATGGCTCGAATCTCCTGGTGCTTGCGCTGCCAGGAACAAACCAGTGTGAGACGGGGACGCCTCAAGCCCCAGAACCCAGCTGAGATCTCCCAGGGCCAGAAAGAGTCAGGAAAGGAGAGGGGGGGGGTAGGATGTAGAGGGGAAAATCTTCATAAAGCAACTGGCAGAGGAGCCAGTAAGAATGCGATGTGCAGCAAGGACCTCTTGGCCTCTTCAAATAGGTCCTTACAGCAGCTGGCAGAGACTTTCTCAAAAAGAAGCCCCAAGCTGTTTTTTTTTTTTTTTTCTTTTTGGTTTTTGAGACAGGGTTTCTCTGTAGCTTTAGAGCCTGTCCTGGAACTAGCTCCTGGAGACCAGGCTGGTCTCGAACTCACAAGCTGTTTTTTAAGTCAAGGTAAACAGCCTTGGCAGCTTGAGGTTGAGTGGCTGCCTGGCTGGGGGCCTCTGGGGTGGCCAGAGCACTTTGGGTACTCACTTTGGTAGCTTCGAGCTGAGACTCTAGAGTTCCTGACTCTTCCACCATGCAGGACCTAAACACAGAAGCACAGTGAGCAGGGTTCCGTCGCAGCAGATGAGTGTCCACATTTAACTCTTCCTCCTGGTACAAAGTGCCAGAGCCTGCAATGCTGTTCACAGAGAACAACCCATCTGGTGTTGACCTCCCTCTAACAGGCCTGAGAAAGGGCAGGCTCCATTTCCTTTTCAGAGACACATAGGCCAGAGGCCTCTCAGCTCTTGAAAGGTCACTCGGGAATTAAAATTTGTTCCCCATAGGAACAGAGCAGTTTCAGGCCTGATAGCATGATAGTCCCCCCTTTCTGTGCCAACAGGAGGCCAAGAACCCAACAGACAGGAGTCCTTGGGGCTGTTAGGACAGTCAAGACACTGACAGTCCCCTTAGCCCCGCTTTAGTCCCCCTTAGGCTACTGAGGGAAAAGCCACATTCTAAGAGACAGCATGGCCAGTAAGACAGCTAAGTGGGTGTGCTGGCCAACTGGTTCCAGCTGAGGACAGCGGCGACAGAACTCTGGATTTGGGTTCCAGCATCTAGACACAGCCAGGCTAGGTCTCCTTTTGAAGGCCATTTTCTGAGAAGCCTGCTTCTCTCCAAGATGTGTGAGTACAAAGAAGGTTCCCAGTGAACAAGGACATCAGACAAGCAGGGTCACGTGCAGGGACAGTTCACACAGTGCACACAGCCCCATCTCCTCTGTACCCATGTCTACCCCAATCTACCCTTGCGACTTCAGTGAGCCAGGAAGAACTCTACAATCTCCCCAAGCTCAAAATGCTTTAGCAAGGCAAGGCACCAGGCTTCCTCCTACCCCAGCAGTTGAGACTCACAGGCACGCCCCATCCCCCTGGAAAAGGGAGCCCCAGGGACCGGGGCAGGACACAGGGCCAGTGCATCAGAGGGGAACAGAACCTCCTCCCAAGTGGCTAGGGTGTGGGTTAGAAAGCAGAGCCGCCTGGGAGTCCAGAGTGCATTGGTAAAACCACAGTGAGGGAAGAAGAGAAATAAGAGGAGAAGAACCTTCCAGACAGATCATCCCCAACTTCATACTGATAGACACGAATGACCCGACGATATGCTATGCTATTCAAAGAAAAGAAACCAAATGAATATACCAAAGGAAGGCGAGGCAAGAGCATATCGAGACAGACATGTGCCACAAGCTGGCAGCCTGGCATCAGGTGGGAACCATGGGTAGGTAGCTCAAGGGGATTGGGCCAGGTGGGACAAAGCTTGGGAGGAGCCACAGGTGAGGAAGCATGGCACTGCACAGAAACAAGACCAAGAGCAGCAGACATAGGGTGGGGAAGCCTGTGGTGCTCAGGCCATGGCTGCAATCCTTCCCGCCTTGCAAAGCCTCTTACAACCTGACTGATTGGGGCAGGTTTCTGTGGTCATTACCCTTACACACCTGACTTGCCCCTCTGCAGAACCTCCCGGACACTAGTTAATCCTTAGTCTGGCTTGGCCTGGCAAGAATGGCCAGGGGGATGGCCTGGGTACAGGCTCCTGGTGGGACTGGGAGATAGCCCTGCTCCTCCCGGGGACTCCTCCAAGCCCTATCTCCACACACATTGTAACACAGGACATTCTGCCTTTGGCTAGGGTGAACAATTCTGGTTACCCTCCCCAGGGGGAAGATAGGGCCACCTCAGTCCTAAGGGGGCTGCAGAGCTTCCCTCAACTGGATACTGTACTTAGCCCAAGCTCCTAGTACAGCCACCCAGCGTCCTATGTCCAGTGACCACTGAGGCTTAATGCAAATCCTTCTGGTCACCGTGGGAAACAGGCCAAAAGGAAGCTGCTAATCCAATCCTGGTGAACAGGCATGGACAGGGGTTCTAGGCATTAAGACTCTGGCTTCCTCTCATGGTGACATTCCTTGCCTTGAAAGAGGGGAAGTGACTCCTGCAAAGACCATGCGTTCTTCTAGCAGGGACAAAGGGCATGGACAAGATGGGCAGCAGGCCCATCCTTGGAACCTTTGTAAGCCAGGCCAGTGGGGACAAGGGACACAGGGACAAGCACACAAGACACCACCACACCATGAGCCCGGAGAAAGAAGGCAATATTAACCCGTCGAGGAGATATGTTCTGTGAAGATCCAAGCAGCCAGGAGCCATGGTAGTATCCACATACAGCAGCAATCAGGGCGGGATGGAGGAGAGAAAAAAAAAGAGCAGAACGTCAGTACCCTCAGTCACCACACCTGTCAGCTCAGTCACCAGGGACAGCAGTTCTATCTTAATGGGGACAGGGGCCAACATCATCTCTGTGGAAATGAGTCACACAAATCGACCCAATCAGATCACGCCAGCCTTCTTAGTCCAAGCAGTCCTCACCACCACCCCATCTTTTGGGGGGTAAGACAGAGTCTTGCTATAGCCTCAAATGGCACAGAATATGTTACCACACTGGACTCAAGCTCATGGCCATCCTCCTGTGCACTGGGATAAGAGATGCCAACTGTATTTGGCTTAGGCACCAGGTTGTGAACAAGCTCCCTGTGTCCTGGAGCTGCAGGGAGCAGCACATGCTCGGGCTGGCCCTACATGGGGGGCACCTGGTCTCCTGGATCCACTGGTGGAAGGCATTGGCATGCTGGGCAAACTCCTGGCGCAGTTTGTCATTCTCCTCCTGCCGCCGTTGCTCCTTCTGCAGCTCCAGCTCCCGCTCCTGAGACAAAAGGAAAGCAGATGCTGCTACCTTCAGGTAGTTCTTGACATCTGGCCTCACACGGGTGGGCTCAGCATAAACATGGTTCTTTCTACCTTGGGGAAATGTCAGTGGGACTAAAAGTGGAGAGGGGCATAAGTTCTACTGAGGCTGACCCAAACAACGAACAGCCCAGGGCAGGGAACAGGGCTCTTAAGGGGCTGGCCCATCAGGTGCACCTTAATGATCTTCTGCAGGTTCCTCCAGGTCTCCTCCAGGGCCTCCATGGTAAACCAGGTGTAGGGGTTGGAGGCCACGCGGAAACTCTTGATCTGGCGGTCCAGTTCAGCTAGTTGGTTGAAGTCAGCCTGTGCGGAGCTGAGGGATGAGCGGAAGGCATCGTGAGCCTCTCGAAGGGCTTTGATTTCTTCCAGAGAGTTGCAGCGCACTGGATCTGTCAGGTCCTCTTCTGCATTCTCAAACCAGCTGTTGAAGGCCGATGCCTTTTTGGCAAAAGTCAGGAAGAGGTCCTCTACCTAGAAGTAGAGGGACAGGGTGTCACTGTGGGCATTATATGGGTAAGGCAGTTCCTGGGACTCCGGCTCTCTGCCCCAATCTCAGAATCTTCCCCACTTCTCTGCCTGGTGACCTTTGGTACAAGCTGTGCTTGTCCTGGGAGGGTCAACAAGTTCAAGGCTCCACATGCTTCAGTTTCTACTGCCTCCAGGCTCATGTTCAGCTCCTCTGGGCTGAGGGCACTCCTTCCTCACAGGCATGGAAGAGGAAAATGGGCTCTATCGTCCCTTCCACTGATCCAGTTGAATATAACTACCCTTACCTTTCGGAAATGACTCTGGGCCTCCAGCAATTTCTTTTTCCGGGTAGCTGAGTTGGCCAACAGCTGGGTCCATCTCTTCATGAGGGAGGCATGTCGGACCTCGATGGCCTTAGACTGAATGTGTTTGGCAGCTAGCAGCTGGTCTTTGAGGGCAGTGATATTGGCAATGCCCTCCTGCTGGAAGGCCTGCAAGCCAGCATCAAAGGTCTCCTGCAAAGAGAAGTCACAAGTCAGTTGTATGTATTGCAAGGAGCCTAATGTGCCTCAGCTCAGATGGCAGAAGCCTATGGTAGCGGGCCTAGAGCTCCACCTCTTGCTGATGTGCAGCAAGACCTGCCTATGTTCCTACTTGCCTTAGACCACAGATCATGGCACTGTTCTCTTAAGTTCCTGGCCATAAATAAACCCTTCCGTTCTAGAGCTCAAGTTCTGGGCATGGCTATGTATGGCCTTGGCTCCTCACACAGAGCAGACCATTCACTTGTGACCACTTTCAGTTGACTTTGTGTAACCGAGTCCAGGAAAACGTGTCCCACAGATCCAGCCTGCTGAAGACAGACAGGCACTTTGTGTCCGAGCCTGGCCAGTCCATCAAGCTGCTGCACCTATGTCTGGTTCTGCATCTGTGCTACCCCTCTGGAAACTCTGAGGCCCTAGACTGGAAGTGTTTACTATTGACTGTCCCTGGCCATACATACAGGAGGCCACCCAAGACCTATAGGCAGAACACCGACTGGCCTTCTAGAAGTGCTGTCTGAGTAAATCCAGCCCACCATTCAGGCGTCTGACTGACCTGCTTGGTGAGCAGGGTTTGGACAGAAGACAGATCTCGGCCATAGTCATCAGTTTTCAGGCTGTTCTCCTTCTCACCTGTAAAACAAAGCATGGGACTGTCCTAGTCCTCCCAGAACCCAGATGGGCTAAGAAAAGCCGGCTCCAATTCCAAAGTCATCTGCACTCTTCCTGAGCTCACAGTGGCTGCCTGCTCCCTGTAACCACCACCCTACCTCAACAGTGTGGAAATCTTTTTGGGTCACATGGGCTGACACCGGAAACCAGTTCCATTGAACCAGGAGCTAGATGGCACCTTTGCCAGGCAGCTAGTGGTCAATTCTGATATGGCCTGACACTTTGGTGAGCCGACTAGTGCTGGGTCTCTGTACTGCTTGTGTTGAGGTCTGCAGGCCACTGTTCGGTGAACCCTCATGACAGCCTGGTATAGGCACTGCTGTGGCAACTCTGACTTCGGGATGTTGCTTCCTACTGGGCAACCAGGTCTGTCCTGCAGCAGACTTGGAGCCCATGTCCTAAAAGTTTCTTTTCTGCAGCAGAAATCCCACTGTGTGGCAACACACTTTGTGGCTGCTTCAGGTCTTGCTGCACTACTCACCAATCCAGGACTCCACCACATCAGCCTTCCAGTTGAACTGCAGGAAGGCCGAGTTCTCATCCAGCTTTGCTTTTCTCTGGGCCGCTGCTCTCTCCAAATCAGACACCTTCCCGTTGAGACCCTTCATCTTTGAAGAGATGTTCTCCTCGTGGTGATTGTTCTGGCCAAGGACGAAGCACACATCAGTTTTGCTCAGCAGTCAGTCACCCATCTGTGGCAGGTTCCCAGCACCAAACTGTCCAACTTCTGTCACATGGGCTCTCTGCTCCCTTACCAGAGCTAGTGAAGCTTCAAAGGGTGGTACTGAGTAAAAGTTTAAGAGTGAACACCTGGGACTAGGCCAGGTCCAGCACTCGGGAGGTAGAGGCAGGAGGATCTCTCTGAGTTCAAGGCCTGCTCACTACAGAGTGAGTTCCAGGATAGCTAGGGCTACACGAGAAATTCTGTCTCAAAAAAAACAAAAACCAAAAATAAAACCACAAGGCCTGTGACTAGCAATTCCAGTAGTCAGTGCCACAGGAGCACGAGAAGGGGAGGACGGTGTGAGTGCAGTGGGCACTCTGGCAGTGATGCAGTGAGTACCAGAGTTTCCAAAAGGGAAGAATCGCCGCTTACATATTAAACAGTACACAGACAAAGAACGGCTCCAGCCCTGTGTAAGGAAGACAGTAATTCTGGGAAGTGTTTGAATGCCATGGACACAAGAATAGTGAAGCCTGAACGCCAGCTCCAGTCAGAGCTGCATTTGGAAACACACGCAAGACGGCAGAAGAAAAAGAAATGTGGTAAAGAAGGGAAGTTTGCCCAGAACAAAGCACTAAGGAACATTAGAGCAGACAGCACACGCTAAGGGTCAGACTCAGCAAGGTGTGAAGCTTCTCACTCTCCTAGCCCAGGAGTTCTGGGAGCCTGGGCTGGACTCCAGTTTCATGCTGCCTGCTGATCACGGCCAGGAGAAAAGCTCTCCCTGGAACAAACCCAGACACCTAAGTATTTTTGCCACACAGATGCTAGGCAAAGGCTTTACCAATCTGGGCACCAGCCCAGCCCCAAACCCCAATTCTCTACATGGCAGTTGCTGAGCTGCACTGTGACAGGACCTCCAAGCACTCATCGTACTTTGGTCATCAGCGGACTGACGCTGCACAGCCTGGGTCTAGAGCTCCACTGCTTTCAAAGTACTGAGACTTTTTCCCTCTCTCCAGAAGAGTCACCAGTAAATGTAAACTGTCCCTCCTGCAATAGGTTTCACACAACCCACGGAGTCATACAATCCTACTAAGTGGACATTTCATGCTTAGCTCTACACAGTTCAGAGGAAAAGTCTGGACAGCCAAACATTAAAATCCCAATGAGCCAGGCGTGGTGGTACACAGCTGCAATTCAAGCACCTGTGAGGTAGAGGGTCAGGAGTTCAAGGTCATCCTTGGCTACAGAACAAGTTGGAAGCTAGTTGAGACCCTGTCTCAAGATAAAATAAAGTCTAGAATAGCCGTTTTTGAGTGATGGCTTTCTGGGTGAATTCTGGTGATGTTTTTGAGACAGGGTTACCACGCAGCCCAAGTTAGCTGGAATTCCCTGTGGAACACACTGCTGCGTCATGTGCTTTCTACTCACTTATTATTATTATACTTTCTAATATCGCTATAGCGACCTTTATCACCACCAAGAAACAAAGGAACAGGGGGCTGGGGGTTCCCAGAACCCACAGTAGCTCACAACCGCTTGTAATACCACTTCCAGGGGGAATCTAATGCCCTCTTGTGGTCTCTCTGGGCACTGCACGTATATAGTGCAGACAGACATATAAAGAAATAAACATCTGCCAGGTGGTGGCACACGCCTTTAATCCCAGCAAATGGGAGGCATAGGCAGAGAGATCTCTGTGAGTTCGAGGCCAGCCTGGTCTACAAGAGCTAGTTCCAGGACAGGCTCCAAAAGTAACACAAGGAAACCTAGTCTCACAAAACCAAAAAATAAATAAAATAAAAATCTTAAAAAAAAAAAAAAAAAGGTAGAGAGATGGTTCTGTGGTTTAAGAGCATTGACTGTTCTTCTAAAGGCCCAAGGTTCAATTTCCAGTATTTACATGGTGACTCACAACCATCTGTAATTCCAGTTGTAAGGGATTCAATACACTCTTTTGATATCTTTGGGCAATGCATAAAGTGTGGTGAAGGCAAAACCATGCACATAAAATAAAATAAAAAAAGAATTGAGAGAAAAGCATTCTAGAAGTTCTACTAAAGGCCAAAAGCTGGTTGCCCAAGGAGTGTGCCAATTCAAAAGCAACTCTTTCCTGCTGTGTGAAATATGGCACAGGCCTGCAAAGTCTCTCTAAGACCTGAGCTTGGTGTACTTTGGGTTGAGAACAAGGGTCTTCCTGGAATCCAGGCTCACCTTCTTAATGAGGTCTTGTCCATTAGTACAGACGTCATTCACCCGATCCTTGTGGACAGTGAAGTCTGTCTCAAAAGCTTCGTGTTTCTTCAGCAAGCCCTAGAGAGAAGCAGTGAGGTCCGCCACTGAGCCTGTGATGTGAGTAGCTAGGTCTCGGGATAGAGGGTGAGGGTGGCACAGCTAGGAGCCTGGTCCTCCTACTCTCTACTCCATGGGGAGAGGACCAGGGAGTCAGGAGTGAAACCAGGCTGCAGGAGAAGCTGAACCACCAAGTTTAGGTTGCAAAAAATGGACAGAAAGCTGGAAGTAAGCACCCAACAAAGCAACAACACATATCCCATGATGACCCAGGTCTAGCTCCCCAATGACCGAAGGATGACCAAAGGATAATCTCCCTCCCCTTCCTGTTTCTAGTGACCTCAAAGACACATGGACTGCCCACTGAGGAGAGTAGATCAAGGTAATGCAAACTGTTTCCACATTGTCTGGCTGGAACTAAGGAAGGTATGACCATGGTGATGTGTGACCTCTCCTATTCCATGACTGGGCTCTCTTTGGGCCAGCTCTGAGAACAGTGCAATGCCTTTAATACTCTGTGGTTTCTGCCTTTGCCTCTCTGAATTAAGTGGAGAAAGCTAATCTAGCCTGTAAAAGAATGAGGGGCTGTGTAGGGCTGAACAAGACAGTCTGTAACTACAGCCATCTGAGATCTTCCAGCTCAGCTAGCTTTACCCTGGAAACAGCGGAGGGATTACACACCCACCCACACAGGTCAGTTTTAAGTGGCTGTTAAAAAGCAATTGCCAACCAACTAGAAGTGGCTATGGGGCCATGAACACGGGAAAAAAGGACATTAAGGGATATTTTCAGTCTCTCTTACCATAAGATTGTATCCTTACAAAAAAAGAGGTCAATTTGGACCTCTTTTTTGTAAGGCATATGGAACAGAATGCCAGAGAAAAGAGTGAACAGAAGGAGATGCTATGTGGAAACAAAGCTTGGAATGAAGTGTGGTCCAGAAGCTATGAGGACTCCTCTATGAGGTGTGGTGGACCTGGCCCACCCGCCTGCAGTACCCCCAGACTGGTGGACCTTCACTGTTTATGCACGTGCTTAGCCTTCCTGACCTGGATGGCAGCAAGAGTGTCTCCGTAATCTTCACTGGCCACCAGAGTCATTTTCTCGTTGATCCAAGCCTCTTCCTCTTCTACATTGGCTACAAACTGTTGATACTCCAAGGACTCCTCTAGTCGCTGGCCCCTTATTAAAGTATGGGGAAGGGGAAATCATTAGTATGTACTTAAAATAGCCATGAAGGGGGGCTGGAGTTATAGCTTGGTGGTATTGGTGCTTGACTACTGTGTCTAAGATCTTGGGTTCAGTTATCAGCACCAACAAATAATAAACAAATAAATTTGGATAAAATATTCATGAAGGGGTGTGTCTATGTATAAACGTGTCCTGGGGGACACAAGGCAGACAGTGCTCCTCAGACAGGACACTCTAGAGTTAACTGCTGGGTGCAGACTCACTTGATAGGAACAGCTCAGCATGCCTCTGGAGCAAGGTAATACTTGACTGGCAGAAAAGGCTGGGCCTTCCGCCTGTCTTAAGAGCTCCCTGCCTATGTGCTCACCGTGCAGCTGCTAGCTGCTTCAGCTCCTTCCAGTGCTCCACGAACTGTGCAAGACGCTGCTGGATCTCCTCCTGCCCAATGGTGTTGTCATCAGACAGCTTCTTCCCAGTGTCCAGGACGCCCTGACCAGCAAGAGCAAGAGTCAACGCCAGCAAATGCCGAGTGCCCAGTTCCAGGTGTCTGTGGCCCAAGCTTAGGACACCTCAACATCACATTCACAATTAGCTCTTCAGGACACATGAGCTGGGCACAGCTTTAATCCCAGCACTCGGGAGGTGAGGCAGAAGCGAGTGATCTCTGAGTTTGGGGTTAGCTTGGTTTACATGAGGAGTTCCACACCAGCCAAGGTTACACAGAGAAACCCTGACTCAAAAAAACAAACATGGTTTTGCTTCTCCTCATGGCCTTGTTCTCTTAGCAGAAGGCAATCACTCACCTGAATGGCTGGTTCGTGGGCAGCCAGCTCGGCTTCTAGCCGTTTGTGTTTCTTCCTCAGGTTCTGAACACCTGTGAGGTCTCGGCCATAGTCTTCAGAGCTCACCAGTAGCTTCTTCTCTCTGAAGAGCAGAGGCAGTAAGGTTAGCCTTTACCTGCTCAATCCATGGATGTGTTAGTTCAGCCACTAACTATAGCATCCTCCAACCTCTACCACTTTCTTCACAAAAATCCCTTTCCGTTTTTAAGGAATAGGAGTCACTGTTTCCCAAAGCCATGCATCCATGCACATGTCAATGGACACGGCTCCTCTAAGTGTCATGAGCACACAGAGGACTGTGCTGTCCTGAGGAGAGGAACACCACTGGTATGTACTATTAACTCCATTTACTCACGCGTCACATAAGGAAACACAGAGACCCTGTTTCAAAAAACAAAAACAAGAGAACAAAAAACAAAACCAAACCAACAAAACACAAACCAAAATCAAAAACAATCAGGAAAAAACCAAAAACCACAACTTCCTTAGGACCCAAAAAGCAGGGTCTACTATGACATAATGGTTACCATCATCACAGGGTAACAGGTCTCACTCACTACTGTGCAGTAGAAGAGGCTGGGATTTTGGCATGGTCCCTAAGCTATGCCCTTACATCACACTTCCCTGCCCCCCAGTAGACCAAGGAAGCCTGACACTGAACACACAACTGCTGGGCACACACTTGATCCAGGACTCCTCATCATCCATGTCTCGGAAGAACTGGTGCAGGCGGTGGGACTCGCTCAGCTTTGCTCTTCGGGAGGCTGCCATGTTCTTGATCTTCTGGAAGCGACCATTGATGGTGTCCCGCTTCTCTTTCACTTGGGAGGTGTCGAAGGCACTGCTGGTCATCAGACTGTCGGCCTGGCTGTTCAGGTCCTTCAGACGATCCTGGGGCAGGGAGATGAGAGGTCTCAGAAACTTGGTCCCAAAGACTTCCCTGAAAACAGCACCCATTAATTCCTTATTGGGTCGTGCAGCTTCCTAAGTCAATGCTGTGTGAACCCTTGCAGTTCTGTAAAGTCAGCTATCTTGATAAAGACTTGGTTCCCTGTCACTGATGGTGGGAAGGTAGTCAGACACAGAATGCAGGGCTATGGCTGCAGCAAAAACCTTTTTAGTGCCACCTATTTTGCTTCGTAGTGGCCTTCATTTCTTTATCTTTTCATATTTTGATGCTAGAGATTGAACTGACTCTTGTGAGGGATAAGCACACTTTACCACTAAGTTACATCAGTTTTACCGTATACTTTAAAAAGAAGCAAAAGTGAATTTTTATTTTGTTTCAGATAGGGTTTCATCATGTAGGCCTGGATGGCCTGGAACTCAAGAGACTCATTTGCCTCTATCTCCTGAGTGCTAGGATTAAAGGTGTGTATTCATAGAAAACTTAGTTTAATTAAACATCTTGGGCCTACAAATGGCTCAGATGGCTGAGAGGTAATGACACACACCTTTAATCCCAGCACTTCAGAGGTAGAGGCAGAGGCAGAGGCCAGCCTGGTCTACAGAGCCAGTTCTAGGACAGCCAGAGTTGTTACAAAGAGAAACCCTGTGTCGAGAAACCAAAATAAAAATATGGCTCAGAGGATGACTTAAGTTCATCCATGGTAGAAGGGAACTGACTCCTACAAGTTATCCTCTGACTGTGTTTACCTCCCTTCAACAAATAAACACAATTTTAAAAAAGTCCACGTTTGGCCGGCGGTGGTGGCGCACGCCTTTAATCCCAGCACTCGGGAGGCAGAGGCAGGCTGATCTCTGTGAGTTCGAGACCAGCCTGGTCTACAGAGCTAGTTCCAGGACAGGCTCCAAAGCCACAGAGAAACCCTGTCTCGAAAACCAAAAAAAAAGAAAAAAAAAAAACAGTCCACGTTTTATATTAAAGAAGAACTCAAAGGAAAGCTATGGTCATTCAGTCTTGAGTCAACTGCCTACCCTGCTCTTCAAAAAGACAAAAGTGAGTTTACCACTTGACAGGAACAGAACTCAAATTTTAAGGGTAAAATTCAATTTTTTTATTTTATTATTTTTAAATGTGTATAGGTGTTTTGCCAAGGGTGTCAGGTCCCTTGGAACTGTAATTACAGATAGTTGTCAAGTGCCAGGTGGGTGCTGGGAATTGGAAGAATTCCCTGGTCCTCTGGAAGAACAGTCAGTGCTCTTAACCACTGAGCCATCTCTCCAGCCCCATCTTCAAACTTTTTGATGTAAACTGGAATTTTTGGACAATTCTTATCTGGCACCCCACAGTTTTTCTGATGAGACTAACAAGGCATGAGGTTTTGGTACTACACAAGAAATGTGTCAAACTATTTAGAACTAACATGTGTAACTCAGAGGACCAACATTTCCTAACTGAGCCAGACATATGACAGAATCACAAGTGGATACAATCCATTCTAAGTCTAGGATGGACCAAGGATACAGGATAAAAGCAACGCTTTTGGCACAATTCATTTTGAAAAACTAATTCCACTCTGCAATGAACAGTTATAAAACTGTGACCAATCTGCTAGTGCAGAAGCAGAGAAAAACCATCCTCCATGCTCTGAATCAAATTCCTCTTCCCCCAACCTGCCTTTATTCTGTGCACCCATCATATACACCACACACACAGCAAATGAACTGGGAACCTTAAGTCCCAGATGTCCTCTGTGAGATGCACCAACAGAGAATCGCAAAACTGTCACCAATGCTATCCTTTTCACTCATCCCCTTTTATAAGAAGTACCACCATACTCACAGCATACAACTACTATCTCAATTATCTAAAGCCACAGGTGTGGTGTAAATGCTGTAACCACAAATGCTGGGAGGCAGAGGCAGAAAAATTACTGCAAGTTTGAGGCCAGATAGGACTAAATATTGAAAGTCCCATTGAAAAATAATAAAGAGCTGGGTGTGGATTCGCACACCTTTAATCCCAGCACTCCAAGGTAGAGCAGGCTGATCTTGTTTGAGACTGGCCAAGGCTACACAGCAAAACCTCATCTCAAAAACAAAAAAAAACAACCAACTGCTGGGCATTCTGTGAGTTCAAGGCCAGCCTGGTCTATGTAACACCTAGTGCTACACAGAGAAACCCTGTCTCAGAAAAATTAACAGAACAAAACAACCAAAAAAAGCAAACAACATAGGTGAAAATATGCCAATAAACAAACAAAACAAAACCCCTTTAATTTTGTAGCAGCATGGATGGAAGACAGACTCTTGGGCATGACAGGCAACTGCTGGACCACTGAGCTCCATTTCCAGCTAAGAACACACCTGATTTTTTAAAATAATTAGTACTTATAGATAAGATCTGCATATCCCAGGCTGAGAATAGTCAGGAAACCAGTCCATAAACTGCTGCCTTGGGTATCAGGCATTCCCTGACCAATGCCAGCTCCTGTCAACATACTGGGACACTCTTGAGGTTCGCTCTAATCACTCCCCCTCCCACCCCAGCTGTTACCCTGCTGACCTCGTGGGCCGATATGTCTGCCTCCAGCAGCTGATGCTTTTTCAGCAAGTTGTTCACAGAGGCCAGGTCTTTGCCATAATCTTCAGACGCCAGGAGAGCTTCTACCTGCAGTTGGCAGCACAAAAGGGAATGGTTGTTATAGGACATGCACAGTGTCACAGCGTTCTGGAAATCCAAGGTGGCCAGGAGCTGCTCCAGGGCCTTTTCAATCATGTCTATTCTTGTAATTGTTTTTGTTTGTTTGTTTTGGAGACAAGATCTCTCTATGTATACCTAGCTTACTCTGAACTTACATAGCTCTCCTGAGTGCTGGGATTAAATGTGTGAACCAAGGAATCACAATTCTGCCCACTAGGTATGAGTAAGGAGTCTGCTCAGAGTAGGGATAGAGGCTCAGCCCCAAGTTTTCTCTGGATACAAGGGCAAAGAGCACAGAGACCGAAGCAGTGTGATCACCGTGTGATAAGTGTTATCAATGTGATCACTGTGCTAAGATGCTCCCTGCAGTCTCCACTTTAGGGACCCTTGAATGGCAGCCCAACAGAATTTTTTTTTTTTTTTTTACACACCAATCCCAGTTCTCTCTCCCTCCTCTCCTCCTGCTCTCCCCACCCCATTCCCCATCCATTCTTCAGAGAGGGTGAGATCTCCCATGGGGAGTCAACATCAACAAACTCTGTCATATCACTTGAGGGAGGACCAAGGCCCTCCTCTCTGTATCATGCTGAGCAAGGTATCTCTCTACTGGATGAAGGCTCTATGATGACAATTAAGGTTGTTACCAATCTGCTTACAGGGGAAGGCCAGTTTAGGCACCCTTTCCACTACTGCTTAGATTCTTAGCTCGGGTCATCCTTGTGGATTCCTGGGAATTTCCTTGGTGCCAGGTTTCTTGCTAACCCCGTAATGGCTCCTTCTATCAAGATATCTTTCCTTGCTCTCCCTCCCCTCTGCTCTTCCCCCAACTTGACCTTCCCAATCCCTCATTGTTCTCCCCACTCTCCTTCTACCCTCCCCTCAACCCCTCAATGTGTGGCTTGGGCAGTTTGTGGGGCCACTGGCCATGAAACTAGTATTTATCAGTGTATGAACTGGCTTTTTGGAGCCCATTCTCAAAGGAAATTCTTAAATCACAGTAAGAATCTTTGGACTCTCCCATATGCTAATGTTTAGGGAGAATTTAGTGATATGGGATAATACTCTGCCATAGATACTAAGGAAAGATGACACATTGAATTCAGATAAAATACACCTCTGCAACAATTCACGCACATACAACAGACTGGTAAAGGACTCTGAAATGTTCACATTGGTGGTTTCTAAAATCATCCTCTTTAGAGCCTCTGCTGTCTGGGTTTCCTATGTGTGCCTAGGTTCCAACTCCCTTCCTCTTGGTGCAGACTTGTGGAAACCACTATGAGGCACCCATCTCCTCTCTACACACTCCCTTGGGGAGAGGTCTGACAGCCAGGGTCTTCTGAAATCACTTTTCTATTCTACGCCTCTATTCACTCTGTAATAGCAATCTGAGCCTATCTCACACAATGAGGACTTCTGCTCAAGGTGCTCTCAAGAGGTTCCCCTTTACAATCTGGGGCTGGCTGACGGACCCATTCATTACTCAAATGTGGGCACAAGAACCATCTCACATTACCTCAGAGAGCCAGAAGTCAAAGTCTTTGATTCCAGTGTTGAAGTTCTGCTGCTTATTGGCCTCTTTTAGCTTCTGGCTCTTCTCAGCTGATTTCTGCACCAGGAACTGCCACTGGTCTGCAAGGGCAGCCAGGCGGGCCTTGGGAAGAGATGGGGCAGGGGGGGCGGTCACTTGGGGAGTGGCAATCTCTGAAGGACCCACCCCTAAGACTCAAATTAGAGACCATCAAAGAGGAAGTGGAAACAATCACAGGAACTGAGTTCTCAGATTCTACAGACTGTAGGTCTTGCACTGTATTTCAGCTGTAGTCGAGTGGATAGTAGCATGCTACCACTCTTTCTGGAGACAGTATGGGTCCTTGGACCATACCTTAACAGCGTCCTCACTGCCAGCACAAGCTCCACGCTCGATGAGTGAGTTTCCCATGTCGATGACGCCACGGATTCGGTCAGCATTGGCGTGTAGTTCTGCCTCAAAGGCTTGGTGCTTCTGATGCTTGCTCTGAAAGTACCAAACCACCAGTCAGAGGCAGTTCTTGCCAGCCTTGTCATTAAGGCAAAAGAGATGCTCAGGAAGGAGTGAGTGCTAGGAAGGTAAGGAACAAGGCAAGCATTAGCGTTGTCAGAAAGCCACCACAGGTTGTGTGGTGCTATGGTTTGGGTTCTATGGGAGTTCAGCAGAGGTAGGTTTAGGCCAGAAAGGAGACAATACTAGTTCAAGGGCAGTGGGGTTAATGCCAGTTCTGAACAGCTCACCAGCAGGCTGGGAGCAAAGCCTCAAAATCTGTAGGAGACTGAGGTCAATTTTAGTTCTGAATCTAACCACATGTCCATTGTCAACCCATGTCTTTATGCTTCCTGGACAGAAGTTCTGACTGGTAATGTGGATGGGCTATCCCCTACCCCTACAGCAGGAACATCTGGTGGCTGCAGTGGTTCTGTTGATGAAGATTTGTAGGCTTATATTTGCTATCTGTCATTAATCAAAACATGAGGTTGTTAAAAAATCCAGTCTAAAGGCAGGCTGAATTTTATTTTTTCAAGGAATAAGAGAGTTGGGGGCCTGGTATGGTTTCTAAGAATTTGTTAAGAAACTAAAGATGCTGAAACACTTAAGATCTATGATTGTGAGGATAACAGTAGCTGTAACACAGTTCTGGGGAAAATACAGGGCGAGAAATAGTCTCAGGGGAGAATGTTACTGAGAAAGAAAAATAGGAGAGAACAGACAAACATAAAGACCAACAAGAAAAAAAGCCACAAAAAAAGCCAACAAAATAGTTTATTTGGCTAAGAATTTCTGCACTCAATGTTTCATTTCAGGGGCAGTAACCATTGCAGGGAGGGGACCCTTGCTGCTAAGGCAGCACCAAGACCAACAGGTCTCACGCACAGATCTTGACAACAGAGTCACTTTGTGATTTGCTCTCATCACTGTTGATACAAACCTATTACTCTCCTCTTGCTAGTTCTGGGACTTGGAGCCATGTGATGACAGATAATCTTTTTGTGACCTCCTCAGCAATGTCTACTTAGATTTAAAAGCATGTATTGCTATTCCAGTTCTCTAGGCCAGCACCTCTTGACACCAGCCTAGGTGATATTGGATTCATCCCAAGCTAGCCTGCCCTGCCCTGCCCAGGCCACTCGACACCTTAAGCCCAGGAAAACAAACTCACAGTCTTTTACATATAGAAGCTGATATTTTGTTTTTAAAAGCACCCCTTGAAAAAAAGTGGTCAAACTACTGCCCCCAAACCAAACACTGTACAGAACTTGCATGGATGATGGAATGGGGAAGAAGAGGTAAGGACTACCGGCTAATTACAACAGATAAAGCCACATCTAACAGGGACACTTGGATGGAGGGTGACTGGGGATTAGAATGGTGATGGATGAACGGACACCAGTGGACATTATGTGACCACAGTCACAGTATTCCAGCGTAGAACACAGACCCCAGAGCTCACAAATCTACAACTCTTAAAAGCATAAAGAACTTACCAGCAGCTTGGAAAGCTACAAAAACAGATTGAAAGAAGAGTTCAGTACACTGATTTGAACATGTCTTAGCTATTAAAGACTCAATTGCCATCATACTTCCCCAGGAAATTCAGCACTTGGGAACAGCATAGGAGTAGGACTCTTAGCAGACAAATTTCTACAGAGACTAGCAAGGGAGCAGCTGTCAAATGGCTCCACCAACTCGGCAGCATTTGCCCACTGGTCCAGGGACTCTTTCTAAGTAAGCTTCACAGTGGTGCGAATGGTTTTGTAGGCAAACTCCTTTAAGTCTCATTTCTGTAACACGGGCACTTCAGAGCCAGCACCACGAAGTCCACTAACCTGGATATTGGTGGGGTCCTTATAGGACTCATCACTCGCTGTCTGTAACTTCTCACTGATCCAGGCCTCAATTTCATCCACATCCCGGCTGAACTGCTGAAGTGTTTGAGATTCTCCAAGTTTTGACCTTTTCTCAATCATCTGGGCTTTTAGGCGGCGCCACCTATGAATGAAGATCAAATGTTGAGTGTTCTTTACCAGAAAAGAAGAAGCTTGAGTAGGCGTGGCCTCTCACATGTGGGCTTTCATCTCAATGGGTAGAGCTTATCACCATAGGACACCTACCTGTCAAGGACCTCATTGCGACGGTTTGCAATGTCTCCTTTGGCATAGTGGTCAACAGCAATGAGCTGGTCGGCAAAGGCCTGCAAGGCAGCTATCTTTTCCTCCTGAGGACAAACGGGTAAAGAGGTCGGGGTGGGCTGGATAAGGCCTGTCAGCCTGCTAACTTTCAGAGGAGATGGTTACACTTTGGAACTAACTGGTGGCAGGATCGGAACACACCGATACTTTAGAAGCCAGCTTGATTATCATCATTACTAGAGTAGGGTTTAGTTCAAGAGGACTTCAGGTCATACTGAGCTGTGCAGGTGCCGGGACACCAGCAGATGCCACAGCAACAAACTAGGCTCATAAAATGACCACTGTTCTGTTTGCAACACAATGGTTTAAGTCACAGTTGTATATATCTGTTTTATTATTTGTTTTAATGTGTTACACCTTACCAAACATAAATTTTCACCCTTAAAAAGATAATTTTGGGGGGTGGCTGGGTATGGTAGCATACACCTTTAATCTCAGCAGAGCAGGCTGGTATCTGTGAGTTCAGCCTGCACCACACATACCCATTTCCAGGGTAGCCAGGACTAAACAGAAAGACCCTATCTCAAAATACAAAACAGAACAAATCTGGGGGCTGGAGAGATGGCTCTTGCAAATGACTTGAGTTTTGTTCCCAGAAACGATATGGCTATTAACAACTAGCTTGCTATACTCTACTTGCAGAGGATCTGACACCTTCTGGCTTCTAAGGGCACTGCACATACATGCTACACTTAAGAGACAAGCATATAAATATTCATAAATTTAGAAAAATTAATTTTTTTCAATACCATCATTGTTTTTTGCAGTGCTATGGTCTGAACCGAAGTTTCATATATGTCAGGAAGCATTCTTCTAGGGAATTACAGCTCTGTCATCATACAATAATACAGAACTCTTTTGAGTACATTTTTCTGTATGTATATGTATGTGCAATAAATGTGTATGTGTATGCATATTTATAAACACCAGACATCGGGCTTGGGAGCCACTGCTCAGGAACCTCCACTGTGTCTTCTGACAAAGTCTCTCACAGATCAGGCCGACTGGCCAGCTGCCAGAAAGCCCTGCACTGTGATTATAAACACACCATACATAGCTTTTGGATTCTAGGGATCAAACCCAGGTCCTCATGCACTTGATCCGATGGGCTTCATTTGAATCACCTGAGGTTTTAAACGCCGTCTTGGTGCTGTGTGCTGAGCCCCAAGGGCCTGTTGCACACTAAGCATACTCTAGCCCTGGGTAGCAACTCCTGCTTTCTTTTTAATTTTAATCATTTGTTTATTTTTATTTTTTATTTTAGATAAGTAAATCAAGTGTTTTGCCTGCTTACATGTCTGTGTGAGGGTGATGTGTTGGATCTCCTGGAACTGGAATTATAGACACATTGTGAGCTGCAGTGTGGGTGTTGGGAACTGAACCCAGGTCCTCTGAAGAACAGTCAGTGCTCTTAATCACTGAGCCCCCACAACCTTTCCTCCTCTTTGGAGGTAAGTTTTTTCCCCCCTTCAGTTTTTTTGGTTTTTCAAGACAGAGTTTCTCAGTAGCTATGGAGTCAGTTCTAGAACACACTCTGTAGACCAGGCTGGCCTCCAGCTCACAGAGATCCACCTGTCTCTGCCTTCCAGTGCTGGGATTAAAGGTGTGCACCATTGCTCGGCTGGAGACAGTTTTATTCTGTAGCCCAGCCTGACCTCAGTTTCCCACACACTAAGATTACAGGAGTACCAACCAAGCTGGTATCTCAAGGTTTCTTGCTGCTATTTTGAGACAGGGTCTCACTATGTAGCCTTGGCTATCTTGGAGCTGGCCATGTAAGCCAGGATAGCCTCAAATTTAGACCTCTATTTGCTTCTGCTTCCAGTGCTGGTAGTAATAAAGGTATGTTTTCATATCTGGCCCAGTTTAAATTCTTATTTTCTCAACTAAAGAAGTACTTGTTGGCTATGTGCTGGACTATACTTTTGTTATTAATTACGGGGATCATGTAAACACTGAGTGTGGGTGTTTTCAGAGAGAGGCATTAGATCCCTGGAGCTGGAGTCACACACACTTGGGAAACACCTAAGAGGGTGCTGGGAGCCGAAATCAAGTGCTCTCCAAGAGCACTACCTAAGTGCTCTTAACCACGTAGCTATGCATCTAGACCAACAGAATGTATATTTCTTTGCAGTACTGGGGACTGAACCCTATAGCACACTAGGCAGTACTCTAACACACAGCTATCCCTGCCACCTGAATAACATTTTTTGTTTTATTTTGGAGACAGTGTCTCACTATATAGTCCTGGCTAACCTGGAATGTTCTATGTAGCCCAGGCTTGGAGCTCTTGAACTTTAGAGCTCCACCTGCATCTGACTCCTGAATAACAAGAATATTATGAAGGTCAATAATAATAGCTCTAACTAATACAACTTAGTCGATAACTTCCTTTTTAACCTAGTCATTAAGATAGAACTGCCATCATATTACGATGTGACACAGGCAAACCTAGTCAAGGAGCTCATGGTCTAGGACCCACCTGGACATTGATAGCTTTATCAAAGTCTTCATGTTTTTTGATCAGAGCCTCCACACTATCCAGTGAGTCTCCTTTGTCTTCTGTGTTTAGGAAGGCCTCCCGGGCAGCCATCCAGTTCTCTGCTTGCTCACAGTCCCGATGGAATAGCTAAAGAGTGGACAGGTAGGTGTGAAGAAAGATAGGTCCGCTGGCAAGAAGTAACTGATGAAAACTCAAACACACACCTGCAGCTCCAAGCAGTGGTCCAGCATCATTCTGCGCTGAACCCAGGCCTTCTCCAGGTCTGTGCGCTCCTGGTCAAGAATATCAAGTTTCTCCTTGATCTCTGGGCTGGCATAGTGCCCATGAGCTAACAGCTGCTGCCCAAACTGCTCAAATGCCTGGAAAGTGCCAGCCCTGGCATCAATTTCTGTCCGGTGTTCCTGCCAAGAGGAGAGAAGTGATTAGGTGACATGCAGAAGATGCCCACACTAGTTATCAACCACTGGTTCCCAAGACGGGGAGGGGTAAGGCCCCTAAGGCCCCTAATGACCTACCTGGTGTCGTTCCAGCAAAGCCTCAGCTCCAGTGACATCCTTGGCTAGCTCATCTGAAGATACCAACCCTCGTATTCCATTGATCCAAGACATGAGGTCACTAGAAACCAGATGGACAGAAGAACACCCGTTACACTACCCAGCAACAAACATGCCTGCCCAGGAAATGGCTGCATCACTTCTGCCTCAGGGGATTATTTTGTAATTATTACTTTAAACTGTCAAAGCTACTTTACTTTTTTTTTTTTTTAAGATTTATTTATTTATTATGTATACAACATTTCTTCCATGTATGTTTGCAGGCCAGAAGAGGGCACCAGACCTCATTATAGATGGTTGGGAGCCACCATGTGGTTGCTGGGAATTGAACTCAGGACCTCTGGAAGAGCAGTCAGTGCTCTTAACCACTGAGCCATCTCTCCAGCTCTGCTACTTAACTTTTTTCTATTTTATGTGCATTGGTGTTTTGGTGTGGGTGTCAGGTCCCCTGGTACTAGAGTCACAGACAGTTGTGAGCTGCCACGCTGGTGCTGGGAATTGCACCAGGGCCCTCTGGAAGAGCAGCCAGTGCACTTAACCACTGAGTCATCTCTCCAGGCCTTAGGAGGTTATTTTAGGTTAAACCTAGTCATATATCAAACAGGGCTGAGTCTTATAGCCTCTTGTTTGTGTTACCAAAAAAAGGGAAGGGGATTCTTCTCCTGGATCTAGCTGGGTATGTGTAGTTCTCTTCCATCACCGAGCAAACTTCTCTTTGCAATAGATAGAGATCATTACAGAAAACCACAACCTATCAAAATGCAGAGTCTTGAAGCCCAGTCCCAACCGATACATCTACAACACAACTCCTGCACCTAAGGCTCAGGAATCGTTGAGTGTGTGTGTGTGTGTGTGTGTATGTGTGAGAAGTTACACCAATAAAATCTCAGCAAAGTGACCACCTACATACCCTGAAGAAAGTCAATACCAACAGACATGCTAATGTGGAAAGGGAAAAGCTTTTAGGGCTTCAACACTAAATAAAGAACCACAGGCAGCACAGTGGTGGTGCACACCTTTAATCCCAGCACTCAGGAGGTAGACTTAGGCAAATCTCTGAGTTCGAAGGCAGCCTAGTCTACAAAGCGAGTTCCACCAACGACATAAAAATAGAAAGGTGAAAATTATGTAATTTGTATAATAATGTTAAAAAGTAAAAAAAAAAATAAATTTTTCTTTTATTAAAGAAGGAGAGCTGGGCATGGTGCTGCATTACCTTTTACCCCAGCACGCAGAGGCAGTGGTAGGTGGTCTCTGAGTTCTAGGCTGACCTAATCTACAGAGCAAGTTCCAAGACCAGGACTAGAAAAACTTAATACATAGATGATAAAGAGAAGGGGTCTGAGAGTGGGGGCAGTAACCTTCTGAACATACACGATGGCGAGAACGGCTTCTCCAAGCTGTCCTCTAGCATTCACACTAGCTGTGGGACACAAGCATGCACATACACACACAACTGCAGTAACAGTGTAATAAAAGATTGTGGGCCTGGTGGTGGTGGCGCACGCCTTTAATCCCAGCACTCTAGAGGCAGAGGGAGGCGGATCTCTATGAGTTCGAGGCCAGCCTGGTCTACAGAGTGAGTTCCAGGACAGGCTCCAAAGCTACAGAAACCCTGTCTCAGAATAAAAAAAAAAAAAACAACAACAACAACAAGATTTTGGAAGAAAAAAATCTAAAAACAAAGAACCACACTGGGATACTTAGTGACAGAGAGGACAAACAGGTTCAGTTCTCAGCACCCTCATGGTGGCTCACAACTGTCTCTAACTCCAATTCCAGGGGATTTGGCATCCTCTTCTGAGCCCTCAGACACCAGGCACATAAGTGGCACAGACATACAACCAAGTAAAATGCCCATACATTATGTGGGAAAAAAAGGAGTGCTTATTGCTCTTATTTTTTCTTTTTTCTTTTTTTATAAAGAAGATTTACTTATTTTAATTTTAAGTGTATGACTTGTTTTGCCTGGTATGTCTATGTACCAGGCAGGCACAAGCCAGAAGAGAGTATGGGATCCTTTGGATCTGGAATTACAGATGTTTGTGAGGCACCAAGGGGGTGATGGGAACTGAACCTGGGTCTAAGGTGCTCTTAACTGCTGAGCCATCCCTACCCCTGAATAATGCTCTTGTAACAGATCCAAGTTTCTTTTCTAGTATTCATACTAGGTAGTTCACAATCACCCACAATTTCAGCTTCAGAGAGTTCCACTTCCTCTTCTGACCTCCTTAGGTATATATCCCTGGTGCCCACATGCCACCAAAATGAAGGTATTTTATAAAAAGCCAAAAACAAACAAACAAATAATCCCAAACAAAATCCACAGTTCTTCAGAAGAAACATCAACAGCTGTGGACTGGAGAGATGTCTCAATGGTTAAGTGTACTTCCTGCTTTTCTAGAGGACCCAAGTTTGGAAAGTAGAGTGGTACCATCTGGGGCTCCCATCCTAGAAGAGGGAGTATCTGAGACCATGAAATGCCAGGCACCACAAACCATCACAAACTCAGTGAAGTATCAAACAGACATGAAAAGACAAAGGCATAATTATGGGAAATCTGCTAAGACACCTAGCTTATACTCCTAAAAAATGACAGGGTGGAGATCCTGCTCCAAGATTGAGGGATTGAGATTATTATATATACTGTGTTCTGCCTGGATGTGTCCTTGCAGGCCAGAAGAGGGCACCAGATCTTATTACAGATGGTTGTGGTCACCATGTGGTTGCTGGACATTGAACTCAGGACCTCTGCAAGAGCAGCCAGTGCTCTTAACTATTGAGCCATCTCTCTAGCCCCCTAGTTATGAAATTTATATTGGAGACAATCAAGAAAATGTGAGTGTGTGTGTGTATATATACATACACACACACACACACACACACAGCTTTTCAAGACAGGCTTTCACTGTCTAACAGTCCTGGCTGTCTTGGAACTAGCTCTGTAGACCAGGCTAGCCTCAAACTCTTGAGATCCACCTGCTTCCTTGAGATTAAAGGCGTGCACCACCACAGCCCAGTGGGCTTAGGTATTAATGAATTCATGATAGGTGTGATAGGAGAATGCTGGGACCAACAATCTATTGTTGCTCAGAAACAAAAGAACCTGTAATTAATGAGGGTCACAAAATTAATTGGAAACTACAGGCAACAATACCACAGTTGATTTAGTCACTCTTGCAACTTCTCTTGACATTATTTTAAATCAAAACAGTTGATGGAAAAGATTACTTGTATCTACATAAAGTGAAATATGAAGAAGAAAACATAGTTGGCAATGTTTTGTGATATAGACCCAAGTGCAGAGACCAATGACTTTTGGTATTTGGTAGTTTGAATATTTTATATTAAGTGGTAATTTTTATATTACAATTTACTATTAAAAGGAGGTCCTATGAAGCAAAAATCTCTGAATGACACTTGGTATGCATATGCATGAGAATGGCTCATACATCAAAATGCTTATTTTCTGGTTGGTGAACTGTTTGGGAAGGATTAGGGAGTGTGGGCTTCCTGGAGATGTAACCAACCCTGGGGCTGGCTCCCCAAGCCCCCTCCATTCCCAGTTAGGTCTCTCAGGATGTGAGCTCTCAGCTACTGCTCCAATGCCATACCTGCTGTCATGCTCCCCCACCATGATGGTCATGGACTCTTCAGTCTCTGAAATTGTGAGCCCCAAATAAACAGGTTTTTTTTAAAAAAAAAAAAAAAAATTATTTATTTATTATGTATACAATAGTCTGTGTGTATGTTTGCAGGCCAGAAGAGGGCACCAGACCTCATTACAGATGGTTGTGAGCCACCATGTGGTTGCTGGGAATTGAACTCAGGACCTTTGGAAGAGCAGGCAATGCTCTTAACCACTGAACCATCTCTCCAGCCCCCCCAGGTTGGTTTTTTTTTTTTTCTTTTTAATATAAGTTGGCTTGGTCATTTTGGTCTATCACAGAAACAGAAACATAACTAAGATACTTGGTTCTTACCGGAAATCACTAAGGAAGCGCTGCAGGTCATGGGAGTCACCCAATTTAGCCTTGCGCTGGTCTGCACGCTTCCCTAGGCTGGTCCAGGCCTGGTTTAACTCTGTGCACTTTTCCTTCAAATCCTCTGCAGATTCAGGGTGGGACTGGATCAAGCGCTGGGCTGTCTCCCCAAGAGAATTCACCTACAGGGAAAGAGTGGTAAGAATGCCCAGAGAAACAGCTGTGCTCAGCAGAGCTTAGGCCTCAGCTTCCCCAAGCATCTCTCACCTTGTCGCCCAGAGCTGCAAGGTCCCTCTCAAAGCCTTCATGTTTGCGCTGCAGGGCCTGGACACTGGCTAGATCATGGCCATAATTGTCTGTGTTCAGGGCCTGATTCTTCTCTTCAATCCATTCTTTGGTTTCATCAGCATCTCTGCAGGCAAGACACACAGTGAGTGCCAAGCACCACTGCCTTTGTCCCACGGCAATCAGAGAAAACCTGTTGGGCTGGCACTTGTGTGTCTGGTACACACATTCACTCTCAGCAGTATTAACTGAGTATCCACTGTGTTAAAGAGCCCAAACATCAACAAGACATAGCTACTTATGCTGATATTCCACTTAGCAAGCCCCACCTATGAGGGGCAAAATCCTCATTTCTTCCTACCCCAGGCAACCCTCACCTGTGGAACCTCTGTACTTCATGTGCACTGCCCAAGAGCTGGCTACGTTCCTCAGCCAGCTGTTGCAAGGATCGCCAACGCTCATTCAGCTCCTGCAGGAGAATAGTAACATCAGCCTGTTCTGGTACACCCACAACCAGGCCTTAGGAAAATGATTCAATTGGAAGTGATAGGACACCTGTAATTTTCCATTTCAACATTCCTTGCAAATACACCAGCAGTGTACCCCAATAGTAATCTTGCAGAGATCAAAACCAGTCATATCTAATGGCCTGAAAATCCCTCAAATGCCTAATCTAGGAACACTCTTTGCAACACTGGGAAAAACTTTGAGCTTCTTTCCAATATACTGGTGACTGGCACATGACACCTATGCTACAAGTGAAACTACTAGGAGTCTTCTCAGCATTACAACCAAGCAAGTCTTGGGCCAGAGCAGATGCGAGAAATGGCAATGCAGACAACAAAAAGCTGAGTCCTTAAGGTTCCTGCTTCATTGGAAATCCCAGTGAAGGTTTTCAGTACTGTTCTGTGCTGGTCTGGATAAGAATGGTCCCCACAGGCTAACGTTTGAATTATTGGTCCCCATTGACTGAACCGTTTGGGAAGCAACTGTCTTGCTTTGTTGGGGGAGGTGTGTCACTAGGATTTGGGGCAGGCTTTGAGGTTTCAAAGGATTAGACATTCCAAGTCTATTCTCTCTGCCTCGTGTTTGTAGAGTAAGATGAGAGTCTCAGTTGTTCCTGCTGCCATTCCATCATGGACTCTAACCTGAAACCAAAAGCCTAGTTAAACACCATCTTTTGTAAACTGCGTTGGTCATGGTGTTTTGTCACAGCAATAGAACAGTAACCAAAATGCCCGTACTAAAGTCTGAGTCAAGAAACCTGAATATACCGGATGGTTGTGGCCTTTAATCCCAGCACTCAGGAGGCAGAGGCAGCAGTTCTCTGTGAGACCAACCTAGTCTACAGAGCGAGTTCCAGGACAGGCAAGCCTGTACAGAGAAACCCTGTCTTGAAAACCAAAACCAAACAACAACAAGGAAAGAATCCCAATCAAGCTATTTCATGACTCGACATTTGATGCAGATGCTTAAGCATGTTTCTGAGTCCTATGGAAGTGGGTCAGGTCCCAGCAGCACGTCCTCTACTATAGTCAAGAGAAAGAAAATAGTGAAGAAAAAGCAAGGGTAAGCAGGGTAGCTGGTTATCACTTCTTACCTTGATGGAGTTGAAGGTGGCCACCGTGTGGACCATCATGCGAGCAGACTGTGAAAAGAGCACAGGGAGGAAACCAGTCAAGAGCCTTTTCACAGACAGATCTGCTGGGGCCAAACTCAAACCGCGTTACCCTACACTGGCAACATTTGAAGCAGGGGCATTGATAAAAACTCCAGCTACTAGAAAGGTGCAAGAAAACACCAAGTACATAAGCTGAGTTGGCAGCAGGATGAAGCCACGTCGAGAGGAAAGCCTTGAGGATAGCTGCTGAAGGAAGGGCAGCTCAAGAGTCATGATTGGTGCACTTTACTGTCCGTACCAAAGAACCCTCCAGAAAACAGTTCCACATAATTGGCTGCTGTGATTGTTTCATTATTAGCGAGGCCCCAAAATCACTCATTCCATGGCTGATGCGGTTACTAGGCTGTGGTTTCTAACAGTGTGCTGAAGGGGACAGCATTGCTGAAGGACAACAGAAGCTAGCCAGTTAATTAGCTTTCTTCTTCACAATGCAGACACTTGTAAACACCTGAGGAGCATCAAAATGTTCTATCACACCTGGCTTAAAAACTAAACAAAACTCCTCTTGGCTCAAAACCTTTCAAGTGTGACAAAAGGAGGCAGGGCTCAGCTTTGATGGAGGGGTGGGAAACCATCAAATGTTCTCATGAACCACAGATGACATGTGGGTGTTATACAGGTCCAGAAGGCAGAACCATCATCTCCCAATCCATCTTAGAAATAAGAAACATTTCATATGATCTCTAATCTGGGCCAGTGAGGCGGTTCAGCAAGCAAAGGCAGCTGTTGCCAACTTAGTGATCTTTCAACTTCTACAAAAGGGATACCCAGCCCTGCAAGCTGTCCTTTAACCTCCCTAAGCACGTGGTGATGTGTGCTTCTACACACATACACACACCACAAACAACTGTAATTCTTTTTTTTAAATATCTATCTATCTATCTATCTATCTATCTATCTATCTATCTATCTATCTATTATGGACACACTATTCTGTTTGCATGTATATCTGTAGGCCAGAAGAGGACACCAGACCTCATTACAGATGGTTGTGAGCCACCATATGATGGTGGGAATCGAACTCGGGTCCTTTGGAAGAGCACGCAATGCTCTTAACCACTGAGCCATCTCTCCAGCCCAAACAACTGTAATTCTAAAATCTGTTTTCAGCTAGGCATGGTGGTGCATGCCTTTAATTTCAACACTTGGGAGGCAAAGGTAGGTGGGTCTCCATAAGTTCAAGACTAGCCTGGTCTACAGTGACTTCCAGATCAGCCTGGTCTATGTAGTATGAGACCCAGCCCCTTTTAAATTTATTTTCAGAAGAATATATATTGTAAGAAAAGCTTGGCAGAATATTCAGATAGGAAGTTCATTAAATTTTGCTGTTAGAAAAAGTAACAGCGGGACATGGAGAACTGAATCAAATGAGAAAAAAAAGTCTCATATCTTTTCTGTTTTTAAAACCAAGTTAGTAACAGAACTATGAGGGACACTGAGGCTGGATTGAGACAGGTTAGACAAGACCACAGCACAAGGGTGAGCACGGGAGGCTGGTGAAGGAAGGCCTTCTCTGCTAGATTTCTGAGCTATCTTCTATGTCCCGAGAACATACTTTTCTGTAACGCAGAAGTCTACCCGTAACTAGTTTGTAGCTTAAGCGATGTATTACGAGAGCTGAGCAAGAAGAGAAGATCCAGTAAAACTGAAATTGCTGGTGGTGCGATCTTAGCTGGAAGCACAGCACATCAAGCCTCCTTCCACATTCCCGGCAGACCTTTGCTGTTCTGGTGCCAGTGATGTCAGCTGTGGGGGTAACTTGCTCCTCCCCTTCCTGCTTTGGAGGTGGGACCTTCTATACACAGGCTTCCTTGAGCTACAGATTTGGTCACTCAGATAACAGACAGAAGGACTGTCACTCTCATTCTCAGCCCTACCATCCTCTGCCATCCTGTGGGGTTATATCTGAAAATGGATGAGTCCCCAGGTGAGGTGTACTCTAGGATGAAGACTGCCCAACTTTACTTGGTATTCTGCTTCTGTGTATTAGGTTTTCCAGTTCCACAAACAACAGAATATAGCCACTAAGGTTAGAAGGAGGCCACACCAACCAAGTGAAAGTTTACAACAAGCTGGAAACGAAGAAAAAGGCACACAAGAAAGAACATAAGATTTGCAAAAAACTTAGAACTAGTAAAGTGCAGAATGAGTTCTTACTTTCCATGGGGAGGCTGTCTTGGAATCTGCTTCATCCTAGTCAAAGAAAAAAAGAGTCAGTCGGCGTGTCATAAACACAGAACCTTCCCAGCCAGCGACTGTGCTCCCAGAGGAATCCCAATAGTTTATCTTCACTACTATGGAACTCAGAGCTGACTATCCAGCAAACAACCTAGGGTTGCTGGAAGGTAAAATCCCTCTCCCCTTTTAAGATCTATTTTGTGTGTATGAGTGTTTTATCGACATGTATGTACATGCACCACCTGGTGCCCAGGGTGTTCAGAAGAGGGCATCAAAGTTAAGGACAGTTTGACCCACCCATGATGTTGGTGCTAGAACTGAATTCGGATTCTTTGTAAGAGCAATAAGTGCTTGTGATTGCTAGGCCAACTCTATAGCTCCCTACTGTGTCTCCCAACCCCCAAATCCAGTAAAAAAAGTGGAAGGATGGAATTCAATATAATGGCCATCTTTTCTTTATGCCACACTCATAGAATTTTTTAAAAAACAGTAAGTAAATAATATTAGGGAAAACATTTTAGAAAGATAAAGATCAAAGATGTTTTGGCCAGATAGGTAGTTAGCTCCTGTAACTGCAGCATTAGGGAGGCAGAGGCAAGAGGATTGTGATTTTGTAGCCAGTCTGAGCTGTACAGTGAGTTCCACGCAACACTCTAATAGCAAACCCCCACTTTTGTTTGGAGAATGGCAGGCAAAATAGATGCCTTCTTTTTCATTCATTCTTTTTTTTTTTTTTTAAATATTTATTTATTGTGTATACAATATTCTGTCTGTGTGTGTGCCTCCAGGCCAGAAGAGGGCACCAGACCTCATTACAGATAGTTGTGAGCCACCATGTGGTTGCTGGGAATTGAACTCAGGACTTTGAAAGAGCAGGCAATGCTCTTAACCGCTGTGCCATCTCTCCATCCCCCCTTCTTTTCCATTCTTACACAACAAAAGGTCTCTGTCATTCATCAGCTCTTGCCTTTACTTCTTCCCAAGATCTAAATCCTTACCCAGTTTGAGGTCTACATGGAACCCTGTGACTTACCCGGGGCATCATGCCATACACCTCCTACAAGGTGAGAAGGACATCAGTGTTAGTACAGAGGAAACATGCTTCGGAATGCCATACAGTAAATGTAGGTGAAAAGAAGAGCCACAGAAAACAGACTAGAAATCTAGCTCAATGGCAAGCAGAACTCCAAATCAAATGCTCACATGCAAAAACTTTATCTATTTAAGAAACTTAAGAACTTTAAGCCAAGTGAGCAGTGGTGGCACACACCTTTAATCCTAGCACTTGAGAAGCAGAGGCAGTTGGATCTCTGTGAGTTCAAGGCCAACCTGGTCTACAAAACTAGTTCCAGGACAGCTAGAGCTAATACAGACAAAACCTGTCTCAAAAAGCCAACAAAAATGGGGCTGGAGCAATAGCTTAGTGGTTAAGGGAACTAGCTAACAGACCAAAAAAAAAAAAAAACACCAACAAAAAGAATGTGAAGTCAATGGCACCAAAGACATTTAACTTCCACAGTTCTTCATGGGCTTGGGAGAACATAGGATGAAGTGTGAACTACACCGGCCTCAAATCTGTGTTACATAACGAGGTGTGGCTTCTGCCAGGCAGTGGTAGCACACACCTTTAATCACAACAACAAAAACAACAATGGGGGGGGGGGCGGAGAAGAAAGTGACCTCTGGGGCTAAGGTTAAAACACCCACCTGCTGTTGCACAGCTTGTACTTCCTCCGCCATCAGACCTTCAGACTCCAGGTCTTCAGCTACTTTGTTAATGTCCTTCAGTCGAGACTCATTGGCTTTCAGATCCTTTAAGATAAAATCACAATAATTAAATACACAATAGCAAGTGGGGGGGGGGGGAGACTTTAAGTCCCCAGTACTGGACAAACACGGGAGCTACAGAGAGTAAACTCTAAGTCACATAGACTGCACAATCCCACGTTATCTTCACTTCAGTAATCTGTGGTCAGACCCAAGAGAACCAAAACTATTTTTGTTTTGTTTTTGTATTTTTTTTCTGTGTGTAGTGAGGGTAAGTGTGCCACAGTATATGTATGAGATTAAGAGGACAATTTGGGCAAGTTGGTTCTCTCCCGTCACCAAGTGGGTCCTAGAGACTGAACACAGAATAAACTCACGTTTGGTAGAAAATGCCTTAGCCCCATGAGCCCTCTCACGTCCTAAGAACTAACCTGCCCTCCCAACCCATCCCGTTTTTGGAGATAGGGTCTCTCCATGTAACAGCCTTGGCTGTCCTGGAACTACTCACTCTTAGACCAAGATGGCCTGAACTCACAGAGATTCACTTGTCTCTGCCTCCCAGTGATGGGATTAAAGGCGTGCACCACCACTGCCCCAGAGAGAACCAATACTTGCACGCGCGCGCACACACACACACACGCACGCGCACACACACGCGCACACACACACACACACACACACACACACACACACGGCCGGAGAGGTATTTAGAGGTTAAGCATATTGACTGCTCTTCCAGAGGTCCTGAGTTCAATTTCCAGCAACCTCATGACGGGTCACAACATCCATAATGATATATGATATCCTCTTCTAGTGTACAGGCATGCATGGAAACAGAGCACTGTACACATAAACACATAATGAATTAATGTATTTAAATATATAAATACATAATGAATACATAAATATATTAAATATATATACTTAAAGCCAGGCAATGGTGGCTCACACCTTTAATCTGAGCACTCAGGAGGCAGAAACAGGCAGATCTCTGTGAGTTTGAGGTCAGTCCAATCTATAAATTGAATTTGAGGACAGCCCAATCTATAAATTGAGTTCCAGGACAGCTAAGAGCCACACAGAGGACCACTGTCTCAAAAAACAAAACAAAACAAAAAATTTAAATTCTAAGCTGCTTTTTTAATTTGATTCACTTATTGTATGTGAACATATATGTCTGTGTACTGTATGAGTTATAGACAGTTGTAAGCAAACATGTGGGTAAGGGGAATCAAACCTGGGTCCTCTGCAAGAGTAGTCGGTGCTCTTAACCTCTAAGCCATACTACAGCTCTTTAAAAAGATTTCAAATTATTAATTTCATGTGTATATTGTTTTGCCTTCATGTGTGTTCATGTACCAAGTTTGTGCCTGGTACCTGTGGAGGAAGTAAACTGGAGGTATAGATGGTTGTGAGCCACTAGGTGGATGTTGGGAATGGAACTTGGCTCCTCTGGGTGCCTGTAACTGTTGAGCCATGCCTCCGGACTCAAGAACTACATATTTACACAACTTTGCAGCCACGCTGCAAGCTTCTCATACCTTCTGGAAGTCATCAAACTTCTTCTGCAGCACCTCGACCTGCTCCAAGTCTGCGCCAACCTCTTCACTCGTAAGAGCGGCTTCTTTCTCATTGATCCACTGCTGCAGCTCGTTCGCTTCCCGAAACAGCATGAACTTCTTACAACTCTTCTCCAACATGCCTTTCCGCTTCTCACCCAGTTCCAGCAGAGACTGATATCTGACAGAAGTTAAGAGGGTGACAAAATGGGCAAGAAACCAAAGATGCCAACACAGAACCAACCACGAGTCATCTAAGGTGTGACCCAAGGCATGAGTTTGTAATGATGATGCCTAGCAACAAAGGCTCAACAAAGGATCAGTGCACACAAAGATGATGATACCAACTAAGCCCCCAAACTACAGCTTCATGGATAAGCGCACAGTGCACTGGTCATACCTGGCTGGGCACACTTATCTCTGGGTCAATTTTCCAATTACTATGACCACAGAAGCCTGAAACCAAGCACTTAGCACAGAAATAAAAGGTTCATGCGATTACACTAGAGAGATGAGATGAAGCTACAAAAAGATGAAACTACATAATGTATAAAAGGGATTTTTTTTGGATTTTTATAATTCTCTAAGCAGCCCCTAAGTGGGGAAAGACAATGAGTTTTTAACACAGTCTAATACAGGATGCTCCATCTCTGTCAACAGGACATTTCCATGGTGAGCTGTGTATTTCTGAGCAAGTTACTGAAAGAATTTCAGGTGCGTTGCACCAGCTTCAAGACCTAAGAAGAATCAAAGAATTTTCTAGCCCGTGAGAACTAAGATACAAAAAAGCTGAGCTGCCACTATCTTTAGAGACATAAAAACAACAGATCTGAGTAAGAACTGAAATTCAAAGTTAAGGAAAAATCTGAAAATCATCACGAAATCTAAGCTTCCCAAATAAATAAAAGTACCACGTCAACAGAAGTCAGAGCCCTCAACCTCTAAGCAGCACTTCTTTTCCTCCCTACTGAAGAATATAACAAAACCGGCTGCAGGGTCACAGAGGACAGAGATGGCTCCTGCCCTATCACAAAACTAGAGTAAGCCAACACCATTCCAAACACAAGCAGGCGGAAGCAACCGAGGAGAGCAATTCCACTGGCAGCTCTCTAACAGCCAGCAGAGCCGTGCTGCAGATGTGGCAGGTCCCCTGCACCACCTTCTTCTGAACAGACAGCTCTGTAGGAAAGCGGCAGAGGGAGAATGGACAGGTGCAGCAGTGGACATGGGGAGCTCAGCGAGGCTCTCAGCCTACTCACAGTTCTTCCACCTGTTTCATACGCAGAGATACACTGCCGGCCTCCTTAGTTATGCGTGTCCTGCACAGAGGGGGTACAGCAAAAGCATGCACACATTAGTGGGATTAATCCACAGGAATGAAAAGCAGCAGCTCCGACTGGTGCCACGATGGCGGATGCTTGAAGTGGGAAAAACTTAGGAATCATTCAAAAGCACTTAGAAGCAGCCCAGGCCATGAATAAAATCAGTGGAGAAACAGTAGAAAAATTAAATGAGAGGGTTAGTTTACTACCTTCATGTTCCTCACAAGTCTGCTACACTTAAGGCAACGTTCCCTGTACTGCAAACACTTAGCTGCAGAGAGCAAGGCCAGGGGACAAAACAGACTTGAAGGACAGTGCTGATTCTAATAGCCAGTTCAGAACACTATCTCCACCAACATTTGTGCTCTTTTTTACCCAAGTCTGTGACCGTGACAAAAACACAAGCCCTAGGGTCTCCTTGTCTGTGCAGTAACAGTGAAAGAATTTCTAAGTGTACAAATGGTTCTTGTCAGTTCAAGATCACTAAGGTCAGAAAAGCTCTTACTCTAAGCCCACTGGACTTAGAAACATACTTCCTGGGTACTTCCCAGGTGCCCAAAGCTGTTGATTTCATTAGTAGAGTAAGGTATGCACTACAGGACAGACATGTAGTATACAGTATGGGGCTCATCTATATGATGAGGAGAAAACAAGCTTAAAAAATAAATTGCAATCTCTGAACACAAAGCTATGGAAGAGAGAGCAGCTCTCTAGGCAGCTGTCCAAAGGGAGGCAGAGCCAAGGGGGGTAAGATATCCGAAAATCCAACCCAAAAAGAATCTTGACTACAAGACAAAGGCAAACATTATATAAAGTAGTAAAATGTGGTTTAGAAAAAGCACCTCAGAAGCACAGAAAAAATAAGTGAGATTGTATTAGTCAAGAATTTGGGCCTAACAGGGAAGTTTATGGGTTAGGAGACTTGAGGGAAAAAGAAAGAGTATAGAGGGCCCCAGAGACCCCAAGCACTGGCTGTAACTGACTTGAGGATTGGATTAAGCCCTGAGTGCTGTCTAGCCTGTGCTGTGTGTGTGTGCAAGCCCTTACTGGTTGTCGATTTGCCCCTGCCGCAGCGCAATGCTGCCCTGTTCTTCCAGGAGGTTCTCCCTCGAGGCTGACTGGGCGGGGTCCAGCTTCTTCACATACGCAGCGGGCACAAAACCCTGACGATCGTTCACTTCCACTTTCCACCAGTCCTAAGGGGAAAAAAAAGAGGACTGAAAAGCACATTCTTTTCCCATCAAAGACAACTCACACTGGCCTGTTTTTTCATTTTTTAATTTTGTGCCTGTGTGTGTGCTCACATGTATGCTCAAGGAGACCAGGAGAGCGTGTTAGATTTCCATCCCTAATACACTGGCCTATTTGCATACGAGTGTAGCAGTCATCCAAAGGAGCTTTGTTACTTCAAGCCTGTGACAAATTAAAGTCTCTGTACTGCCACATAGGGAAGGGTACAGGATAAAAATGCAGTTAATTATGGAGGCCAGTCTTCCCTTATGTCCAACACTACAGTCACCAGCAACACAGACCTATTTAGCTTTTGTATGTTGGAACCAAACTCATCAAGAACTTCAGTTACACTAACTGTAATTCAATTATCTGCCATATGCGCTTAGAAGTTATGCTGGGTACAGCAGACACTTTTTCAACCTCACCTTAAAATGCATGGTAGGGTGACATAGCTCTTGTACAAACTAGGTGGACCAGGGAGTTAGATTTCAGTCAAAAGACAGTAACAGTCGGTTGTGGTGGCGCATGCTGGTAGGATTTGCTGAAGAAGGCAGAGGCAGGAGGATCACGAGTTTGAGGTCAGCCTGGGCTACCCATTTAAAAGAACAGAGTAACAATAACAGATAAGACTCATGAGTTTCCTTACTCATTCAGGATGGGGTTACAGTTTCCTAGTAATGGGCAGAACAGTTCTTTGACCGTAACTAAGATGGGAGGCAGGATCCCTCATGACCAGTCAAGTATTATGCAGGTGAACATATCCCTCCTTACACAGACAGTGTCATACCTACATGTGCTAAGGAAGGAAGGCTGATGTACTGAGCAGCATTTAACTTGAAGAAGATGAAGTTCATACAGCTGCCTTCAACTATTTGCTAATCTTGAGCTACAACCGTATACAATCTAGCTGAGTAACCAACAGACAAAGGCTCAGTGGTACACAGTGCCTGTTCAGCCTCCATGAGGCCCTAACTTCCACAACCACCACCACCAGTGCAAGTTATGAAGCAAACACCACGGCTCAGAAGGGAGAGTGTTCACGCAGGACACTTGAGTGTGATTGTGAAAATCCTGTAGGTGACTCTTGCACTATCTCTGCACATGACAGATTCAAGAGGATTGATCTAGTACTTCCCTAGTCATATATGGCTCTGGATAAATGAAGAGTGACTGAGTTTGATAAAGTAACCCTCTTCTATCTTTCCATTCTACCCAAGGACATATGGCTGAGAGCATACTCCATGGTGCTGATGTACCCAACCCTGGCCACCCCGTGCCTTGCCTTGTTGGTGCTGTTGAGCAAAGTGAGGATGTCCCCTTTCTTCATGGTGACCTCACGAGGACTCTTCTCCTGATAGTCATAGAGAGCCAAGACCAGCTCCTTCCCAGTCTCATCATCCATGGGGGCCACTTGTTGCTAATAAGCCAAAGGAAAGGCAAAATGATTAAATGCCACTCATAACGTATCACCAAGCACACAGCAGTCCAATTTCAACAAGGACATTAAATACACACTTATGAGAGTTCTTTTTGTCTTTTTTTTTTTTTTGACTGTGTGTGGCCCTGAAACTTAAAAAGAACATTGTCAAGAGCCAATCCTGTTTTAGTACTTGGAACTATATAGCCAGACTGGCCTTGAACTCATCCTGGAGAACTGTCTCTGCCCCCAGTGCTGGGATTAATGGTTTGTGCCATGACACCCAGCTCCTTGATAGCTCTTTACTGAAGTTACCAAAAAAGATTTGTTCAAGCTGCTGATCATTAAAACAAATTAACCAAACAAAAACTCTCCTCAATTAAATGTGTCTGACTGTAGACCTTTGTGTGAGAAGAATGTTTCCCACAGGTATGGTGGTATGGCCTTAAAAAACTGGACTCCAGCAATTGAAGTAGAGGCATGTGATTTACTCAAGTTTGGAGCCAGTCTACATAGTGAGATCCTGCCACAAACAAACTCAAACCAAGAATATTGACCACAGCCTTAAATGTCTGTCAACTTCCCTTGCCCCCTCCTGGTTCCTCAGCACTACTTACCCGGCATGACTGGGCCTGTTCGCGCAAAGCCTGGATGCTGCTGCCATAGGCGCTGAGATCGGACATCAAAGCTTCATGCTTCTTGAGCAGAGCCTGAAACCATATACATGGAACCTTATCCAAAGGCCCCGCGCTGTAACAAAATATGACTGCTACTTGTTCTTTACACTCTTTTTACATTTTGTATATTTACTTTTTAATTTTAAATTTTGAGAACATCATATACAAGTAGTTCATCTATACCTCTCCTCTCTTGCTCCGCTTCAACTACTTCTAGACTCCTCTCTGATTTCATGACTTCCTTTTTTTACAATTACTATTGTGTGTGTGTGTCTCTCTCTCATACACACCCTACTGAGTACATTCATTAGTGCACACATGTATTTGTGTCCAGGGCTGACCACTTGTGACTGGACAACAGACCTGGGAGCTTCTCTCAGGAGGAAACTGATTTCCCTCTCAGCCGCTGACCACTGATAGCTTTGCATGTAGGACAGGACCCTGTGGAGTTTTCCCCATTCACCATGGCTTATACTTATTCTTTGTGTGTGCATACACCATGGCACATGCATGGAGGTCAGAGAACTTGCGGAAGTCTGTTCTCTGATTCCACTACCTGAGGATGAGTACTGAACACAGGTCAACAGGTTTGGCACAAGTTCCTTTACCCACTGAGCCATCTTGCCAGTCTTTCTTTTTTTCCTCTTAATTTCAGAGAAGAGATACTTCTGAGTTACAATCTCTTCCTCCCCCCCCCCTTACCTAGTTACAAAGTATCTGAAATATACAGACACACAAGCAACAGTTATTTCACACATTTGAGAATTCCTCTTTACAAGGCTACTTTGTACTTTGTCGCTTCCCACTAACACCATTTCTAGTAATTTTGGTTTTATTCTTTTTTTTTGGTTTTTCGAGACAGGGTTTCTCTGTAACTTTGGTGCCTGTCTCGGAACTAGCTCTTGTAGACCAGGCTGGCCTCGAACTCTCAGAGATCCACCTGCCTCTGCCTCCCGAGTGCTGGGATTAAAGGCGTGCGCCACCACCGCCCGGCTTGGTTCTATTCTTGAGGAAAATACTGTCTATGTGAAGACTCAGCTTACCTAGGGAGGTTTTTGGTACTAGAAATGGAATCTAGAATCGTGTACACTCTACACTAGTATTTACCACTGAGCAGTAGCCCCAGCTCTGTTTTTGACAAGACTCTCAAGAGGTAGGTCTGGAGACAACTGTCTCAGACCTCCATGGATCAAACATGAGAGTTACAGTAAAACAACAGATGATTAGCAAAAAGAGTAAATGTGTGTTGGTGTATGTATTAAAGTGTTTCATATACATGCACTGCTAAGTTCACATGGGTGTCAGTCCTGGCATGCTTGTATAAGCTGGTCTGCTACATGTCTGCAAGCACATGATGGAGAACAAATGAGACTTAACAGTTGAAGCTGGGTGACATGCAATCTTTTCTTTGATTCTGAACTTCCAAAATAAAAAATAAAAAACATTCCGAAACACCTTAAAAAGCAGCTGCAGAATACTTTCCCTTTTCTGCTATCTTGCTTTCTACTCTAAGGCTGGGCCCATCACATTACATGTGCTGCCCAGGTTTGAGCTACCTCAGCAGAGTCCTCATCCTTCCCGTAGTCGGTACTGCCCACAATAGGCTCCTTCTCCCGCATCCAAGACTCAGCCTCATTGGCATCGGCAAAGTACTGCTGGGCCTGCAGTGAGTCCTCTAGATCCTGCCTCCGCTGGGAGGCTTTGGCTTTCAGTGCCTCCCATTTCTGGTTGAGCTCACTCAGTTTGGCCTTCACATCCTCTGCAGCAAAATGGCCTGGAGGAATGATGGTGAGAAGTACACCTGACATGGCGGCAAAACTCACATAACAGAATGAGAAGGGGACTCGGCCTTGGCCTTGCTGGCTGGGTCCAGGCACTGAGTACACTCACTCACCTTCTTCCACCATAGCGTTTCCCTTCTGTGTCACTGCTTTGATGCGGGGCTCATGCCCAGCAATTTCTGCTTGTAAGGCTTGATGTTTCTTTAGCAGATTCTGGACTCCAATTAGATCTTTGCCTAAAAGCAAAAATATTCTCTCATCAACTGGCATTGAATTGACACTATGGGCTCCCACCAGTGCGGCACTCCCTCTGATATATCTCCTGTATGCTATGGGATGCCGCAGTGGCATGGTTCTGCCTGGGGCAGATAGACTAACCTCTATTAGTGGATGCAGCAATAGGCTCCTTTTCTCGAATCCAGGTTTCCTCATCCTCCACATCTCGGAAGAGCTGCTGCAGACGAAGAGAATCTGCCAGCTTCTGCTTCCGGGCCACCATGGGTTCTTTGAGAGCCTCATAGCGAGCCACAAGGGCCTCTTGCTTCTTCTTAATGTTTTCAGCATCGAAATGGCCAGCATCTTGGAATTGGCGGGCCTGAATTGTGATGCCATCAATTCGATCCTGGGAATAGGAGGCTAAGGTTTGAAAACTGGAAACAATTCCCAGAGACTCTGTTCTGCACATTCCAGCCCATTACTTGGGGGTGAAGATTCATCAGGCACCAAGGAAAGTTAACATGATGCTTGTCCTACTCTGAGAATATTTGTTCTGCTATGGCCTTCCCTAGAGTGCTCCTAGAGAGCACTGAGAAAGAACACTTGGAGTAGAGGCATATGAAGTTCTGTAAGAGTCATACACTTCATTTCCCCCCTAAGAGTCTCATTTGAAACGTTCAATAGTTAACATTCTCCCATTCAGCACTGCCTTGCCCTACACCACAGGCCCCATTCCCCATCCCACCTGGTGAGCAGCCACATCTGCCTCTAGCAGGGCATGCTTCTTCTGGAGGTTCTGGACATTGGTGAGGTCTTTGCCATAGTCATCCGAAGCCAAGTGACCTTCGACTTCATACAGCCACAATTCAATGTCCTCAACATTGCGATTAAATTGCTGCTGCTGGTTGGCTTCACGGAGCTTTATTCCTGTTCAAGGAAGTAGGCTTAATTTTCTAATAATGTGATCCATTAATACTGATCACAAGTTACGGTATCCTGGTGAAGGATTATGGTGATATTCTTATTCATTATCCAGCTTGACTGAGTAGGGGAACGAAAAATCTCTAGTATGACCTCTGCTCTACATTCTCCAGGCTCAACTAGAGGTTGTCTGGAAAGCATCATTAATTCCCTGAGATACTATTCCTGGCACACAGCTAATCTGTGATTTTAGGTGAGAAGGCTCAGTTCATTCTCTTTAGTCTCTCCAACAAACCCATCAATCACACTTACATATTGAGAACTCAGGTCAAGTAATCCCTATATAGCAAACAACCCTTAACAACAAACTACCATTCTACCTTTCCTGGCTGGTGTATGGTTCTAGAATGCAGAGTCAGAGAGTAGTGTTTAGTTTCCCAAATGCTCCTATCACCAAACACTCTTCTTTCTATTTTTCATACCTTTCAGTTCTGTGGCCTCTAGAAGTTTCTTCCACAAACTGATGACCTCATTCATACGAGCTGCTACTTCTTCCTTGGCATAGTGGTCGACATCTATGAGCTTTTGCCCAGCTTTCTCTAGGGCATCAATACGGCTCTGGTTTGCTGAAAGCTCAGCCTCAAAAGCCTGATGTTTCTGGACTTTGCCTTGCAGGTTGGATGGATCCTGTCAATCAAAAAAAAGAGGGTCGTGACTTGAACCTGAGTATGGAGAGTAATTTCATGCCCATAAAACAGTCAGCATACGTTAACTAGTGTGGTTTGTAGGACCCGTTTTGTTTAATTCTTTTTGTTTTGTAGTTACAACTAGTTTTTGGAAAGGTTATTTAGCTTATACAAGTATCGTGTGACAAAATTGATTGTACATTACTTTATAAGCTTCATCAGTGGCAGTTTTCATCTTCTCGTTGACCCAGCTTTTGAGCTCATCAGAATCACGGAAGAACTGCTGTAGATGGAAGGAATCGGCCAGCTGTGCCCGGCGGTGCATCGCTCGCTCATGGAGGGCATTTCGGCGGCTCAGGAGCTGAAAGACGGGGATGACGTGACTTTACAGTTCTTATTCCTCAAAATGTGGCCAGGTCAACTGAACAAGTATCTCAGAAAGAGAACGTGTGCACTACAGGAAAGGAGCATGCTAAGCCCAGGGAACTCACAGCATCTCGGCGAGTGGCCACATCTTCCATTGCTTAATGGTTGTTTTGGATTAGTTTGGTTGCAAACTCATCCAGTGCCTAGAAAGGAAGGCAAGAGTTGTCACTGAGCACTGTGCCCTTACTGTGCTACAGAGATAACATTCTAATCTTTACAGTCAAGGTTTGCACTGGGCCCAGCTGAATGATTATGCTCACCTGCAGGCATGTCCAACCTGTGGCTCACAAGCTGCATGTACCCTAGAATAGCTATAAATTCAGTCTAACACAAAATCCTAAATGTAAAATGTTACGAGATACATTTATTTTTGTTAAGTATCTGGTTCTCCAGAGTGATCTCTACAAACGCAGACATGACAGTGTTTGCAAATGGACAAGCCTGAAGGATTCTACTGATGCTATGGTAAGAGTTCCAGACTGCTCATTCCCCTCAAGTGTGCAGACAGCAACTGCTGCATGAGCACCTAATATGTGTCAGATGTAGGACAACAGACTTCTGATCCTTTCTAATTAGCTGTTTTCTTTATGGGAAGAGCACATGTTGCCTTACTCTGATGCAGTGTCAGTCAAAGGTACATCTCAATTGGGAGGTTTCCATCAAGCAAGTATTCTGCTCATAAAGCTGTGATACATATAAAAGAAGCTCGAATGATGTCATCATGGGGTCTTACATGTTCCTGGAAGTGCTCTACAGACTTCTCCCAACCCTCTCACAAAGGGACTGTTTATACTCTGTGGACCACATGACAAGAAGGGTCTTACTGTGATTTTTTCTTCCTGGGCACTGAGGGATTTCTCAAAGTCCTCATGCTTCTTCAGAAGAGCTTCCACACTGTCTAAGGAGTCACCCAAATCTTCATTTAGCAAGAACGCCTGGAGAAAGAACAGGAAGTTTGCGACATCATGGACTGCTCATTCATCTACAGTCCAAAAGCAAAAGCAGATTTTGGCAAAACACAGACAGGAAATATCCTATGGCAATTAAGCTTCTGAAATCACTACGAGAAAGTCTAGTCTTTTTATATTCTCTTAAAAAAAATCAACCAGGAACACCAGAAAACAATCCTTATCATATATTCTCCCAAACATTTTTCTAATTATTTCTTTTAAGGGAGGGAGGATATTGAGACAAAGTCTCACTATGCATTCTAGATGCTCTTTAACTTTCTAAGTAGTTCAGCTGGCCTCAAACTTGTGACCCTCCTGCCTTAGCTTTCTGAGTCTGAACACAAATAGGCATGAACCCCAGCTCTCACATAGCTCTTGTGGCTTCTCTTTATGTTCAGATTACACATAGGCTAAATTCTAATTTTTAGAAACCTTTTTTGTACTGCACAAACCTTTTCTAAGTGCCTTCCTGTCTCAGCAATACCAGAGGTAGACAGGGCCAAAATAAGCCTGCTTAGTTTAGTGCTATCCAAAACTGAAATGGCTCTGATGTCCTGAAACAAAATGAGCACTCGCTGCAGAGGTGGGACATGACTCTTGTCCTTCCCTGATAGGAGCTCCTGACAAACATTACCTCCTGCTTGCTCATCCAGTTGTCCACCTGCTCAGTGTCACGGTAGAAGAGCTGCAAGTCCATGCACTGCTCATACTGTTGCCTTCGAAGCTCCCACAGCTCCAGTAAGGTGGTTCTCTCCTCTGAGAGGATGCTCAGCTTGGGAAACAGGAAGCAAAGTTACCTTCCACCTTCTGGGAGAGAGCTCATGCTAGGCTTTAGATATTTCTTCGTACAATAGCACTTAATGTATGTAAGTGTATCATGAGACATACTAATACCACAGAACTGGCATGAGTGTGCTGTCCACAAGAATCCCATGCTGACTAACCTAGAATTTACTGTCATTATAAGCATTCTGGGTAAAAATGCCAAGGTGGCGAGTAGATAGATGAAAAACTCTGAAAGTGATGTTAATAGAGGATGGACCATCAAATGGGAGCTGTCAACTGAATCGGCATCCCAACCGGATAAGTTCATGAATGACTGAGACCCTTTACAGTTTGTTTCCTATTCGTTCCAAATACTAAAACAGGACTTGCTCTCCACAGATTCCTTTTCAAATAAGTCATGTGTCACACATAACTGAAATTTCAAAGAAAAAAACTCTCTTGGTCCACTTACATATTTTCCCCCTCCAAGGCAGGGTCTATATAAGACCTACAAAGGTCTGAGACTTGCTATGTAGACCATGCTGACCTCAACTCACAGAAATCTGCCTGCCTCTTCCTCCCCAGTGCTGGGATTTAAAGGTGAGTACTACCACAACCAGCCACACACATTTTTTAAAAAAATCTCTATAGGAAAAAGCTGCCACTTTGTGTAAGAATCTTGGACTTGTTCTCAATTGATGGTGGGCCCCAAACTGGCCATAGGGGCAGAGAAGCATTCTCTGGTCCCAGCTTTCTCTTTAAAAGGCCCTTTTCATTACTTTACCTTCTCCCTCACTTCATCTGAGGCATAGTGACCAGCTGCGAGCAGAGCCTGCCCAGACTCATCTGCAGACTTAAAGCTATCTTCATGAGCATCGATCTCACCCTGTAGAGTAAAAGAGACAGCATATTTCCAGCATCTTTTGGGTGGTGGCAGGGGTGGGGAGGCACGGGGATGATGGCAGTGACACCAAGTTGTTGAATTTCCAGCACTCAGCGACACTGCTGAGAAAAAGAAACAGAGCGGCAGGTTTAAAGTGCTTCCTAACCAGCGTCAGCTTCAGGAACCAAACTTGAAAATAATTATCTGCCAACTGAGAAGCACACGCCACCAGCTCTGTAGGCCATGTGTCATTAATCAAGCTGCCATACGCTTGCATAGATCCAAGTCCTATTTACTCTCCATTTTTCTTTTTAATGCCAAATGGACTTGCTTACTAGTTTTATAGTACCTGGTAAAGTGAATCCCTTCCTTCTCTACCATGTTTCTCAAAATTGCCTTAGCTTTTTTGTGGACTTAGCTTACTCTTTGCAAATGACAGTTTTGTTGAGGTTTTGACATACACTGCATTGAATGTCTACATTTATAAATTAACCTAATTCAGCTACGAATTAGGTTAAGTCATTTTACTTGGTTAATCTATTTTGCAATGTCTTTCTATGAGTAAGTTTTGTGGTTTTTGTTTTTGTTGTTTTTTCAGACAGGATTTCTCTGTAGCTTTGGAGCCTTTACTGAAGAAACTCGTTCTGGCTTGAACTCAGAGATCAGCCTGTCTCTGTCCTGAGTGCTAGGATTCAAGGTGTGCACCACCACAGCCCAGCTTATGCATGTTTCTTTGAGGCAGGTTCTCACTGTGTATCCCCAACTGGCCTGGAATCCAAAGGTCCATCTGCCTCTACTTCCCCAGTGCTGGATTAAAATAATGCACCACCTCACCTAGCAAGTTCTTTAAAATATTCTTGAAATGGGATGGTAGAGGTACACTTCTTTGAACCCAGCACTTGGGAGGCAGAGGCAGGAGAATCTCTGTGAGTTCTGAAAGACCCAAAATACTACCTTGTGCTCTTGATGCCTATCCAGCAGAGCTTCAGCACCAGCCACATCATTGGCCAGTTCATCTGCATTGATGAGGGCTTTCATTTCAGTCACCCAGCTTGTGAGGTCACGGAAGTCAGCAAGAAAACGCTGAAGCCTTGGGAAAAATAAAAGTATGTCACTTCCAGCAGTGGTCCCAAGACAGAAGATGGCTTTCTATCTAAAGCTCTGAATTCTGTTCTCAAAAGTCAACCATACAAACCCTAGTTCTGGGAAAAGAAACTTCACTGAACCTCAGGTAAAGACAGCAGAAAAACAGGTTCTCTCATCCACGGTAATGCCCCCACCTTGTCTCACATGTTTTGCTGTTTGAGATGGGTCTCCTTATGCAGTCCTGGCTCGTCACTGCCACTAACTCACCATTGTTAACTTCCTTGTTATTCCCAGGGCTAACTCAAAGTGAGTAAGAAGTGTTCTTTACTTTTCCAGTTCTTCATTTACTGTTTTTTGTTTCTTGAGACAGGGTTTCTCTGTAGTTTTGGAGCCTGACCTGGAACTAGTTCTTATAGATCAGGATGTCCTTGAACTCACAGAGATCCACCTGCCTCTGTCTCCCCCTGAGTGCTGGGATTAAAGGTGCGCACCACCACTGCCTGGCTCAATTACTGAGTTTTAATAGGTTATTCTAAATGATGTTGACGACTATGGGTTATTTCCATTCTGTCAGTCAAAGTGAAGTAAGAGTTGACAGAAGATTTTATGAAGTTATAAATACTATATACAAACTACAATCTACAAAGTTACCATTCTCCAAAAGAATTTTACTGTAGGTGAGGGAAAGTACCCTACATTTTCTTTTTTTTTTAAACATTTATTTATTTATTATGTATACAGTATTCTCAGTACTCTGCCTGCAGTCCAGAAGAGGGCACCAGATTTCATTACAGATGGTTTTAAGCCACCATGTGGTTGCTGAGAATTGAACTCAGGACCTTTGGAAGAGCAGGCGGTGCTCTTAACCACTGAGCCATCTCTCTAGCCCCCACCCTACATTTTCTTACTGGTGATTTTTGGCAGGCTACAGAAACCTTTTTGGTATCTAAAATTGACCCTCTCCCTCCCTCTCCTGATTGCTAAATACCAAAGGATCATTTGCTACCTGTATGAGTCATCGAGTCGCGCATGTCTCTCTGCTGCCAGAGTGCGGATCTGTTCCCAGTTGGTAATCAGCTCCTCACGCTTTACCTGGATCTGGTTGGCACTCAGAGGGTGTGACTGTTGCAGACGGTCAGCTTCAGCACACAGGGCCTTCACCTAGAAATAGACTCTTATCAGCACTACTCTCCCGCCCTTGCTAACTGACTTTCAAACTCACCTTGTGGCTGGGCAGTGGTAGCATACACTTTAAATCCCAGCACTGGGAGACAGAGGCAGGGGGATCTCTGTGAGTTTGAGGCCAGCCTGGTCTAAATAGTGAGTTCCAGGACAGTCAAGACTTCACAGAGAAACCCTGTCTCAGAAAAACAAGCAAGCAAGCAAGCAAGCAAACAAACAAACTCACTTTGTCCTCTAGAGCAGCAAGGTCTCTCTCCAGACCCTCATGCTTCCGAAGCAGAGCTTGAACACTTGCTAGGTCTCTGCCAAAGTCATCAGAGGCCATTAACTGCTCCTTTTCCTTAATCCAACCAATGGTCTCATCCACATCCCTACAGAAGAGGAACCAGTCAACCCAGCTATGCAGCTGTCCAAGTGCACTGGGCACACCACAGAGAAAGAGCTCTGCTCAGCTCTCACAGCCCCAGTACCTATTAAAGCGCTGAACCTCAGCAGCACCAAACAGCTTGCCCTGCCGTTGAAGAGCCAGGCCTTTCAGACGCTGCCAAGCTGCATTCACTTCATCCTGCTTGGTCTTGATCAGCTCCTCTTCTGGGTGCTGTTCCTACAAAAGGAAGAGAATGGACCAATTTATTTGCCACCTCTGACCCCTGCAAGTTATCCTGGGCCGGGATCCAGAACACAAGCAAGTCTTCACAACTGTAAAGAAGCCTGGGTCTGTGTGAAAAGAAGGGAGTTATAGCTCAAAAGAGTATCCATTTCTTTGGATAAACTGTTTCCTGTCCCTTGGAGGGTGTAAGTTTTTTTTTTTTTTTTTTTTTTTTTAAATTGTTGTTGTCTTCTCTTTTGAGACAGAGTCTCATTATACATCCCTGGCTGGCCTGGAATTTGCTATGTAGACCAGGATGGCCATGAACTCAGTGATTCACCTGCCTCTGCCTCCCTAGTTTTGAGATTAAAGGTGTGAGCCACAATATCTGTCCTGTACCAGATGATAAACACACTGTGGATGAAGTAAAGACTGCTGAGTGGTTAATAGCCCTTGTCAGTCTTGCAAAGGACCAGCATTAACATAGTAGGGTTCATAACTATCTCTAACTCCAATTCCATAGGATCCAACACCTTCCTTTAACCTTCATGGGAATCAGGAATACGTGTGGCGCACACACATACATGCAGGCAAAATGCACAAAATAATTCTAGAAAATAAAAAGACACACTGAGTCCAACTTAGTGCAACTTCAGCAATGTACCATCTACCTCAAGTGCTTAAAAACCCAGTATTTCAGGTGTCTGTGAACAGTTAAGTACTCTTTCCCAGATTCTTGGTTCTTAGTGGCCAAAATTTAACTTATTCCTCAAAGTAGACAGGCGACATCTTGTTAGCATGACTCTTCCCCACCAATCACATTCCAATGCATTGTTTTCTCTTAGCTAAAAAGAACATGTAAACACCGGGCAGTGGTGGTGCAGGCCTTTAATCCTAGCACTCAGGAGGCAGAGGCAGGCGGATCTCCATGAGTTTGAGGCCAGCCTGTTCTACAAGAGCTAGTTCCAGGACAGGCTCCACAGCTACAGAGAAACTCTGTCTCAAGAAAAAACAAAACACGTGAAGAGGTCAGATCAAGTATGCGGGGGCTTGGCTTGACTGCTCTTATCCAGCATAACTTTGAAAAATGGCTTGTGACTTGAAGATGACACTGGCTTTCTAGAAGGACAGATATTACTGAGCAGTCCTGGCTGTCCTCTCAAACACTGACTTTAAAAAAAAAAAAAAAACAACTGAAAAAATGTATTGGCCCCTAAATACCTGGAAATTTAAAATCTGAACCCCTCCAAAAGACACCCTCCAGATCCCCAAAGCAAAACTTTTTGCTTACATTTACTAGATATCTTCAGAATATACTGAACCCTAGTGTAGTAGAAGATGGGGAATGAAAACAGCACTCATGCAGACAGTAGGATAGGTGGTTTTACCCATTCCACCCACCTTGTTTTCCTTTTGGGTTCTGAGACAGGGAAACAGATGTCACCACACATAGCTGTCTTTGCCCCCTCTAATGAGTTCCAGAACTACCAGTGGAGAGTCCTTCAGGACACCCCCAGACCCAGAAAAACTTCAGTGGGAAAGAAGTAAGTGCCATCAATACTGCCAGAGTTAGTAGGCATTTACTACTACACTCTGGTCCAAAGTCTGAGAAAACCCAGAAACAAGTTTTAGAAGCCAAATAAAAGTTCATCCAACCCGGCCCAAAAGTGGATGGAGTAAAGAAATCAAATGAGCTCTGTCCTTCCTGCCCAGGGCCACAAGGTAAAACCATGCTCTCATTTAGAAGCAATCAGAATGAGGTTTTATGTACATTAGACAAAACTTTTAAGATACTTACAAAAATCTGCTCATTAGAAATTAGGGATCTCAGTTGAGTGTGATAGTGCATTCAGGAGGAGGCAGGAGGATCTCTGTGAGTTGGAGGTAAGCCTGGTCTACACACAGAGCTCCAGAATAGCCAGGACTAAAAACAAAGAGACCTATCTCAAAAACAAACAAACAAACAAACAAACAACAAATAAATAAATAAATAAATGAGGAGGAGGAGGAGAAGTAATAATAATTAGGTAATTAGGGATCAGGCAGGGCCAGCCAGCCCAGAGGTTGCAGAAGACCCACATGGCAGCTCACAAACATCTCTTACTGTAATCCCATGGGATCTGACACCTTTTTAGTCTCTCCAGGCACCAGGCACACGCATAGTGCACATACATACATACAAGCAAAATATTCACATTTAAAATTAAACTAAGGCTGCCAAAAACATCCTCCTGAATGCACTATGAGGAGCACACATCAATCTGCTTCTCACCTGGATGAGTTTGGCAGCAAACTGGTTTACTTCTTTAACTCTTTCTTCATGAGCAGCTAGATCAGTCTGAAACTCTTCAAATTTCTTCTGCAGGACTTCCACATGTTCCAGGTCCTGGCCTAGCTCCTCAGAAGTCACAATTGCTTCCTATTCAGGGAGAGAACCAGCTTGAGACACTGGCACACAGTCAATTAACAAAGAAGATACATTAACAACGAGGCCACATCACTTTACTGGACAATTCTCTATGCAGTCTTTTACTTTTGTCCTCTAACAGTGTTCTTCCCAGAGACCCTAGGCTTCAGGGTTACAAAATCAAAGGTTCCTAGAGAGCAGCTGAGACAGTCTCCTGCTCCTGCCCTCCATCTAAGCTAGGGTTCCAACTGCATTAACACTGCTTCTCAAGGCAGACCACAGGGAGGCTCCTTCCTCTTAGGGGAGCCTAGTACACCTGCCCTCAAAGCATACCTTGTCATTGATCCAGTCCATTACATCCTCACACTCCCGCAAATACTGCACCAGCTTCTGTGCCTGCAGCAGTTTGATTCCCTTCTCCCGCATCTTCTCCAAAAGCAACTCCCACTGGCGGTGAAGCTCCGTCAAACGTGTCTGGAGGTTAAAAGTCAGACGTTTAAGCCAGGGATGGTGGTACATGCCTTTAATCCCAGTACCCTGGAGGAAGAGGCAGGCAGATTTCTGTGTTTGAGGCCAGCCTGTTCTCCATAGTGAGTTCCAGGACAGCGAGGGCTACACAGAGAAACCCTGTCTCAAAAACAGAAATAAAAAAGCCAGTGGGGTGGTTCAGTTGGTAAAGGCTCTTGCCACTCAAGCCTGAGGAGCTAACTAAATTCCCAGAGGCCACAGCTAAAGGAGAACAGATTCCTAAAAATTGTCCTAAGACCTCTGCATGTGTGCTGTGGTACACATTCCTCTCTTGCAACTCTCTCATACAACTGTAAAATGTCATTTAAAGAGAACTACAATGTGAAATCTTTGGATTACAGTAATAGAACACCATCAGCTCTCAAATAACTCTTCAGAGAAAAGGCTCTGGAGGGCCTTACAGTGACCGTTGTTGAACATGACATCTCAAGCTAAGTTCAAACCTCATCTACACATCTGCATGAAGTGAATACTTCATGCAGCCATAGTGCATGAAGTATTCGCTTCCCAGCATCACTGGGTGTTCACAGCACAGACCTAGAAAGGACCTGAAAACTAGGGAAGTCAAGAAAACTATTTCAGCCAGTGTGCTGTCTCTGGTACTTGACTTTACCTTAGGGCCTTGATTATGCTTACCCCCAAGACACAGAGTTTCTGGGTAACAATGACAGGCAAAGGTATAACCACACAGGTTCAAACACAAACGAAAATGAAATCTGGGATCCACCCATGTTGAGATGTTATTACTCTCATCAAGAGAACAAAACAAAACAAAACTTTGAAAGCCAGGGGCAACAGTCAGCATGGGTGGAGTCTTTTACAAGCAGGCATGAAGGTTTCATCAGCAGAGAGAAAGCTGTGAGGAAAGGAGAGCTCACACACTTCACTGCACAGCGCCATGACAAGTCAATACTCCACCTACTCGGATGTGAGACCCAATGTGGGTGGCCGTAACTATGGGGCGCCAAGCTGTCCGGTATGGTGTGAAAGTCTAAACCGGTGACAAGACAGGTTACACAGGACACAGACACAGTCTTCTACTCCACCCATTTTCCTTTGTGCTAACGCTACCTGTCAAACTAAACTGCTAACTTTGGGGACAAATAAACTGCCAAGGCAGGTCAGGGTCACTATGGGAAGTATGAGCTCAAATACAAAATGATAGAACTCTTTGCTTAAGAATGGGGCTACAGAGACTGGCCAGACCTCACCCTCAAGACCACTGTCAGTCACACAAATTTCCTTTTCACGCAGTCAGGTCATGACTCAGGTATTGGCACAATTTTCTCAGCCCTACAAGTCAGAGAGGGCCCAGCTACACAGGCTGCCTGCAGTCCAGGAAGAAGAGTAGATAGGGAAGCTGCAGAACTCAGGGTGGGAAAGAAGGTCTGGCTATGACTCAGGCCATGAGTCAGCAGTGGGAGCTTTCGGAGATGCAGATACAGGAAACATTAGGAAAAGACAGGCATGGGATACAGATTGGAAACAACACAGTGAAATTCTACTTCTCACCTATGGGACTTTGGGAAGGTTATTCCAAATGCTAGTTGGCAGTATATATAAAGCTGCTTTGATAAACTCTCCAAATGGGGCACAAATGAACTCAGCTCTGGGTCCTCTCCCAAGATGAATCCCCAAAATCAATCACTTCATCTGTTCCTCTCAGGGCTATCTGGGGCTGGGTTATACTACATAGCCCTGTATATCTCAGGGAAACTTCTAGGAAGGAAGACAACTGACTTTATTTACTACAGGACTATATTAAAAACAATGTATTTAATTAAGAGATTACATTAGTCAAAGGAATTCAAAATTAAACAGCTGGTTAGTGGACGACTGGCATTAACTTTTCTTACAAACACTACTAATAACAATTTTAACAGTTCCTAATCAAAAGCCTAGATTCAGCCCATGCCTTTTACCCCAGCACACAGGAAGCAGGCAGAGGCAGGTAGATCTCTGTGAATTCTAGGCCAGTATGGCCTATAAAGTGAGTTCCAGGACAGTCAGGGCTACACAAAGAAACGTTGTCTTGGAACAAACATAAAAATAAACCAAAAACCAAACCTAACCCATCAAACAAAAGCCTAGATTCAGTAAGTAGGCAGATAGGCTGGTCCATTTTAGAACACCCACAGCAGATAGATACCAGCAGAGCAAATACGGTACAAATGTTTAATGCTGTAAACCACCAGCCTGGCTCCTAGCACATTCAAAACAGATACTGAAGCAAGGCGGGGTGGGGGTGGGGTACCCCTGGCTGAGGCTGATTGCTTTGCCTTCATCTTCAAGAATGCGTGACAAATAAAGTCCTAGGAAAGGCTGTGCCCTCAATGCAAGGTGGCTTTGGAGATAACCAAATAAAAGGTTGGATGAGGTAACACACACTACAACATTTGGGCGGCTGAGACAAGAGGATCCAGTTCAAGTACAGCTTGTTTTATATACCTAGAGCCTAACACAAAGAAATAAAAAGAAACAAACAAAACATGCAGACAAACAAGAAGTATATCAAAGGAATGATGAGATGACTCAGTAGTTAGTGTACATCCTTTCTTAGAGAGACCTGAGTTCAGTACCCACATGAGGCAGCTTACAAACACCACTAACTCCTGCTTCAAGGGATCCAACACTCTTCTTTTGGCCTCTGAGTGTTCATGCATACATACATGCACAAACACCTGTAATTACACACAGAAATTAAAATTTAAATAAGTATATCAAAGATCAACTAGATAAAAGTATCTGTTTATGAAACTCAACAGGGCAATAAGAATAGGGCATTTTCCCTCAATACTATAGTACTGTTAACAAAGCATAGAAAACTATCTTCTCAACTCCAAAATAAGTGGGCCCAAAGTTTGAAGATACCAGTCTCAAAGTTACTAATTATCCTCTGAAATACTAGAGTTAGTTGACATGGAAGCAATCTTCCTTAACGTATGAACAAATGCTAACTCTCTCTACCCCAAGAATCCCGTTCCTCACTACATACACTAGTTTTCAGTCATGCTCTCAATCATAGCGATACCTGGTTTGTAGATTTCTTGGACAAGTCGAGCTTCCTCCTACCCTGCTCCTGCAAGGGAGGCTTTCTGACCAAGTAGAATTCTTACTTACCCGGATGGTTTCAGACGCAAAATGTCCTTCTGAGATCATCAGGTTTCCTGTCTCATCCAGCTTGACAATGGCTCCTGAGTTGGCCTGTACTTCAGCTTCAAAGGCTTGGTGCTTCTGAAGCTTTCCCTGGTAGTACAACACAAGTGAGCCCCAAGTGTTACCACAAGGCATTCGCCTTGTTCCTATCCCAAAGATCCCCTGTCCTCAGTCCCATTTCCTCTAGCGAGGGAGGCAACTACTCAAATACAAAGACTACATTTCTACCACACTGGCCTGTGAGCACATTCAACTTTGCAGGCAGAAGATAATTCAGAATATAATAATATTTCAAATTTTATCCAAAACATCTAATCCTTTCTAGAAAAACAGGATCATGCTCACAGTATCATACACATTCCACTTGTTTTAGAAGCCACAACCAAACCCTGCTTACATTCTATTTAATTTCTTTTTTCTTTCTTCTTTCCCTCAAGACAGGGTTTCTCTGTATAGCCCTGAGTGTTCTGGAACTTGCTCTGGCCTCAAACTCACAGAGATCCACCTGCCTCTGCCTTCCAAGTGCTGGGATTAAAGGCGTGCACCACCACCGCCTGGCTCTCTTTAATTTTTAAGTACATTTATTTTTCACGTTTGTGTATGTGTGCAAGCATGCACATGCTATGGCACATTTTCTCTCCTTTCACCACGTGGGTCTTAGGATGGAACTCAAGTCACCAGGCATAACAGTTTGCGTCTTTATGCACTGAACCATCTTGCAAAACCCATTCCATTTTTTTCTTTCTTTTTAAAAAACATGTATTGCCAGGAGGTGGTGGCTCCTGCCTTTAATCCCAGTATTTGGGAGGTAGAGGCAGGCGAACCTCTGAGTTCCAGGCCAGCCTGGTCTACAGATCAAGTTCCAGGATAGGCTCCAAAGCTACAGAGAAACCGTGTCTTGAAAAAACAAAACAAAACAAACAACAAATAACAAAAACAAAACAAAAACCATTTATTCATATATCTGTGTGGATGTATGCCATATATATGTAGGTGCTCAGAGGCCATAGAGGCAGGACAGCCCCTGAAACTGGAGTTACAGAAGGCTATGAGACACCTGATGTGGATGTTGGGAACCAAACCCATAACCAACGCAATAGCAGTGCACGTTCTTAACCACTTAGCCATTTCTCTAGCCCACAACTACTTATTTTTGGTAGCAACAATACTGTTAGCATGCCTTCTCAGAACAGTCCAGCTGGGCATGGTGGTGCATTAATTTAAGCACACAGGAGGCAGGAAGGTAGATCTGTGAGTCTGAAGCTAGCCCAGTCTACGTGTTAAGTCAGCTAGGGCTACAGAGCAAGACCCACACAGTCAGGTAGATCTCTGTGAGTTTGAGGCTAGCCTAGTCCTAGGGCTGTAGAGTAAAGATCCTGTCTCAAAAACAAAACACAATCCAAAATAACCACCAAGACTTTTCTTGGAAATGTCAAGAATTCCAGTGGCAGGGCTGGAGAGATGGTTCAGCAGTTAAGAGCACTGCTCTCCCAAAGATTCTTGAGTTGAATTCCCAGAACCACATGATGGTTGGCAAACATCTGTAATGAGACCTGGTGCCCTTCTGGCCTGCAGGTGTACATGCAGGCAGAAGACTGTACACACATTAAATAAATAAATCTTTAATAAAATACAGTAAATGTGTGTCAGTATCTGGCTGGGTTTAAAAAAAAAATTCCAGTGGCTTTGAGTTTAAGAGCTAGCTATCAGCTTAAAGCAGCAGTTCTCAACCTGTGGGGTTCAAACAACCCTTTCAGAGGGGTCGCCTAACATCAGAAAACACAGATATTTACATTACAAATCATTTGTGTGTGTGGTTTTTTTTTTTTATTTCAAGACAGAGTATCTCTGTATAACAGTCCTGGATGTTTTGGAACACACTCTGTAGACCAGACTGGCCTTGAATTCATTGAGATCTGCCAGCCTCTGCCTCTCAAGGTCTAGGATTAAAGGAGTGCACCACCACCACCTGGTTTACATTACAATTCATAATAGTAGCAAAGTTATAGTTATGAAATGCAACGAAATAATTTAATGTTTGGGAGTCACCACAACATGAGGAACTATATTAAAGGTATCAGCATTAGGAAGGTTGAGAACTACTGGTTCTCACACATGCAGAAAACATCGTGCCTGTAAGCTATGCCTCCACCATATATGCTAGGTTCTTCTCAGAGCAGAGTTGGTCTTTGTGTCTGACCTACATTCTTCCAGCTACTCTATCTTTTTTGGTCCCCTGACTTCTGAGATGCAAGAATCTCTAGGAGCTCAGACATACCTGCAAGTTGGTTGGGTCTTTGTAGTTCTCATCAGATGCAACTTGAAGCTTCTCCTGAATCCACTTCTCCAGTTCCTCAGCATCTCTCTGAAAAAACTGGAACCGATAGGAATCTTCCAGCTTCTGCCGCCGCAAGGTGGAGAGCTCCTTGAAGCGGTGGTACCGATCCAGGACCTGCTGCCGTCTCTCCTGGATGTCCTCTGCTGTTTCCAGCACTTTGACCCCACTTGGATCCATTTTCTGAAAAGACAGAATGCCCTGAAATAAGTTCCATGAGACAAGAAATGGATTAGGCTCTCTGATGGAAAGAATCAGAAAATCCCAACAAATGAATTATTAAGTAGCCTTTTCTAGGGATGAAGCCTTAATGAACAGCTAATTCAGTGGTTCTCAACCTTCCTAATGCTGCGGCCCAACACAGTTCATGTTGTGGTGACCCCCAACCATAAAATTATTTTCATTGCTACTTCACAACTGTAACTTTGTTACTGTTATGAATTGTAAAGTAAGTATCTGTGTTTTCCGATGGTTTAGGGTGGCCCCTGTGAAAGGGTCATTCAACCCCCAAAGGGGTTGCGACCTACAGGTTGAGAATTGCCAAGTTATTTTCTCCCAACACCTACCTATCTACTCTGGCCCCTCAGATGGCAATTTTTGTTGACGTTGTTGTTTTCAAGATCTATTTATTTATTTATGTATGATGCTCTATCTACATGTGCGCCTGCACAGCAGAAGGTGCTATCAGATAACATTATGGATAGCTGTGAACTATACGTGGGTGCTGGGAACTCAACTCTGAACCTCTGGAAGAACAGCCAGTACTCTAACCACTGAGCCATCTCTCCAGCCCAAGGATGGTGGTCTTGATGACAATGAAAAGTGAAAGTGATAAATGGGAGAATTACATTTATAATACTTCTACAGGGGCTTCAAGATTCAAAGCAAACACTGGTATTTGATAAATTCACTTTAAAATAATTCTTTCATCTCGCTTTTGCATTTATCATGTAAAGGTATGAGATATGAATGACTTTTTTTTTTGACAAGGTCTCGTGTATCATAGACTGGCCACAGACTGGCCACTCGTTATATAGTTACAGATAACCTTGAACTACTGACCCTTCTCTCCTAGGTGCTAGAATTATAATTATGTTCCATGAATGCCAGGTTTTATGCTGTGCTGAGTCAAACCCAGGGTCTCCTGCATGCAAAGCAAGCACTTAAACAAGTCAGATGCATTTCCCACCCCCAATTTACTCTTATTTAAACCAGCTTTCCTCTTTATCTTCCCACCTCTGATGTTAGTCAACAAAAGGATGACTCTACCTAGACAAAGCAGCTGAATTCTGTTACTCTGAAATGTCAGCTAAGCAAGTCTTCGGGTGGACAGTGACAGGTCTTGTCATCAGAGTGAAAATCACATCACGGTGTATTGGGAGACGGAGCTGTATGACCATTTGCTTATGCAGGTGCAGAAGTGCGGGGGCGGGGGTACACACGAGTGTGCACATCAGGGATTTAACTCAAGCACATCATGCATGTGAGGCCACCATGTTCCAAGAGCTACATTTCCAGTTCTTTTTCATTTTACTGGATCCATGTCTTACTAGGTTTCCCAGACTGGTCTTGAACCTGAAATCTTTCTGCTTCAGTGACCCATAGCTGAGAATCACAAACCTGGGTCAACAGGCCTGGCTCAACCCCCCCTACTTCTATCAGTGGCTTTGGAAAGGAGGGAGGCTGTGTAGGTTCAGCAGTTTTACATAAACTACAAAGGTTGATATAACAGTGGGGTTTTCCTTGTAGCATTAAACTCTAATGTTAAACATGTAGTTTTCTAAGCAGTTTTGCCAAATTTTATGTCAAGAAGAGAACTTGACTTATTGTGTAAGAAACGAAGATTATGCTACTTAGAGCTTATCAAGAAGTCAGGGTGGAATATAGAACAGCACAGCGGCTGGCATGCACAAGGCCATCAGTTTCCTCCCCAGCATCAGAGAGAAGAAACCATCCTGTCCTCTACTCAGTTTAAGGACCACAGCTTCTAAAATTCTAAATTCAGCAGTACATGACCCTGTTACAAGCTACCCTTCCTACTATGCTTAGAGTGGCTCAGGAATGGCAGGTAACCTTTCCCACTCTAAAATTACTGTCTTTAGCACATATACCCATCAATCAACTGATTCCTAACACCACCAACAGAATCTCTCTCAGTAGGCTGAGGCAAGAGAATGGAGACTTCAAGGGCAGCCTGAGTTATACAGAAAGATGTTTCAAAATGCAAATAAGAATTCTTGATTTGCAGAGACGGCTCAGAGGTTAAGAGTATTGTTCTTCCAGGAGATCAAAGTTCGGTTCCTAGCACCCATATGGCAGCTCACAATTGTCTGTCACTCCAGTTCCAGGAGATACAATAACTTCCTCTGACTTCATGGGCATCAGGTATAAACACATGGTACACATGCCTTTCATCCAGCATTCGGGAGGCAGAGTCAAGTGAATTCCTGTGAGTTCCAGGCTGCCTGGTCTACAAGAGCTAGTTCCAAGACAGGTAGGACTGCTACACAGGGAAACCCTGTCTCAAAAAAACAAAAAAACAAAAAAAAAAAAAAAAGAGAGAGAGAGAGAGAAGAGAATCAATTCCAAAGTTGTCCTCTGACCTCTACATGCCCCAACACTCACAAATGCAATAAAAAATAAAAATAAAATCACAGTTTGTGACCAGAATAGAGGCTCATGCTTAAAATCCAAGTCCTCAGGAGGCAGCTGCAGAAGGACGGACACAAGTTCAAAGTTAGTCTGGTCTATTATCAGATACTAGGCCTGCACCTAGGCTAGAGTAAGACTTTCAAAACAAACACAAAACAAAGTACAGTGTAGACAGGAGATTCTGAGTCTAGTAAGCAGGATAAAAGAGTACTAAGGTCCCTTCCAGTTACTGTTCCATGAACCATGCAGAAGGTATAAAAACTATGGGGCTAGAGAGATGGCTCAGTGGTTAAGAGCATTAGCTGCTCTTTCAGAGGACCTGAGTTCAGTTCCCGCACTCACATGAAGGCTCAAACCTTCTTTATTTATAGTCCCATGTGATCCAATGACCTCTTCTGGTGTGCAAATGTACACATAGAAAAAACACCCATATATATAAAGTACTTAAATAAATAAATCCTTAAAAAAAAAAACCAAAACTTTACTAGAAATATATGGGAGCTTTGCCTTGTTGCCTCCTGCAGCTAGTAGACAAGGGAATGTCCAGTAGGCCGAGGACTGGGATGAAAACCTGCGAGGGTACTGCCTACAACCCACACAAGATTTTGGCAAGCACTGGATGCAGCTGATCAGCATCAAAGACAACATTCTAATTAAAATAGTATCTTCCCAGGAAAGGTAATTTTTGCTGTTACTGTTTTTCTGGTTTTTTTTTTTTTGAGACAGGGTTTCTCTGTGCAACAGCTCTGGCTGTCCTGAAACTCACTTTGTAGACCAGGCTGTACTGTGGGACATGGATTATTCCAACGTATGTATTTTCAAAATGCCTTGACTTCAAAATTTAAGTCAAATGGTATGTTACTTAGAAGAGGTTTTGCTTTTGTTTCCACAGGAAATGAGAGGCTATGAATTCATTCTGGGCTAAGAAAAATCACGTTTGATCAAGGAAGACACCCCCCCGCCCTTAAAAATCTCTGATCGGAGCAGATGGGCCAGAAGAGCCAACGTTTTCAGATGATCAAGCCTTACAGAATATTCCAGTCAAGACTTGACCATAATTCAAAATTTTCTTTAGGTCCCCGTAAGAATATCTGTGGCCCCAATCAGCAGGAAGAAGCCTAAAAAACTATGCCCACATTCCCCCCAAAATATATTATGGATAATTGTCTTTGCTTAAAATGTTGGTTACAAGTTGTTATGGATATCAGGAGAAAAGCTAAACAAAGGGGAAAAGGAGATTCCATTCAGAGTTGTTGCTGTTTTTTTTTTTTTAAAAGGGGGGGTGCTGTGGGACAATGGTCTGTACCCTGTCAATTGTATTTTAATAAAATGTTGATTGGCTGGTAGCCAGGCAGGAAGTATGGTAGGGGCAAGAACAGGAGAATTCTGGGAAGAGGAAAGGTTCAGTCTGTAGTCATCACCCAGACACAGAACAAGCAATGTGTGACCGGCTCACCAAAAAAGGTACCAAGCCACATGGCTAACACAAACAAAAATCATAGGCTAATAAAAGTTATGAGTTAATAAAAAGCCTAAGCTAATAGGCCAATCAGTTTATTTTAATTAATGTAGACCTCTGTGTGATTTCTTTGGGACTTAAAAACCAGGCATTACAGAAACCTCAGTCAACAAGGCTGGCCTAGAACTCAGAGACTGGCCTGCTTCTGCCTCCTAAGTGCTGGGATTGAAGACACGTGCTACTGCTGCCCTGCGACCTGGGGTGATTTTAACTCAAGCACCTTGTCTTTCAAATTATAGTCTATGGAAGTAGTTATTTTGATTGATTTCCCAAGCTTCCCCCCCCCCCTCTATTTTCAGTGGTGCTGGGCATCTAACTCAGGACTTCTTGAATACTAAGAAAGCACCCCACCAGAGTCACTTCTCCAGCTCTGTGTGTTGTATGAGCCTGCAGGTACAAGAGTCTGTCAGACACCGTTCTCTATCTTTTTTAAGAAATCCAGCATGTGAGATGGCTCAGCTGGTAAAGGCACTTGCGGTCAAGCCTGATAATCAGAGTTGGTTCTCAGGATTCATGTTGGAAGGAGAAAACCCACTTTCACAAGTTGTCTGCTGACCTTCACATACATGGTGGCACATGAGCATCCCTAGACACACAAATATATATGTGTAATAATAATCTTTAAATATGTATTATTATTGTGGGATGGTGGTGGAAAAAAGGAGGGAGGGAGGAAGGTAAATGTTATACCACAGCTCTTAAGAGTCCCCTCTTACCTTATTTTCTGCACAGAAGTCTTCCTCACTGAACTTGGAGCTTACTGATCTGGCTTGGCTACTCATCAGGGCTCCCCTTCTTCCCCATCTGAGTCATAGAAGCACACTGCTATGCCTGGATTTCATTACAAGAACTTTACCTTCTGAGCCACCTCCCCAATCATAAATGAGTCCCTTTCTAAAACATGATTCTCTATGAAACGCTAAGCCTTGTACACTTTTTTCTTTGAACTCCCTATGTGGCTGAAAATGATGTTTAACATTTAATCCTCCTCCCTGGAATTAGGCATGCCTGGCCTGTACATAATTCTGCCTACAATGTTCCATCCCTTCTTTCCCTGGGATGTCCTACACATATCCCAAGACACACTGAAATGAGTAAACTCTAAGTCCTGCTCCCTGTCCTCTGTGGCAGCCACACCTGCAGATGCACTAAAGATTTCTACCTACCTCCTCCTGATTAGCCAGAGACACCTAATGCCTGAAAGCCTTACTCTGGTGTAAAGGGCATTAAGAACGTTTGTTCAGTCTGTGTCCTGCTTTCCTCTGGTCTGTGAAGTGAAGCAGCTAAGAACTGTCAATACTGAGAGGGTTCCTCGTGTTTTTGTGTGTGGAATCCTGGTCTATGATTTGTCTATACACTGCTCTGTATCAAAATTAGAAAAACACCTTCGGTAGATAAGCTGCTGGCCAATCTGTGACATGCATTTAGGAACAGGCTGCTCTGTCAGCACAGTTCTACCTGATTTCTTTCCTTTAGCCTAACTGCTTTTGACAACAGGAAATATTTATGTACATAAGGCATTCTTGCTGGGTCCCAACATCGTGCTCTGCTAAAAGATAGTTTAGACTCCTCTCTGCAAGAGGGTAGACATGATAGCAATTCACGGCGGACAGAAACCCAGAGACCACTGGGAAGGAAAAGCTCATCTTCAGTGGACAATTTGGGGATCCAACCTGAAATGTCAGTTGGGAATGGTTTCCCTTTGCTGGACTAATTTTTCTTTTCAATTCCTAAATTGAGGAAGCAAGCTATAAAAGTGGGTGGTAAGCTACCATATAACTCTCTAAGTTTGACACCACCTCTTAGAAGTTGAACAAATGCCCGTGGACATTATCCTTACCTTTTTTATGTTCTTCGTAAAATCAGTGTGTTCTTCTGTACATGTTTATTGACTCTCTTGGTATGGTAACAAGGGGCTTTCCAAACACTTAAAATAGTAAGAAAGGCATTTTTTTGTTTTTTGAAATAGGGTTTCTCTGCAGCTTTGGAGCCTGTCCTATAACTTGCTCTTGTACACCAGGCTGGCTTCAAACTCACAAAGGTCCTCCTACCTCTGCCTCCCTAGTGCTGGGATTAAAGGCATGAGCCACCATCCCCCAGCAAGAAAGGTAATTTTAAAAAATAAAACTTGGGGGCTTGAGAGATGGCTCAGCAGTTAAGAGCACTGACTGTTCTTTCAAAGTCCTGAGTTCAATTCCAGCAACCAATCTAATGAGATCTGGTGCCCTCTTCTGGCATGCAGGCACACATGCAAGCAGGACACTGTATATATAATACATATTTTTTAAAAAAAGAAAAAAAACTTTAAGTGTGGTGGAATATGACTTTGATCCCAACATTGCAGAAGGATCTTGAAATTTAAGGCCAGAACTGTCAATATACAGCAAGTTCTAGGCCAGCCATGACTACATAGTGAGACCAGGTCTCAAAACAAATAGATATACATAGAAATGAATATGATTATTGACTAAACGACCAAGAAAATACACAAATTCATTTGCAAGGAGTGGGGAGGGTAGGATAATGGCTCTCTCTTTCTCTCTCTCTCTCTATATATATATTTTTTTTTGGTTTTTTGAGACAGGGTTTTTCTGTGTAATAGTTCTGGCTGTCCTCGAACTTTCTCCTTAGACCAGGCTGGCCTTCAACTCAGAGGACTCATTCAGCCTACCTCTGCCTCCCAAGTGCTGGGATCAAAGGTATGTGCCACCACCGCCCAGCTTCTTTCTCTATATTCTGAGTCTGGGAGTCTCCTCTGGTGATTGCTAGACTGGTGACAAGAATGACAAATAGTACACTGACTAAAGACATCCAACCAGGTATCACCCTAGGAGATCCAGATGGGCGGCACCAAACGTTCCCTGAGGAGGCAGCTGCTCGGTTCACCAGCACAGGCCGACGTTAGGAAACAACTCAGCAAGGTACATCAATTCTTAAAATGAACTTCAAAAATCCTTAAAATTAATAGCTTAGCTGAACTGTTGGCACATGCCTGTGATCTAACACCAGGGAGACTAACTTAGGATTTTTCCAGTTGGAGGCCAGTCTGGGCTACCCAGTGAGACCCCCATCAAATAAATAAAACAAAAACAAAAGGATGATTTATTTATGCATTGTCCTTGTTCTCATCCACAGGAAACTGTAAAGGAAAAAAAGAAAAAGAAAAAGCCAGGTAGGAACAGTACACACTTTTAATCCCTGCCTGCAGGAGGCAGAACCAGCTTGGTCTACAGACTGAATTCCAGGACAGACAGCTGTATCAAAAACAACGAAAAGAAGGAAAACCATCAGAAATGCTGTACTTAATTTGCTTACAAAATTTTCTTATAGCCATCCCCCCCCCCCAGAGGAGGAAGGTAAGAGCTATAACCTGAAACGGTAACCACACTGAAGAGTTCAGGACTGAAGTATATGGTGCCTGTCCTGTCTCCTATTACAGAACCCACCACGTTTTAAAACTCCTTTAGCTGCAGGAAAATCTCTAAGCAACCACAATAGGAGCTGAGCCTTGTAGCTCAGAACTACAGATCCAGCTACTCCAGAGGGTGAGGCCAAAGTATCTCAGAGTAAGTTCAAGGCTAGTCTGAAACTTGTTGAGATCCTGTCTCAAAACTTATGGTGGTGGGTCTTCTAGAAGAGGCAGCTCTTACTGGTAGAGTTCTTGCCTGTCAATGTGCAAGGCCCTATGTTCAAGCTCTAGTATAGGTGTGGAGTGGGAACACATCAGGAAGCAACTCTGTCTGATTGACAATACTCAAGATTCCACTCCAGTCTCTCTGCATGGGCTCAGCCTGCTTTTAGCAAACTGCCCCTACCAAAGCAAAGAGACCATCCAGAGAGGACCCACTGAAGTTACCCAACCTAAAAGGCTCTCTTTGTGGACCCAGTGAAGTAGAAAGAGTCAATTCTATACCAAGTACTTTGATCAGGCAATAATAGACTTTTCTTTCCTGCAGTACATCAGCTGACGTCAGAAGGTGGGACCTCTGCCAAGCACAACCGGCTCTCTGCAGAGCTGGACACCACCTCGCTCCCACTGCAGATTTGTATGATTACAGGAGATTATTATTCTCTTAACCTATTAGATGTTATTTAGCTGCAAGAACTCCATTTTCTTTTCACTCCTAAAAGGAACATTTTCATACAACATGAAGAAAATAAACTTTCATAAATACAATCAAAAACTGTTACTCAAAGATATATAACCTCTCACCCAATATTACGTCAAAGTTACTGGAGTTTTTGGGACCCTGCCTGTGTGTACTACATTCCTTCCATGACTGAAGGTGCATTCTGAAAGAACCCCACCCCTGCCCTGGCAATATGCAGCAGCCTGATAAGGCATACTCCAGAGAATGTTCCAGGCTGCACTTAAACTAATGAGATTAACACCTTTAAATCACTGGGCAGGAAGAATCTGGGAAATATGCCATTAAAAAACAATCTCCAAACCTACCAGCCTATCTGTCGGCCATATTAACCGCCTAAAACCACAACAGGGGACTGCCTCAGAGTCAACAACCGGCAGCTTATCTCCATGCTGCCAATCAACTTTGATTTTGTTAATCAGGTCCATGTACACAAAGAATAAACGAGGGGAAATCAGAGTTAAATGTATTCTCTGTGGGTTTAAGGACAATGTTATATTTAGCTGGGGACGATGACACCTTTAATTACAGAATTAAATTCCAAAATTTAATTCAGAGGCAGAGGCAGGCAGATCTCTTAGTTCAAGGTCAGCCTGGTCTACCGAGTGAGTTCCAGAACAGCCAGTGCTACACAGTGAAATCCTGTCTCAAAAACAACAACAGCAACAACTGTTACATTTAAGGTAACTTTTAAGAAAAGTTTGTTTTGTTTTTTTGAGACAGGGGTTCTCTGTGAAAAATTTCATAGTTTTACAAATGTTAGAGAAGATGGAAATGTGGGCTCTTTATAAGGACAGCAGTCAATACAATAGCCGCATCCTTCAGCAAGCTGACTCAGGGGATCAAACAAGAATTACAGCCATGCCCTCTACTGTAATAAACAAAAGCACTTGTCAGCATTCTTGGAATACTGCCAGATCTAGTTGATTCTTTCCTTTTACAATTTTTATTTTTATTCTATGTTCATTGGGGTGTGCCTGCATGTTTGCCTGTGTGAGGCTGTCAGAAACCTTGGAACTGGAGTTACAGACAAATGTGAGCTGTCTGGGTGCTCTGAACCACAGCCAATGCTCTTACCCGCTGAGCTTTTTATCCAGCTCCAAGTCTAAAGGCATGAAGTCTAGCTAGAAATTTCTAACTGAAATATTCTAAATGAATTTCCAAAGATACAGGAAGTCAAAGAATGTTTCCTCATGCATAATATAAACTTGTACACATTCTATACTGAACTGGATTCCTAAATAAACTTACACGAGTATTTTGTCAGGACAGCCAAATGCCAAGGAACAGCTGTTTGAGACCCGTCTTGGTACTTGGGGAATTTTAAAATGCCTTCACTTAATTTATAAGCAGTGACATGCCACTATTTATCTATACTGGGAGCATGGAGAGACAGTGGGTGACAAGACTATGGATGAAAACATTTTCTTTTTCTTTTTCTTTTTTTCTTCCGAAGACAGGGTTTCTCAGTGGTTTTGGAGCCTGTCCTGGAACTAGCTCTTGTAGACCAGGCTGGTCTCGAACTCACAGAGATCCGCCTGCCTCTGCCTCCCGAGTACGGGGATTAAAGGCGTGCACCACCACCGCCGGCAGATGAAAACATTTTCAAACTAAAGGTCAAATGTTTTAGATTCACAGCCGTAACCACATTTCATAGGGTTGAACAATTCAATTACTTGTCTTTCTATACTTCAAAAGAAAAGGAAAGTAATATGAAAGGAATCTTGGCTTTTGCTTGCGTTTAAATCCACTGCAGCACACTGAATGTCCTGAAGGCCAGAGGACTTGGAACACTATAAAATGTACGTTGATTTTCAGGCCGGACACCAGCTGTTCTCTTTTGCAAGAAAGGCATTTTAGGGACTCACAGAAAAAAACGATCAGTTGGCTCTATGGAAAAATTCGTAAACATCACCCAAGGCAAAGGTCACAGAACAATTTATCAGTTTGGGTTTTGTTGCTTAGTCAGAGCTCAAATGTGCAGAACTGACAATACCTTCTCTCTGTGGCTTATGAGGCCAGCACATAGTGAATCTCAGATTTGCAAAGCAAGAGGAATACATCCACAGATGTGAAATGGCTTGCTTGAGAACAAACTACCAAAGAATTGGTTAGCACCCACAAAAAACTGTGTACTAGATGATTCTCAGATGAAACAAACCAACTCACAACCAGCTTAGCTACAGGTTTTAGTAGCGGACAGGATGGTAAGCAGAGCAGTAAATAGTACATAAACAAGATTTCCGGCAATCTGTTTGCTTCAACCACATTCCAGTCAAGATTGTGGCTCTGCATGTCAGCCCTCAAATTGATTAATTCAGCTTGTTAGCATAATTCTGCAGAGGTGAGCAGGTCTTAGCTTCAAGAAAGCAAGAGATTCATACTGCATTGCATCAAAACCCAGAAATGCAGAGCAGTGCTGGGCAACTTACTTCTGATGCTCCCCACATACTATCTTGCTGCTACTTACCTTTCAACCTGCAAAATTCAGATGAAAAGGGTTTAAGTGCAATATATTAAGATTCAAGATAGGAAAAGGCTATAAGCCTTAGATAATTAACAGTTTCATTTATAAGAGGGCCTGCCTTAGATTTAGCAGCTATAATCACTAGAAAAGTCTGTAATTTTTAACTCGCATTTTAGGATATCAAGATCATTTTAAGCAGTTTTTTTTTTCTTTTTTGAAAAGGGCTCAATTTTAGCAAACACTGAAACACTACACATAAAACAGAGTGTTGTTTTTGTGTCTTCTGGTTTTAAAAGAGAGGGTTTTTCTGAAGCCCTGGTTGTCCTCTAACTCAGATGCCTGCCTCTGCCTCCCAAGTGCTGGGATTAAAAGTGTGCTCCACCACACCTGGCCAGAGTGTTGGTTTTAAAGAAAGAAACTGTTATTTCCATTTGATCACAGGGATTATGACAGAGCTAAGTCAATGAAAAAGGAGACAAACTCAGGTTACAGCACTTGTCAAACTAAAAACAGTATTTATGTTTTCAGGTAATTTTTAAATATGTAAAGTAGATTATTTCCTTGGTTCTTCGGAACCAAGCAGCCATCACTTAAGATCAGCAAACATCACATGCAAACACAAGGATGGCAGTAAGAAACGAATATATTCATGCCTTAAAAGATATCAGAAAGGTAGAGAACAGCAGGCTTTGGAAATTTTAGAGTAAACATACTGACACTTCCAATCATGAAACCAGAAATCCCAACCAGACTGTCACTAACCTTTCTACCTAACAGAAAGGTCATGCGGGCAAGGGCTTCTCCTTTTTGGATCATTCAACCTTAGACATCAGTATGTCTTCACTGCAAGCCAGGCAAAAAACCCGAAAGGCAACACATTATCTGCATGCTAGTCAAATACCTGGACTCTGCGTTTACGAAACGATGACAACATGATGGAGGAATGTGGAGTCTAAAGAGGGAGGGGAAGAGCAAGATAACACTTCTAAGGGCAAGTGGGACAGAGTCACTTCAAAGTAAAGGGAACAGGTCTGTGAAAACAGGTCAACATTAACAGCAAACATTTCCCCAGTATCCAAATCCCACCAGGAATCTGAACCGCAGCAAAGAGAATCAAGGCTCCGATGTCTGGACAATTACCATGACCTGAATGTGCTGCCTTGGCCAAGTCACACGCTCTTTCAGGCCTCAGTTTGCCCAAGTATTGACTTTTTTAATTTTATTTTATATTTTGGTTTTCAAGACAAGGTTTCCTTGTGAAGCTCTGGCTGTCCTGGAACTCAGTATTTAGTCCAAGCTGGCTTCGAACTCAGAGATTCACCTGCCTCTGCCTCCCGAGGGCTGGGAATAAAGGTGTGTGCCACCATTGCCAAGCACTCAATTTTTAAGCACCTGATTTTTTGTTGTTGTTGTTTTGTTTTGTTTTGTTTTTTTCGAGACAGGGTTTCTCTGTGGCTTTGGAGCCTGTCCTGGAACTAGCTCTGTAGACCAGGCTGGTCTTGAACTCACAGAGCTCCGACTGCCTCTGCCTCCCAAGTGCTAAGCACCTGATTTTTAATACTTAGTGCTCTTTTAAAAATAAATTTGGCCTCTTCCCATCCACATTCTGATGAAAAAGGAATCTTGCAGATTTTAGAAATTTGCACAGTAAAAGTAATTAAGTAAAGGCATTAGGTCATTGTTGGTGCAGGCCCTTTACAAAACACTATTATTTAAGAATAAGCAGCATGTGCAAGAGAGATGGGCAAGGTACTGGCTCTCTGCACAGCTGTTCCACTCAGCTGGCTCTGAGATCAGCCATGCGGACCTCCGCATTCCTGGAGTCAGCCTTTGCCATCTGACATGGCATTCCTCTGTGAGGCCACAGCTGACGAGCTGCAGCAGACCAGGATGCACAGAGTGGAGGCTGCCCTCAGACCCTCGGTCTTTTGCATGTTCCAGAGAGGATGGGGGAAGCTATCCTAAGAGCCATTCCTCAATATCCGCAGAGGCCCCACCCTTTGAGGTGAAAGGAGACAAGGAAAATAATACAAAATTCTAATTCAGGGAACTAAAACCTATACTCAATAATGCTCTCCCCACTTAAACCTGTTCAGTAGATTACTTGACATCAGATTTTTCCAATTATTGGATTATTACAAAACATACAGCCAAGGCCAAATGCACCATCAGAAAATAGCTGGCTGCTGCCTGCCACAGGCCCTGCTACTTAGGAAGCTGAGGGTGAAGCTTTAAGCCTGAGCCCAGGAGTTTGAGACAACAGAGCAAAGGCCTCCTCTTTAAGAGGGCTATAAAAGCCAAGGCTGGTGCCAGCCAAGCTTGTTGGCAGAAGTATAATAAGTTCAAGACCAGCTACAACCAATTACACAGTTCCAGAAAGAGCTACATATCAAGACCTTGCCTCAAAAAGTAGGGAGTGGGAATGCATATCTACAAGTCCCTAAGCCCTGGGTTGCCCTAAGAACCGTTCCACATTTGTCTGGTACAGGGCAAGCTTTGCATTCCATCCTTTTTATCTAGGTCCCTGGATTACAGCCAACACACTTTGAGGGTCCCTTTGAGAAATTAATGGCCCAGTTACTAAAAAAGGCTTATTGTTAATTTCCTGCAGGGAACCTTAGTGGAGCACATTTTTTTTGGGGGGGGGCAACTCTGACTTCAATTTGACCTTTAAAATCTAAGCCATTTAGTATGAGTGGGATCCTTGGCTCAATAGCTCATGCGACTCACTGCTGCTGCTGCTATTCTTAAACCCTTGTTTCCTGGCTGCAAGACACCCCCACCCTGCCATCTTTGATACATTCTGTTTCACTGAAGTCCAATTGCTATGACAACGCAATTTCTTAACATATTATGAAAATGCTTCCTATTCCTTGACAGCCGTGATGATTAGCTTTTCGAAAATACCAAAGAACAAACAAATTAAAATATCTGGGGTCTATATATAAAAATCTGATTATTTGGGAAATTGAGGCAGGAAAAACCTGACTTTGAGACCAGCCTGGGCTAGTCAGGGAATTCCAAGCCAGCCTAGGCTACACAGTAAGAGCTTGGAGAGATTTTTTTTTGGGAGGGGGGAGGTCAAAAGGACTCTGTAACTGTAACAGCTAAAAATTCTGTCACCCAGCTGTAAAGACTATTCATTTAAAACTCATCGAACCTGACTTACACCGAGGTCCACTTGTTTTATATACATATGTAATTCCAGTACCTAAGAGACTTAAAATAAAATTTTTCATTGAGAAGCATTTCATCAAATTTGCAAGGACAGCTTCAGACAAAAGACTATCACTCCACACTGACACGGTGGTAAAATCTGACAAAAAAATATATTAACTTCGACTTAAAAACAAAACAAAATACAGTCTCACAATAAAAAAAATAAAATAAAAAAGCTGTGAGCTACTAAGTTATTTATTGGATTTGGATCTCCTACCAAGAGGCGCCGCATCTAACAACTGTACAGGAGCAGGTCAGCACTGGAGAGAAAAGACATTTATTACCAGGAAAGAAAAAGGAGACCTTCCTGCTGCCGGAGGGCCCGGGACCGCCGCACAGGTTGAAATTAAGGTCAGAGAGCCCTTCACTGCAAGACGCCAGCTCGCCCTCCTCCAAGGGGTGCGGGCATCCATGGTGCGGGCGCAGGGGGGCGCGGGGGCCGCTCGCGGGTGGGTGCTGCGGAGGACCACCCTCCACCACCTGCCGCGACGGGTGGGGCCGCGGGCACAGGGAGGGGCCCTCGCGCCAGCCCCAGCCCGTGACATTCCAGGTCACCGCCCGGCTCCGCCGCGCCCCGCAACCCACGCGCCACAAAGGTGGCGGCCCATGGAGCCGCCTGTGAGGCCACACGGCTCACCTGTCCGCACCGTCCCGGTGCTCGGCTGACCTCGGCCTTCCCTTCCCTCCCGCCGCCCTTTCTCACCGGCTCCCGGGGGTGAGGGGCGTGGGTCGCCGCGCTGTGGGCTGCTGAGGAAAAAGATGCGCCGCCGCGGCCTCTGCCTCACGCCTTTCGCTCCGCAGCGGATAGTGGCGGTGGCGCGCGCGCGCCGGGGCTTTTATAGGCGACCGCGCGCGCCCCCGCGGCGGCCGAGCGCGAGCTCGAGGGAAGCTCCCGAGTTGGCGACGCGAGGGGCGGGACTCGCCGCTCGGCTGCTGTGCGGAAAGGGCCGAGCGCATCCGGAAGAAGCCGTGGCAGCGGTGCGGGGTAGTGGGGGTGGGGATAAACAACCAGAGGGCGGCGGAGCTAGGGGAGCTCGGGGGCGCGCGCGCGAGGGGTGCGGGGCGCGGCGCAGAGGAGTCGCCGCCTCCGCCCGCCGCGGCGTGGGTCCTGCAATCCTGCCCCGCCCAGTCCGCCCTGCAGAGAATCTGCGCCGCGCCCCTCCGCCCCTGGGAGCCCTTCCGGGACTGCGGCGAAGGGCGGGGCGGGACCCATCGCTGCAGTCAGGATTGGGATGCTGCTGCCCTGGCCGGGAAAAAAACGCCCTGGCCGTTTCGGGTGATCTCTCCGGAATGTTGGCTCTGCCTCTCCAGTTTCTCAGGAGGAGGCTTGGCGCTGGGAGACGCGAGTCTGCCTGTTTTGTTGGGGGCTGGGGCCAAGAAAATCAGATGATTTGGGGCTCCGTGTTTGAGAAGGTGGTAGGAAAAAGAAAATCCTGATTAGGAAGAAAAAAAAGACTGGTTTGTGTTACAGGCTTTTATTTCAGGATTTGGAGAATTCCTGTTGTCAGTAGAATATGGTGCATTCGTTCTGATAAAAAAAAAGATATTAGGGTTTCTTTTCCCACAATTAATTAAACTTTGCTGTGTAGGTAACACTGTGTGCTACCTCTTTGGGCTTTTAATCTTTGCACTAATCACAAGGTAGATACTGCCTTCTCCATGTTACAAATGAGCACCCTGATGACATAGAAGCTGGCCCTTTCCCCAGGTCAGGCAGGAAGCAATCAGAACAGCTAAGGTTTGAACACAAGGAGTTGTGCGGGGGTGGGGTGGGGGTGTGCTGGACTTTTGAAAAGAAAAACAAGATTTCTGCAATTTCTGTTTTGTACAGCCCCTTTTCAGGGCCTGGCTCTAAACTGTAGGCAGGCTCCCCTCCTGTAAAAGCTCTTTCCCTTCCTCCATTTGGGTGGCAGCTCTGTGGCAACCATTGGAGTGGCACCCAGCTCATTCCTGTGTAGTCAGGCCGATTGGGAGCTCTGCAGCTCCCCCAGGCACAAGCCTCCTGGTTACCAAGCCGCCCTCCTCCTTAAATAATTACAAAGACACTGGGCATTGCTCCAGAACTTGGGTGAGGCCCAGTCCTGAGCTTCCTGTTCCTCTGCAGTTTGGCTTCTCCTGAGCCTAGGATCTGCATGGTGATGTCTAAGCTGCCCTGGCTGTGGGCATGATAGTGAAGAAAGATTCCTAGTCCTCGTCCTTGGAGTGGAGAGACAGAAAAGGCGTGGCCACACCCCAGAAGTAGCTTCACAAATTGTCAGGAAACTAGGCATTTCCTGAAATCTTTACAGAGAAAACAGGTTGGGGAGCTGCTTCCTGAACTTTTTTTTTTCTTCCAGACCGAGTTTCCCTTTGTAGCTCTGGCTGTCCTGGAACTCACTCTGTAGACTAGGCTGGCCTCAAACTCAGACATCCCCCTGCCTCTTTCTCCTAAATGCTGAGATTAAAGGTGTGTCCCTCCACAGCAGGTTCTGGGCTGCACATTTCTGAAAAACAGCTGATGGTATCCGTAGTAAGCCACCATTTCAGCTAGTAGTAGCAAATTTTAAAATCAGATATTCAGCTTTGGCTACAAAATGACTAATTCCCAAGACCTTATACTTCCATGGTAAAGGATGGGATCAGGGCTGAGGGGTCACCCTGGCCTCCAGCTGCTTCTACCAAATGCCCCACAGGTCGGAAAGCTACAGAGAGCTCTCTTCAGAGTTGGAATGATCCTTTCTCCGAGCAGAAGAATGACCAGGATAACAGTGCCTCGGGCTTCTCCTCGCCCACTCACCTGTTCTCACTTGGAACTAGAAATGAGCCACCAAAAGCCCTTCTTCATGGCTGCCACTGCTGCTTCCCTTCCTCCTGCAATCTCAGCACATGCCTCACATTTTATTCGGCGTGGGGAGAGGGAGAGGATATTCCAGATAATAACCTTGTTTTATGAGAGAACTTCAGAGGGAGAAAGAAAGCAGGCACTGCACAGCGACAGCTTGGGTTTGCGCCATGTTCTCAGTCACACCTCTCTGCCTTCTTACAAGCAGTGAATCCAAGCGAATTCTAAGCTTTCCAGGGCCCCTGGATTTAAACTCTGTAGTTTAAATCCTGATCCCTTGTTCAAAAGGTCAGTGGCTGAGGAAAACACTAATTGTTAGGTCTTTATCCATCACAGCCACGGAGAGTCACCTGTCCACTTTCTCTACCGCTACTCTGCATTCTCTGCAAAGTTCAAAAGCAAGTGCTTGCGTTATTTTTCCCCCTGTAAAGAAGCTGACAAAACGGATGTAATGACCTTCTGAAGGAGTGGAGCTGGCAAGCCAGTCACACAAATCTTCCAAACACAGAGACTGTGTGAATCTTGAGGTCATTTTATGCTACGTGAAATGAGTCAGACACAGGACCGATAATATATGGTCCTGATCTCACAACCCCGCAACTGTCAGGTCTGAGGACAGAGGATTGGTGGCCAGGGACTGCGGGGAGACAGAAATGGGGGGAAAGACCTTTGTTTCATGGCATTGTTTCCACCTCGGATGAGAAAGTTCTGGCAATCTGGGCTAAGCACTTGGACACATATTCTACTAACCGAGTTATATACTTAACATTTTTTATTACATGTATTCATGTGTGCTTACTTGTGTACCCACAGGGCATGTATGGAGGTCAGAGGACAACTTCTGGAGTTGGTTCTTCTTCTACCATGTGGATCCTGGGGATCAAACACAGGTCATCAGCTTGGTGGCAGGTACCTTTACCTGATGAGCCATACTGGAGTACTGGGATTAGTGGCATAGCTGAGTTTTTGGTGTTCAAGATAGGGTCTCATGCTGTGGTTTAGTCTGTCTTGAGTTCATGGCAATCTTCCTGCTTCAGCTTCCTGAGTCTTGTGATTGTAGAGGCGGTACCATCATGCCCAGATCTCCTGCTAATCTTAAACACATTTTTTAATAATCAGTTTCATAAATCATATCAAATCTCAAAAAACCATGTTAGCTTTCCATTGTCTAGAGAATAGCCTAATGACAGTTTTGAAAAGCTTGCATTAGTCGACTTTCCCATGGCAATATTTCTTACTGCTTTTCTCCACGCACCTGACTTTACCTACTTGAAAAGCACAATACTAGCTGGGAGTTTTGTCACTTAGTAGAATATGTGCTTCTAATAGGTGAAGCCAGGATCAATCCCCAGCACTACAGATCAACAATCATCTGCCTCAGAGGAGTCCAAATGTATACTTGCTTTTACAAACTCTTACTTTAAAAGATAGAAATGTTTTATGTGTATGAGTGCTCGCCTGCTGTATGTAGATGCCTAATGCCCTTGCAGGCCAGAAAAAGACTTTGGATCCTCTGACTGGAATTACAAACTATTGTGAACTTCCTCAAAGGTGCTGGCAACCACACCTGGGTCCTTTGCAAGAACAGCAATTGCTCTTAACTCTGAGCCATCTCTCCAGCCCCTAACCGGGTATTGTCTAATAAATAAAGCCTGGCTTTTACTAGGGACTATCAGTAAGCACTTTACAATGAATATTTTTGTAAATGCATCACATTGCTGGAGGCTTACAGCTCTTGCATGCTTTTGTAGATCCACAGGAAATCCAGTGACTGCATTAAGTATGGTAGAGCAAAGAGAATTAGTCAGGAGTGAAAAGGACGTGTGAGCAGCTCTGTGGCTTCTATCACTGGCACCTAGGGATGTCTGAACATCATTGTTACTGCGGTCATCACAGGATTCCTGATTGTGCGCGTGTGTGTATGTGTGTGCACGGGTGTGATCCCAAGGCCGACAAGAAGCCCCCAGAGTCATCCCTTTCTGTATGATGGATGTGCAGAGGATGCAGCCTACTGGAATTCTCTGCACTAAGATGATATAGGACAAAGAATGACACGACGAAAATTTGGGCACTCAGCCCAAGAAATGAGGTCATGCTGCAGTGAAAGCAGGCCGATGAGTGAGAATCTGAGCTGAAGAGAATGCAGCGTGTACATTCTGCGGAAAAGAATCTGATGTGCCTGCCTGTATGGAGCTCCAGCTATCAGCTGGCAGTCATGGTCTCTGAGGCGACACTATCAGTGGGTATCAAAAACCCAGCCTTCAATGATCTTCTTTGTTCACATTTGAGACTCCATTAGGAGAATTAGCATCGAATGACAAATGCCGAGACTGCTAATCACATCTGAAGGAAGAATATTAAATTGCTAAAAAAGGTATTCTCGCCAGGTGTGGAAGCACATCCTTTAATCCCAGCACCCGGGAGACAGAGGCAGACGGATCTCTGTGAGTTCAAGGCCAGCCTGGTCTACAGAGCAAGTTCTAGGACAGCCAGTGCTGTTACATAGATTAACTCTGTTTTGAAAAACCCAAGGGGAAAAAAAGGCATTTAGCAATCTTTCTTGTTGGACTATCTTTTTTTTAAATATTTATTTATTTATTTATTTATTTATTTATTTATTTATTATGTATACAATATTCTGTCTGTCTGCAGGCTAGAAGAGGGCACCAGACCTCATTACAGATGGTTGTGAGCTACCATGTGGTTGCCGGGAATTGAACTCAGGACCTTTGGAAGAGCAGGCAATGCTCTTAACCACTGAGTCATCTCTCCAACCCCTGGACTATCTTTTGATTGCCAGCCCCCAAATAACAACACAGAAACTTACTTTTAATAATGAACGCTTGGCCTTTAGGATTGCCCCCAACTAGCTCTTGTAACTGGAATTAACCTGTTTCTACTAATCTACGCTCTGCCAAATGGCTCGGTTACCTCTGCTCTGCAGCATATGTCCAACTTCTTCAGTCTCACTGGTCTCTCTGGTGTAAGCTGCACGCCTAGATTCCTCTTCCACATCTCTCCTGCCTAGCTATTGGCCACTTAGGTCTTTATTAAACCAACAATAGAGACAAATCTTCACACAAAGGTTTTCTTAGGCTGGTGAGATGACTCTGCTGGTAAAAGAGTTTGTCACATAAGCCTCACACTTGAGTTCAATCCCCAACCCCTGTAAACAGAGAACTGACTCCACAGTTGTTCGACGGCCTCCAAATGCATGCTGTGTTACATGAGACCACATGATCAAGCACTTATCTAAATGGCTTATTATTAATTAAAAACCAGTAGTCAGATATTGGGATAAAATAGTGATAATTAAGAAAACTGTGGAGGGACAACCAGATGACTCTCTCTCCACACTTCCCAGATCAAAAGGGCCCACAAATCTTTCTAAGCCCCTCCCTACTCTTTCCTGTGCCTCTTTATCATATCCTGGGTCCTCCAAAATCTCTCTGGGTAATTCTGGTCAGCTAGTAATTGATTCTACCCCCTGATTAACAGTCTCAGAGTGTCACAGTGAGATAGACTAGCAGGTCCCTTCCCATTTATCTACATAAAAAGAAAAGGTTTTAACTCTAACACAATAAAACTATATACAAGAACAATTATCAGGCATTGTCTGAATAAAAAGGAAAGGTTTTAATTCGAACACAGTAAAACCATATACACTTAGAACAATTATCAGGCAAGAATTATATTTACAATGCAAAGTCCACTTATTTTTTTTTTTTTTCAAGACAGGGTTTCTCCATGAAACAGTCCTGGCTAGGCTGGAACTCACTTTGTAGACCAGGTAGCCTCAAACTCAGAGATTTTCTAGCCTCTGCCTCCTGAGTGCTGGGATTAAAGGTGAGTGCCATCATCACCTGGCCTACTCCATTTGTATTTAACAAAGTCAGAGAAATTACTCTATTATCATATCTTTTTTTTTTAAGATTTATTTATTTATTTATTTTAGTATGTATACAGTGATCAGCCTCCATGTATGCCCGCAGGCCAGAAGAGGGCACCAGCTCTCATTACAGGTGGTTGTGAGCCACCATGTGGTTGCTGGGAATTGAACTCAGGACCTCCGGAAGAGCAGTCAGTGCTCTTAACCTCTGAGCCATCTCTCCAGCCCCCTATTATCATATCTTGATGAGTCCGAAGGTTATACCTAACCCACTTTCTACCATAACTTGTATTACCAGCCTAAAAAAATCATTTTAGACCTTAAAACATTTTCTTAAACAACTTAAGCTTTTATGTCTCTCAACTTTATAAACTTTACATCTCTTTTATAAGTTTCTTTTCTGAATTTGGTAACAAAGGAAACAGTATAACTATCTATTCTTCAACCCCACTGGAGACCTGAGAAGGATAAACTAATACCAGAGTAAACAAAGCAAACAACTTCCAAAACTACAGAAAGGACAGAAACATCCTGGCTGCCTGAACAGCCACCCAAGGTTCCTCTGCAACACTGGGGCATCCATCTTTGGCCTACAGGCCTGTCTAGAATATCTGACATACTTTTCTGTGAAGCGGGAATTTTGAAGGACTATCTTACTTTGTCTTGACAAAGCTCGGCAGCTGCCTTTTGTGTCCTGCTTGTTCAGTTTGGACAGCATACTATCAGCAGTGGAGGCTAGGGCAGTTTCTTGTCCAAGGACTAACTTTGCAACAAACGAAAGCAAACTCTATATGGAGGTTCTTTGGTGTCTATCATTTTCTCTGAAGTAGATTGGTGCTCCTAGGAACAGATGTATATCACTGTCATGAAGAGCTTTATGTTATAAAACATCTTAAATGCCATATTCTGTAGGTCTCTTAAGTGTTTGAAGAGCACAAAAAATGTATCTGTTTGGCCTTGAAAACATATCTAATATGACTACAAGACTAGTCTGATTCTTAGAGATGACTAACTATTAAACCTGCATTTAATGATCCTAAATAGTTTATAATAATAGCTCCCAAGGACTAGTACTTTTTTACTTTTTCTTGGTTTTTCAAGACAGGATTTTACTATTTAGCTCTGGCTGTCCTGAGACTCGTACTATAGACCAAGCTGTCCTTGAACTCACTGAAATCCACCTGCCTCTGCCTCCCAAGTGCTGGGTCACTGCCACATTGCTTTATATTACATTTTTGATATAACGAAAATGAATGAAGTCCAGTCTCCTGTTCAAGTGTACATTCTGTTCTGTTACATTAGTGAACTTAATATTCTTACTTCTCTTCCTGGGAAGGGGCACTGCAGCTGGAGCCCAAGGTCTCCGGCATGCTAGGTAAATGCTATAGTCTCAACCCCCCACATCTCTTGCTAGATCAAAGTCAGTTATTGAAACATCATTTTTTTTAAAAAAGGAATGATATAAAACCAGGTTTTCCAAGATGAAGAGGAAGAAACACATATTCCATACCTAGACCTGCACAAAGTCATGCCCATAGGATTTACATATACTGCTCATTTGCAAGACACAGATAATATTGAGACAACCACATAATAGCAGAGGATTTTTAAAAATTCAAACTTTATTACCTTTTTGGGCACTGCAGTAAACAACTGAAATCTTAGGCCATTCAAGAGAACCAACAGATACCCACCACACAAGGCCCTATGCCTGCTGGACTAGATTTGATCTGTGGCTCTGCCTCTGCAGTACACAAAGAGAGTCAATCTATTCATAAAACAAATACCAGCTTCCACCTGAGATAGTCAGCTCCTCCTAATGACCAATGCATTCACTGCTGATGAACTTCAGCTTATACCTAATGCTGTAAATCATATCTCAGTCAATCTTAGTTTTTGTCAGAAAAACAACAAAAAGGTACTGAATCTAGTACAGCATCCCCAGCTATCCAGGGACCAAATTCCAGATCAAGAAGACAGAGAGTGCTCTATAGTTCCACGTTCCTAGTCTTGATCCACATACCAACTACCTTGACGCACTCTGGCGTTCAGTCCATGCCTACACCACACATGTCCTCTGAATATACAAGTAGTTTACAAGCCATAAAGTATAAAGTGCTTTACCTCATACTAAGACTGCATAGAAGAGATTGGCCTCAAACATCACATGATACTTTAAAGGGAATCTTAGGAGATTTACTCTTTTGAGTGTGTGTATGGAAAGTGATGGGGCTGAGGGTGAAAGTGAAAATGGTGGACTTGCTCCAGGTCAGAGGAAAACACAAAGTCTCACCAACTTTCGGAAAGATCCTGGAGACAAAGGATGCATCCCAGTGCTAAGTGCCTCTTCTGACTCTTCTCATAGCTTGTTGTCTGTCCTGATACCTACAGGAACTACCAAATCTGACAAGAGACTGGCAAAAGGTTGTAAACTATGAAAACCATAGTCGCATGGTACAAATGTATACATAAGAACACACTGATGAAGTTCTAAATCTGACATGATTTCTTCCACACGCGCTGTCTCAGTTCTTTATTGTTCCCCTCCTGCAAACTGATGTGATGACTGATGACGGAGGACATCAGGATCGCCAGAAGGAGGAAGTCAGAAAGCCTTTGGGGACAGGAATCTCCCTGCGTTGCAGACATTTCTGGATATGAAAGATGAAGAAAACAGGATGAATTTCTGAAAAAACTGCCTCTAGTGTTAACAGTGGGGAGACACTGAGGGACAAGACCCAGACCAGAGAAAGAGAAGACAAAAGTCTAATGGATCTGTGGAAACCTAAGACAAATGTAGAGTTGTTTTTATGCCTGCCTACCCGTTTCCCCATAGCATGGCCCCATCTGTCCATCACTATTTTATAGGTTCCTAGAAGCTGGTGGTCAGTGGGCTACTTTGACAGAACTACTACAGAGCTCTAGATGACCTGTTAAGATGAATGTCTTGGTACTTGGAAATGGAGGAAAAATCCAAGCAAAAGTACAGTATGGTCTCGGGGCGAAGGAGCCACACTCATAGTTCCCTTCACCCGAGACTGACAGAAGAACCTTGGGTAACAAGCCAAACAGTTTGTAAGAGATTTGTTACACACACCTTACCATCTAATACTCTTTCAGGACAGCTACCTGATGGGCAGAGTGGAGAACGTATACAGGGGTGAAATGGCATACTGTGGTCTAAAATGCAAGGGGAATTATGAACAAAAAGCAGAGTGTGGGAAAACAGAAGAGACGGCTATCAGGTCTGGAGACCCAAGACTACAGGACCCAAGTGCATCTCAGGCTACAGTTTAGGGAATGTTGGAAGGGAGCCTCTTACCTCCAAGAACTGCTTTAGACGTATGAAAGAACCCATCTGTCCTGAGCTTGTGATGGCTTCAATTCTGTAGGGAAAGGGAGGGAGAAAAAGAGAGAGAGAGATGTGATTTAAGTGAGGACTAGATGCACTGACTCTTCTAAAGAATGCTGGCTGTGCTGGGCAATGGCGTTGCACATCTTTAATCTCAGCACTCAGGAGGCAGAGGCAGGCAGATCTCTGTGAGTTCGAGGCCAGCCTGGTCTCTAGAATGAGTTCCAGGACAACCAAAGATACAGAGAAAGCCTGTCTCAAAAGAACAAAATGAAACAACAAAAAAAGAACGCTGGCTGCTCTTTCAAGTGGTCCTTGCTGGTCTTCCAAATGGACAAAGGAGAGGGACACACTGCTCTTTTCTGAGGTCTTTGTGACCAGATAGGATGAGTGCCACCAAAGCATTCCCCCTGCCTGAAATCCCCGTGAATTTGGAAGAGCACTTCAGGGTGAAAGGGTGCAAAGCAATACCACAGTCAGGGAATCTGGCTTAATGATGGACTCAACTTCATGGCTCAATTCATGACTACTTGTAATCACAAGTATTAGAAACAACACATAAACACACCAGAGCCAGGCATGGTCACGTACACTAATCTTTAGCACACAGGAGGCAGAAGTAGTAGGAATTCAGTGCCACCTTTGGCTACATAGTACGATCCAAGTTCAGCCTGGGCTGGAGAGATGGCTCAGTTAGTAAAGTGCATGCTGCATAAGCATGAAGAGTTGAGTTCCATCCTCAGAACACACGGGAAAACAAGAGATCGGGGTATGCACTAGTAAATCCTAGAGCTTGGGGACAGCAACAAAAGAATGCCTGATGGGCGGTGGTGGCGCACGCCTTTAATCCCAGCACTCGGGGAGGCAGAGGCAGGAGGATCTCTGTGAGTTCGAGGCCAGCCTGGTCTACAAAGGGAGTTCCAGGACAGGCTCCAAAGCTACAGAGAAACCCTGTCTCGAAAAACCAAAAAAAAAAAAAAAAAAAAAGAATGCCTGAGGCCTGGTGCCCAGCATTTCCAGACAGTTCTAGCTTCATGAGAGATACTGGTTCAGCAACACCTCTGAGTTACATGTGCATGTGCACACACAACTCCCCCCACATACACCTGGGCACAGAGCTCAAGCCTATAATCTCAGGATTTGTGAGACTGAGGCAGAAGACTGCTGAGGTCCAGGGCATCCTGGCCTACAGAGTGAGATCTTGTTCCAACTCCTCCTCAAAAATCAGCCAGTATCATCTCAGTGGTACAAGAGTACATGTATCTCATGGTTTGAATGGAGCCTAGAATGTGCTAGATAAGTGCCCTACCACCCACAGCCAACATCAAATACCTTATTTCAACATCTTCCTAGTTTATACCTTTCCTTAACAAATGATATTTAAAAGGTGTTTTCATTGAAGTTCATAACCATTTACTCAAACATTAAGGAGAAGAAGTCGGAGGGATGGCACAGTGGTTAAGAGTACCTACTGGTTTTGCAGAGTACCTGAGTTTAATTCCCAGCACCCATGAAGAGCACCTGACAACTCCAGCTCTGGGGGCTCCAATACCTCTGGCCTCTAAAGGCACATGCATACATTATGTGTGTGTTTGGGAACATTCTCAGGTGCAAATATACACAGTTAAAAAGAAATTTCTTAAAAAAATCAAAGTGAAGGATGAGTAGAAAGATTTCCCCTTTTTTTATTGTTTTTGTTTTTGTTTCTGTTTTTTCGAGACAGGGTTTCTCTGTAGCTTTTGGTGCCTGTCCTGGAACTAGCTCTTGTAGACTCCCCCTTTTTTCAAGACAGGGTTTCTTTGTTTAGCCTTGACTATCCTAGAACTAGCTCTGTAAGACCAGGGTGGCCTGAACTCTATTGCCTTGAACTCTACCTGCCTCTGCCTCCTGAGTGCTGGGATTAAAGGTGTGAGTCATGACTGCCCAACAATGTTATTTTTAAACAGATCTGTGTCCACATCATGAGGACCAAACCCAGGCCCTTGCTCATGCTCGGCACCTGCTCAACCACTGACCCTTGTTCATTTTTTACTTAAGTCAAAAATACCACAAACTTGGGAGGCAAGATGGCTTGGGGTGTGTGTGTGTTAAAGTTCTTGATACCAAGCCTGACTTACCTGAGTTTGATCCCAGGAACCCATAAGGTGAAAGAAAAAACCTAGGTTCCCATATGCTGTCCTAACTTCCAAGTGTACACTGTGGCATGCACAAACCCCACCCCAGCTCCACCAATAAACAAAACAAAAAACAAAAACAAATACAACTTTAAAATAAACCATGCACAAGATCCACAGCCAACAGTAGACAGAAAGCCAGCCAGGCTGGAGGTCTCCACTGGGTCCCTTCTCTCAGAGCTTGACCAACTCCACAGGAGAGAGAAAGAAAGAGGTGGAACTGTGGGAGCCAGAGGTTGAAGACAACAGTAGAGCATGGCCTGTGCGATCAACTAAGCAGGGCTCACCGGGCTCACAGGGACTGATTGACAACTGTGCAGCCTGCATGGGTCTATAATAGGTCCTCTGCATAAATATGTTATGGTTGTTGACTTGGGGTTTTGGGAGGACTCCTGACAGTGGGACTGGGGGTGTCTGACTCTTTTGCCTGCTCTTGGGATCCCTTTTCACCTACTGGGTTGCCTTGAACAGCTTTGATGTGAGGGTTTGTGCCTGGTCTTACCATACCTTATTGTGATGTGTTTGGTTGATGTCCTACAGGAAGGCCTGTTCTTTTCTGGGAGAAGCAGGGAGTAGGGGAGTGGATTTGGGGGAGGGGTGGAGGTGGGACCCGTGAGGATTGGATAGAGGGGAAACTGCAGTCAGGATATATTGTATGAGAGAAGAATAAATAAAAGGGTTTTTTGTTTTGTTTTGTTTTTTGTTTTTTAAAAAAAAAAGCCGAGACAGAGTTAGTAAGAGCTGGGGACAGTCTAAACTACAAAGACTCTCAAAACAAAAGAACAAGACAGAACGAAAAATAAAAACTCAGCCAAGAAACACACACAAACACTGCACTAGCACTGAGTAATGGCTTCAGTGTTACCTACTAACTCCTCAGTGGTTTGCTTAACAAGCCTATACCTGGGAAAGTAATCCTCTTTGATGAGAAGAATCATCTTCCAGAACTGGACCTGGTACTGCTTCATGAGGGCATTCCCACACACCTAGAGGGAAAGTAAGAACCGTGAGCACAAAGAACAAAAATCAACTCATCAGAGAAGCACAATCACTCCTTTTCCTATCAGTCCTTCAAACATCTCAGCCACGGCATCACTTAGCTAACCAAGGAACTAAGGAATAGGTGGAAAAGACCCAACTTTCTTTTTTCTTTTCTTTTGTTGTTGTTGTTGTTTTCGAGACAGGGTTTCTCTGTAGCTTTGGAGCCTGTCCTGGAACTAGCTCTTGTAGCCCAGGTTGGCCTCGAACTCATAAAGATCAGCCTGCCTCTGCCTCCAGAGTGCTGGGATTAAAGGCGTGTGCCACCATCGCTTGGCAAGACCCAACTTTTTTTTTTTTTTTTTTTTTT
>NW_026067969.1:5546956-5554811 GCF_014885135.2 Alexandromys fortis | reverse complement strand
GGACCTCTGGAAGAGCCAGTGTTCTTAACCTCTGAGTCATCTCTTCAGCTCTATAGTGGTTGTTTCTTTTATATATATATATATATATTTGTTATGTATACAATATTCTGTCTGCGTGTATGCCTGCAGGCCAGAAGAGGGCATCAGATCTCATTACAGATGGTTGTGAGCCACCATGTGGCTGCTGGGAATTCAACTCAGAACCTTTGGAAGAGCAGGCAATGCTCTTAACCTCTGAGGTCATCTCTCCAGCCCCTATAGTGGTTGTTTCTAAGGGCAGGAATATATGAGCTTTTAGAGAGGTTACATTTTCTCCCCAGAAAGTAGGAATAGAACAGTGGGTAAGGATCCCTCCACAATGGGTAACCAACCTGAGACTGGGTGACAGCACAGGATGGCTGGCACCCTTACAGAGCACGAGGAGGCAAGGAGAAAGAACGTTTATGGAAGACTAGACCCAGGGAGATCCAGCTCCTGTTTCCAGTGTCTCAAGAGACTCACTTGCACAGCCTACCATAGTTCCACTACTCAATTCAATATCCCTAAGATGAAGTCTACTTTTTTACTTAGGCTAGGACATGCAGAGGGCAGAAAGTACTTGTGTACACAGATCAGTAAAAGAGAGGCCAGGATAGTTAAACTCACAGGCATCCTTCAAAGGAAAGAGGATTTTGTTTGTTTGTTTTTTATTTTTCAAAACAGGGTTTCTCAGCTCACGCCTTTAATCCCAGCACTCGGAAGGCAGAGGCAGGCGGATCTCTGTGAGTTCGAGACCAGCCTGGTCTACAGAGCTAGTGCCAGGACAGGCTCCAAAGCCACAGAGAAACCCTGTCTCCAAAAACCAAAAACCAAAACAAAAAAACAAAAAACAAACAAACAAACAAACAAAAAACAGGGTTTCTCTATGTGTGTAATAGTCCTGGCTGTCTTAGAACTAGTTCCTATAGACCAGGCTAGCCTCAAACTCAAGAGATCTGTTTGCTTTTGCACCTCCACCGCCCAGCTGGAAAGAGACTTTAACCTGCCCTCCTCCTGGATGTAGTTTACAACCTGGTGATCCTTTGCTGTCTGATGAGCCAGCCTCAGCCTGTATCTTACAAAATTTGTTTTACTTATCCCAGGCCCTTTCCCCCTAAACCTTGAGCACTGCTTCTCAGCTCATAAAACCATCCTTGTTGGAGGTATAATTTGTGCTTCACAACAGCCTATGTGACTTCTATTTTGTCTTCGCCCCAGGCCAATCCTGACTCCCACGGATGTTATGTTTACCTCAGTCATTCTCCCTAGACCTTTATCTTGAGAACTGTTTCCAAGCCAACAAGAACCCATTTCAGGGATGAAGCCATATGAACTTTGTAAGGAGTTTTATTGTAAATGTGTCTTAAGTATGTTGGACTCACAGAGCTATGTTGTTATCTGAGAAGATTTTTCCAAACATGTGCTCTGCTTACATATGGCAAAAATATATAAGCTAATGTCACATTCCAAGAAGTTCTGGCCCAGTACCGGGCTGAAATGAATTTCATTCTTCCCTCCACTTGAAGTGTTTCCCTTACCTGTGGACCGCGAGACATTATAACGAGAGAAGAACATGGTCGACAGAGAAGTCAAGGACAGTGAGAGGGAAAGTGGAAGCGAGGCCTGTCTCGTGCCTCATGCTGGTGACAGCAGCCTGAGCTGTTCACTACTTGGCTCCACCTCTAGGCTGCTTCCCCACTCATTTTACCCCATGTCAGAAGCCACCTCAACCACTGGCTGTCTCTCATTTCATAACGGAATTACCTCCAAGAAGTCAAACAGGAGAGTGGCTGTCACATCTGATAGAGGCTCCATGTTTAAGATCTGTGCCAACCAGCGCCAGCCATGATTTAAGCCATGAGGATGAGCCTGGAAGGAAAGCAACTGTGTCATGACTTCATCTCATTTTATTCACAGAATAAACTCCATGTGATCACTCAGCCATTAGACATGAACCCATGCATGCATGACAGAATAGAAAGAACTAAGCTAAGGAACCTTACGTAGGGTTTCTCTGCGTAACAGTCTGGGCTGTTCTGGATTTCGCTCTATAGACATGGTTGACCTCAAATTCACAGAGATCTACCTGCCTCTGCCTCCTGAGCGCTGGGATTAAATGCATAGGCCACCACCACCTGGCTCAGTGAAATACTCTGATCCATATGCAGGCTTCCACAAATTTCTTACATGGTTCCTTTGATATGTACACATCAGTTTCATGTTCAGGGAACTTGCAGTTTGTTTCAGATGCAGTATTAACTTTGTAGCCCAGGCTGGCCTCAAACTCATGGCAATCCTCCCTGGCCCACTCTGCCATGGTGGGAGTGTAAAGGTAAACCATCTTGTCTGACTTTGTTGTTGTTGATTTTAACTTTGGGGTTGTTTTTTGGTATCTTTGTTTGGAGAGAGGGTCTCATTAACATTGGGTAGCCTGGAATATATATGTAGACAAAGCTGCCATTGAACTCACTGTCCCTGCTTCCTAAATGCTGGCAATAAAGGTGTGTCACTATGTCCCCAACACCTGATTTTTTGTCGGATTCTGGTACTGCAGTGACAGGGTCTCACTTTGCAGCCCAATTGATCTGGAACTTGCAATCCTTCTGCCACAGCTTCCTGTGCTGGAATTACAGGCGGCACAGCACAGCTGGCTGAAACTTTTGTAAATGCTATGACTTGTGGACTCTGTTCTAAGATTAGCTCTTTATGGCCTCAGCTGAGGCAGCAACTGAACTTTCTTGTTGATTCAAAAAAGCTGCCTAAGAATCAATACCCACTTCTCTAAAATACCACAGTCTTTACCCATCATTCCACAGCACAGCCTCTCTGAAGAACAGCTTGCAAGAGCCCTCAAAGACCTGCTGACAGGCTTGGTCACCAGCCTGTGGGCTCTACTGGAAAGTGTGGTATTTTTTTATTTTTGAAAATATTTTTTAAATATTTATTTATTATATATACAATATTCTGTCTGTGTATATGCCCACAGGCCAGAAGAGGGCACCAGACCTCATTACAGATGGTTGTGAGCCACCGTGTGGTTGCTGGGAACTGAACTCAGGACCTTTGGAATAGCAGGTAATGCTCTTAGCGATTGAGCCATCTCTCCAACCCCAAAGTGTGGAATCTTTAAGAAGTGGAGTCCAAGTTAGGTCACTGTGGACATACCCTTGAAGGGGATACTGAGACACCCACATACAAACAAAAGATTTTGCATCTTTCACGAGCCAACTGCCATAAGCAGCTTTGCTCCGCCCATGCTTTGCCTCACCATGGCTCCAAAGGCAACTGGACCTAGTGTGAGACTGGAAGCTCTCCCAAATATCCTAATCCATGCATAGGCTCAGCAAAGGAGAAGCTTCCTCCCTGTAAGCTGACTATCTCAGTAATACACAAAGGCTGCAGTTGCTGTGGGTGCTGGGCTACGACTCCTATCAATACCAGGCTGTTTACCTACCTCTTGCCGGTTTCCATATGGCCACTGGAGCTGGATGATGGCAGCATACAGACGGATCATCCCAGACATTCGTTTTAGAAAGTTGTCCTGTTGCTCCACCTTAGAATCCGTCACTTGGTAGCCAAGCATCCTATGTGTGAAGATAAAATTCAGAATGATGAGGCCAAAACGAGGGTGACAAAGAGGCTTCTTTTTATGGCTTAAGGTACTACTAGTTGCACTTTGCATTATTATTACCATTATTTTATCTGAACAAAGCATGATGCTCAAATTTCTATCTATAAAATTTAGCTCTGCAAAGCAAACTCACCAGTGAACTCAGAAATAAGGAAACTGCCTAGGTGGTGGCTAGTTTTGACAACCTGACACAAGCAAGAGTCATCTGAGACAAAGGAACCTCAATTGAGAAAATACCTCTATAAAAAGCTATAGGGAAGCCTGTCGGGCATTTTTTTTTATGGTCCTGGGTGCTGTGAGAAAGCAAGTGGAGAAACCATGAGGAGCAAGCCAGTAAACAGCAACCCTCCAAACCCTCTGCATTGGCTTCTGCCTCCAGGTTTTGGTCCTGCTTGAGCTCCTGCTCTGCCTATTTTCCATGAAGAACCGTGATACAGAAGTGGGAGTGAAAGAAACCCTTTCCTCCCAAGTCACTTTTGCTTATGGTGTTTCATCACAGCAGTAGTAACCCTAGCTAAGATAGCTTCTCAATGAGATCTAAATGACCCTATTTTGCAAAGCTGTAAGATGAATAAATTCTAAGACTTAGGATTCTAGATCCAGTATTCATTCCAGTGAGCAATAGTGTTTATCAATTATCACCACCCCAAATCTACAAATCCCAAAAGATGTCTAGTTTGTGTAAAAGACATTAGTTTCCCCCCTTTTTGTGAGATAGTGTTCTTGCTATGTAGCCCGGGCTAACCTCCCAAATCCTGGGATTACAGATATACAATACCAATCATGGTTCAAGACATTTTGTTTCTGGTAGGACATTTAAAGTACAGAGAAGGAGCTGTGAGAAAGACTGGAAATAAACTCAGATGTTTATATTCTCCTACTCTCCCTAGAGTGAATGAGAGAAGAGAAAATAACCTCACCGCTGATAGTCCTCCAAAGCCATCCCCTCCTTAAAAGCTGGGTAGAAAGGAACGGAGTAGGGACACTTCTTGTGGAGATGAGCAAGGATAAGTTCCCCCACTTTAGGGTGGAGCGCCCAGATACCAGATGCCACCACTGCAATGGGGAATGCTGCTTCATGGTGAGAGGCCACTTCCTCCTCACCTTGTTTCTAGGAACACAAATATGGACACAATTTTAAGTTAATATCCCAGCAAGGCTCAACACTGCCCACCAGCTTCTTCTGCCCATACCCCTGACAACAAGGTTTCTCACCACAAATTTCTCTGCCAGTTTGTACTGGACAAAGTCCAACCCTTGTGGGCTAAGAGTGACAGACACAGAACGCCCACCAGATTGGACGGGCTTTCCAGAGAGCAGGCTATGGATCTTTTCAAAGACCTCCTTCAGCTTTGAACCTAGATGGGAAAGAAAAAGCAACAAAAAGATAAAACTGCAGGTGGACATGATTGTGCACACTTATACTAATGCCAGCATTTGTGAAAGAGGGTAGAGAGATCAGAACTCATGTTTGCGTTGAGTAAGGCCATGTTGTGAGTTTGAGACCAGCCTGGTCTACATGTGAACCTGTCTCAATAACATACAACTTCATGTCAATCTTTTTTTGCTGGTTTTCTAAGACAGGGTTTTTCTTTTCTTTTTTTAACTTTATTTTATGCACACTGGTATAATGATGTCAGATTCTCTGGAACAGAAGGCAAACACAAGTAGATCTCTGTGAGTTCAAGGTCAGCATGATCTACAAGAGCTAGTTCTAGGACAGTTAGGGCTGTAACATGGAGAAACCCTGAAACACAGAAAAACACACAAACAAAAACCTAAAATAAAAGACAGCACAGATCTACAGGATGAATAGTTCCAGAAAATAAGAATTATTGGGATGTTAAATGTGTCCACTTCTGTACACGTTTCCTTAGTGCATTACTGCAAAGTCATATTCTACTACTATTACCAACAGCTTCCAAGGGACTCACGAGCTGAATCTCACAACCAGCCCCTCTTTACCCTATGCCTGAAGTGGTTACCATACCCACTACCCCATGTCCACTTATAAATCTTCCCTAATTCTAACTCTTCATGGTTATTGTCCACTTTTAACAATAAGAACAATTTTTTTCCTTTTTCCTCTGCTTACTCAACTTTCCTGAGCACTGATTCCAGAGCATGCTAGGTCTCACCAGAAGAACAGCAGAATGAGAACAGACATGCAGATTGCTTCCAGTTTCCAGAAGGAGAAAAAAGGCACAGAGAAAATAAATTAGTTAAAGGGAGCCGAGACACATCTTTCAGAGAAGTGCCTTATGTGGTTGTTAGATACTATGAAGCTTGGAAGAAAGGAATGACCCAGGACAGAGTGAGAAGTCACTGGTATAAAAGTAAAGTTTGACACCATGGGATTACAAAGGATAAACAGAACTGTGGGTGATTACAGGCCCCTAGGAAGTAAAACAATCAAGACAGGGGCAAGAGAGGAAAGGGGAGTGGAACCTGAGAAGCAGTGTCAAGGGAACTGTTTCATAGAGAAGCTTGTAGTCCAAAGGCTGAATAGAAATACTGGCTAGATTAGTGATTGATCAGAAGGCAGAAGAACAAGGGAATCAATGAAGATATATGGGCAACTCAAGCACATTTAAAGGCTGAGGAAGGGAGCTGCAAAATGAAGCAATCTCAGGAAGCAGAGAGAATGGACAGAAGCAATAAACAAAGTCTGGCAGGTGACAGAAGGGATGGGAACAAAGGCAGACTTTTACAAGAGCTGACTAAGGAAAGAAGGCTACCTTAGTCTCTAAAACAGACAATAATAATAATAAAAATAAATAGTAATAAAAATAGTAATAGTCTCTAAAACAAACAAACAAAAAATACAGCCTCTGAGGCGCTCAGGCTGCTTGTTTCCCTGCGGCAGCTGAGATAAGATTGCAGTGACTTAGGTAAGGAATGAAGATGAGCAGGAGAGCACAGCCAACACCCTCCCACCCCACCCCCTCATCCCCCTACCCTCCCTCCCCCGCTGTCAATGCGACTTGAAACTCCTCAATAGTTTATTTATACTCTGCCCAGTTCCACAAAGAATTGCAGACAACAGAGGAGTCTAAGTAAGTTTGGTCAAATGACCTCGAGGGCACAATCTACAACATTTATGTGCTTTTTTGGCAACAAGTAAGAATGTGATAGGGCACACAGCAAGCAGGAGAGCTCTTGAGCTGCTCTTCTACTGCTCGATCCACAGCTGTGAAACTGAACCCAGGCTCTAAAGAAGAGTCTTTCAACATTTGGATTATTTGCTACATCTCTGGAGGGGAGAGTATTAAAATGTCAATATTGGAGTTTGGAAAAGCTAACACAGGACAAAGCAGGACAAAAGCAAAGAGCAGAAGTGACATCCTAGGTTGGTATTCTCCCATTTCCTCCCCCAAGTTCTCTTCATAATGTTTACAGTACTAACTTTCAACTTTAGACTTAAAAGTCATTCTAGGGCTGGGGGAGCCAGGGTGTGCTCACTGGTAAAGAATTTGTCTAGCATTCTATATAAAACCCTGTATTAAATTACCAGCACCACTTCAAAAATACAAATAAATAAAGCCAGGCGTGGTGGTACATGCCTTTAATTCCAGCACTTGGGTGGCAGAGGCAGGGCGGAATGAGTCCTCTGTGAGTGAGTCCAACGTGGTCCACAGTCAGGGCTCCAAACCACTCCCCCACGAAGGGGAAAAAAAAGCATTCTAAATAATTTATTATTAATACATAGCTTATTAAAAATGAATCAGGAGGCTGAGAGATGGTTCAGTGGTTAAGAGCAACTGCTAGTCAATCCTGAGGACCAGAGTCCTTATACCCACATGAAACAGCTCACAAATTCCAAGGGATCAATGCCATCTTCTGGTTTCCATAGGCACCTGGACATACACTCATATAGTCACATAAATACAGGTACATGTATATACGCATAAATAAAATCCTTAAAAAAAATACTCGGACACCAAGTGTTGTGGCACATGTCTAAAATCAAGAACACCCATCAGGCTAGGATGAATTTAAGGTCAGCCTGGGCTACACAGTGGCCCACTAATTCAATAAAGCAAACAAATTAGTATCAGTTGCTCAGTGGTAGAGGCCTTCAACCCCCAACACTATAAAAAAATAAAAATAGCAAATCTTTGTAAGTTGGAGGCCAACCTCGTCTACAGAGCTAGTTCCAGGACAGTCAAGGTTACACAAAGAAACTCTGTCTCAAAAAAAGGCAAA
>NW_026067969.1:5538364-5540572 GCF_014885135.2 Alexandromys fortis | reverse complement strand
CGAATGAGGGAACATGACACACCAAATACTTTCTTTTAGGAGGTCAGGCTGTAGGGTACACTGCCAGAATTTCTGCCACCCAGCTCTTCCCTACCTGACTGTCCTTGCTGCTGGTCAGGCCCTCAAAGGCCAACACACATTTGGCAGAAGCATCCTGAAGCTGCTGATACCACTGCATGGTACTGTCTTGTACCTTTACCTGTAGTTCTGAGAATAAAAGACAGGTCTCAATGGCTTATTGAACATGGCATATGAGCTAGAACTATTCTAAGCACTGAGCTATGGATTAACTATGTTAGTGGTCACAATCACACTGTGAAGTAGAAACTACTACTGTCTCTATTTAATGAGTAAAGAAATAGACACGGAAAGATTGTTTGCTAAGGTCACACCGCTATACAAGTAGAAAGAGATTCCACTGTCTGGCTAAACACATGGCAATGTGATCCTCAAACATATTAAACAAGGTTATCTGTAGATATTACTTAAAATACTTAGTAGTGGGACTGGAGAGATTGCAGTCCAGCAGTTACACAAATGAAAATCCTTGAAAAAAATCCTAAAAATAAGAGTTGCTACTCTTGGAAAAGATTAGACCTCTCTGGTTCCCGCATCCACATAGTGGATCACAACTCCTTGTAATTTCAATTCGAGGTACAACAATGCTCTTATCTGGTCTCTGTGGGCACCAAGTACACGTGTAGTGCACATACGTACACAAAGGCAAAACATTCATACACACAAAACAAAAATAAATAAATCTTAGCCAGGCAGTGGTGGTGCATGCCTTTAATTCCAGCACTTGGGTGGCAGAGGCAGGGCGGAATGAGTCCTCTGTGAGTGAGTCCAACGTGGTCCACAGTCAGGGCTCCAAACCACTCCCCCACGAAGGGGAAAAAAAAGCATTCTAAATAATTTATTATTAATACATAGCTTATTAAAAATGAATCAGGAGGCTGAGAGATGGTTCAGTGGTTAAGAGCAACTGCTAGTCAATCCTGAGGACCAGAGTCCTTATACCCACATGAAACAGCTCACAAATTCCAAGGGATCAATGCCATCTTCTGGTTTCCATAGGCACCTGGACATACACTCATATAGTCACATAAATACAGGTACATGTATATACGCATAAATAAAATCCTTAAAAAAAATACTCGGACACCAAGTGTTGTGGCACATGTCTAAAATCAAGAACACCCATCAGGCTAGGATGAATTTAAGGTCAGCCTGGGCTACACAGTGGCCCACTAATTCAATAAAGCAAACAAATTAGTATCAGTTGCTCAGTGGTAGAGGCCTTCAACCCCCAACACTATAAAAAAATAAAAATAGCAAATCTTTGTAAGTTGGAGGCCAACCTCGTCTACAGAGCTAGTTCCAGGACAGTCAAGGTTACACAAAGAAACTCTGTCTCAAAAAAAGGCAAATAAATAAATAGACAGACAGATAAATAGAGGTTAAGAATTGGTGAGTGATTTTGGCATGTGATCCCTCTTTAAAAAAAAAATTATGGGGGGCTGGAGAGATGGCTCAGAGGTTAAGAGCACTGCCTGCTCTTCCAAAGGTCCTGAGTTCAATTCCCGGCAACCACATGGTGGCTCACAACCATCTGGAATGAGGTCTGGTGCCCTCTTCTGGCCTGCAGACATACACACACAGACAGAATATTGCATACATAATAAATAAATAAATAAATATTTTTTAACAAAAATTATGTACACAATATTTTGCCTGCAGGCCAGGAGAGGGCACCAAACCTCGTTACAGATGGTTGTGAGCCACCATGCGGTTGCTGGGAATTGAACTCAGGACCTCTGGAAGAGCAGGCAATGCTCTCAACCACTGAGCCATCTCTCCAGCCCCCAGCACTTACTTCTTTAGCACCTTTCCCAGCTCTCCTATCTCACAGGTTCTCAATAAAATCATTTGAACCTCTCCAAAAAGAGTAAACAAATAATCCTTTCTTCTTTTCTATGCTACTGAGGAGAGTTAGGCCTAGCATGTGTCTGTAAGAGTTCCACTAGCTGCATTCCCAGGTGTCTTCTGACTTTCTCCTTTTGAGGTAAGGTCTCAGTGCATTGCACTTTATGCATGCTGTCCTTGAATTTATGATCCCCCCCCCCCAGCCTCAACCAGCTGGGATTACAGGCCTGTACTACTAGAACCAACTATCTCTGTTTGAAGAGGAAAAACAGAAAAAAAAAA
>NW_026067969.1:5529894-5533045 GCF_014885135.2 Alexandromys fortis | reverse complement strand
TTTTTTTTTTTTTTCAAGACAGGGTTTCTCTGTGGTTTTGGAGCCTGTCCTGGAACTGGCTCCTGATAAAACACTTTTAAGACCCTCAAAGCAATCAGTTTGGAAAAATAAGACAATGAAGTGAAGGACAATATTCGTAACCATCTGACCCACCTGCAATTGTAGAGATCTGGCTCACTGGGATAGTGGCTGCTTTCTGCAAGTCCATCTTTATCTTTTTGGCCTGCCAAAAGAGAACGGTGACATGTTAGATGGTGTTGTGATAAGCTGAGCACACAGGGGCTGGAGAGATGCCTCAGAGGTTAAGAACATAGGCTGTTCTTCTAGAGGTCCTGAGTTCAATTCCCAGCAACCACGTGGTGACTCACAACCATCTGTAATGAGATCTGGTGCCTTCTTCTGGCCTGAAGGTATACATGGAGGCTGAACACTGTGTACATAATAAATAAATAAATCTTTAAAAAAAAATGGGGCTGGAGAGATGGCTCAGAGGTTAAGAGCATTGCTTGCTCTTCCAAAGGTCCTGAGTTCAATTCCCAGCAAGCACATGTGGCTCACAACCATCTGTAATGGCCTGGCCAGCAGGCATACACACAGACAGAATATTGTATACACAATAAATAAATAAATATTTAAAAAAAAAAGCTGAGCACAGGCCTTTACGAATGAGGGAACATGACACACCAAATACTTTCTTTTAGGAGGTCAGGCTGTAGGGTACACTGCCAGAATTTCTGCCACCCAGCTCTTCCCTACCTGACTGTCCTTGCTGCTGGTCAGGCCCTCAAAGGCCAACACACATTTGGCAGAAGCATCCTGAAGCTGCTGATACCACTGCATGGTACTGTCTTGTACCTTTACCTGTAGTTCTGAGAATAAAAGACAGGTCTCAATGGCTTATTGAACATGGCATATGAGCTAGAACTATTCTAAGCACTGAGCTATGGATTTACTATGTTAGTGGTCACAATCACACTGTGAAGTAGAAACTACTACTGTCTCTATTTAATGAGTAAAGAAATAGACACGGAAAGATTGTTTGCTAAGGTCACACCTCTATACAAGTAGAAAGAGATTCCACTGTCTGGCTAAACACATGGCAATGTGATCCTCAAACATATTAAACAAGGTTATCTGTAGATATTACTTAAAATACTTAGTAGTGGGACTGGAGAGATTGCAGTCCAGCAGTTACACAAATGAAAATCCTTGAAAAAAATCCTAAAAATAAGAGTTGCTACTCTTGGAAAAGATTAGACCTCTCTGGTTCCCGCATCCACATAGTGGATCACAACTCCTTGTAATTTCAATTCGAGGTACAACAATGCTCTTATCTGGTCTCTATGGGCACCAAGTACACGTGTAGTGCACTTACATACACAAAGGCAAAACATTCATACACACAAAACAAAAATAAATAAATCTTAGCCGGGAGGCAGAGGCAGGTGGATCTCTGTGAGTTCAAGGCCAGCCTAGTCTATAAGAACTAGTTCTAGGACAGGCTCCAAAGCTACAGAGAAACCTTGTCTCAAATAAATAAATCTTTAACAATTCTTTTAAGTCAGGTAGTGGTGGTGCACACCTTTAATCCCAGCACTCAGAAGGCAGAGACATCTCTGTGAGTTCAAGGCCAGTCTGGTTTACAGAGCGAGTTCCAGGACAAGTTCTAAGAAATAGAGAAACCCTATCTCAAAAAGCCATGGGGGAAAAACAAAAAACAAAAAAAACGAAAACAAAAAACCCAAAATCCTGATTCTTATAAAATACTTAGCATTATTTGGAATAACACACCATTAGACATAACAGCCTTTTCAAGTCCCTTTTCAAGTGTTAGAATTTGAAACTGGTTCCAGATCAACTAAAACACATTTATGTAAAAGTTCTTATGAACTGAGCCATTCTGTAGTGTGACAGATTCTCATTTACTTTTTTATGTTTGTTTTCTTTTAACTCTCCTGAAACTTAAACAGTTAAAGGAATGCATTCACACCAAAACCCACCTTCATTCTGTGTCCCTGCTGGGCCTGGGCTGGGCACAGTGGGCTGAGTGGGAGCCCCTGCCCCCTTTTGCACCTGTGATTCTTGCAGCTTGATACGGGCCTCCTCTTCATCCTGCTTCTTTTTTACTTCATAGGCTCTAGTGATCTCCTGCTCCAAATTTGAGAGGAGATCCCGCATTTCCTGCAGTGTTCGCTCGGCCTCAGCTTGATGCTCTGCTGTGGGATAGCCACTCTGTAAGAGTGAGAGACAATACTTAACATTCATTTCCCAGGTGCCCTTGTGGTGACACCACACACCATACATTTCTAAAGTGGAACTGTTGGACCTGTGCACACACATGATCAAGTACCGATACCTACTCTTTTCCTGTTCTCTTGAAGATTTGCTATCATAGAGCTGGGAGTGTTGCCTCATGCCTGCAATCTTAGCTCCTGAGAGGCAGAGGCAGAAAGACTGTTGCAACTCTGAGGCCAGCCAGGGCTACATACACAGTGAGACCCTGTTTCCAAGAAAAACAAAAAACAATAACAACAAAAAAAGCCATAGAAATAGCTCAGTGGGTAAGAGTACTTGCTTAGCAACTCTGACTGACAAGCTGAATGTAATACCTGGATCCCCCATAGAGGTAGGAAAGAACTGACCCCACACAATTGTCCTTCTACTTCCACACATGTGCACACACAAACACACACACAATAACAACAAAATATTTATCATCATCGCATTCATAGCAACCAATAATGGAGTTGTTGATGCTTTCATCAACACTGGTCAGAGTAATCTATAAAAAGATTGTGACTAAACCAAGTATATGGTGCGTATGCAGTAATCCTCGCACTTGAGGACTGATGGGGGAGCAGTGCCTTAAGTTCCAAGCCGTTGAGCTATACAACAAGACTCTGTCACAAAAAAAACAAAAAACAAACCGGGCGGTGGTGGTACACGCCTTTAATCCCAGCACTCGGGAGGCAGAGGCAGGTGGATCTCTGGGAGTTTGAGGCCAGCCTGGTCTACAAGAGCTAGTTCCGGGACAGGCACCAAAGCTACAGAGAAACCCTGTCTCGAAAAACCAAACCAAAACAAAACAAAAAAACATGGGGGCTAGAAAAATGGCTCAGCAGTTAAAAGCAATTGATGCTCTTGCAGAGCA
>NW_026067969.1:5525054-5528259 GCF_014885135.2 Alexandromys fortis | reverse complement strand
CGAATGAGGGAACATGACACACCAAATACTTTCTTTTAGGAGGTCAGGCTGTAGGGTACACTGCCAGAATTTCTGCCACCCAGCTCTTCCCTACCTGACTGTCCTTGCTGCTGGTCAGGCCCTCAAAGGCCAACACACATTTGGCAGAAGCATCCTGAAGCTGCTGATACCACTGCATGGTACTGTCTTGTACCTTTACCTGTAGTTCTGAGAATAAAAGACAGGTCTCAATGGCTTATTGAACATGGCATATGAGCTAGAACTATTCTAAGCACTGAGCTATGGATTAACTATGTTAGTGGTCACAATCACACTGTGAAGTAGAAACTACTACTGTCTCTATTTAATGAGTAAAGAAATAGACACGGAAAGATTGTTTGCTAAGGTCACACCGCTATACAAGTAGAAAGAGATTCCACTGTCTGGCTAAACACATGGCAATGTGATCCTCAAACATATTAAACAAGGTTATCTGTAGATATTACTTAAAATACTTAGTAGTGGGACTGGAGAGATTGCAGTCCAGCAGTTACACAAATGAAAATCCTTGAAAAAAATCCTAAAAATAAGAGTTGCTACTCTTGGAAAAGATTAGACCTCTCTGGTTCCCGCATCCACATAGTGGATCACAACTCCTTGTAATTTCAATTCGAGGTACAACAATGCTCTTATCTGGTCTCTGTGGGCACCAAGTACACGTGTAGTGCACATACGTACACAAAGGCAAAACATTCATACACACAAAACAAAAATAAATAAATCTTAGCCAGGCAGTGGTGGTGCATGCCTTTAATCCCAGCACTTGGAAGGCAGAGGCAGGTGGATCTCTGTGAGTTCACGGCCAGCCTAGTCTATAAGAACTAGTTCTAGGACAGGCTCCAAAGCTACAGAGAAACCTTGTCTCAAATAAATAAATCTTTAAGAATTCTTTTAAGTCAGGTAGTGGTGGTGCACACCTTTAATCCCAGCACTCAGAAGGCAGAGACATCTCTGTGAGTTCAAGGCCAGTCTGGTTTACAGAGCGAGTTCCAGGACAAGTTCTAAGAAATAGAGAAACCCTATCTCAAAAAGCCATGGGGGAAAAACAAAAAACAAAAAAAACGAAAACAAAAAACCCAAAATCCTGATTCTTATAAAATACTTAGCATTATTTGGAATAACACACCATTAGACATAACAGCCTTTTCAAGTCCCTTTTCAAGTGTTAGAATTTGAAACTGGTTCCAGATCAACTAAAACACATTTATGTAAAAGTTCTTATGAACTGAGCCATTCTGTAGTGTGACAGATTCTCATTTACTTTTTTATGTTTGTTTTCTTTTAACTCTCCTGAAACTTAAACAGTTAAAGGAATGCATTCACACCAAAACCCACCTTCATTCTGTGTCCCTGCTGGGCCTGGGCTGGGCACAGTGGGCTGAGTGGGAGCCCCTGCCCCCTTTTGCACCTGTGATTCTTGCAGCTTGATACGGGCCTCCTCTTCATCCTGCTTCTTTTTTACTTCATAGGCTCTAGTGATCTCCTGCTCCAAATTTGAGAGGAGATCCCGCATTTCCTGCAGTGTTCGCTCGGCCTCAGCTTGATGCTCTGCTGTGGGATAGCCACTCTGTAAGAGTGAGAGACAATACTTAACATTCATTTCCCAGGTGCCCTTGTGGTGACACCACACACCTTACATTTCTAAAGTGGAACTGTTGGACCTGTGCACACACATGATCAAGTACCTATACCTACTCTTTTCCTGTTCTCTTGAAGATTTGCTATCATAGAGCTGGGAGTGTTGCCTCATGCCTGCAATCTTAGCTCCTGAGAGGCAGAGGCAGTAAGACTGTTGCAACTCTGAGGCCAGCCAGGGCTACATACACAGTGAGACCCTGTTTCCAAGAAAAACAAAAAACAATAACAACAAAAAAAGCCATAGAAATAGCTCAGTGGGTAAGAGTACTTGCTTAGCAACTCTGACTGACAAGCTGAATGTAATACCTGGATCCCCCATAGAGGTAGGAAAGAACTGACCCCACACAATTGTCCTTCTACTTCCACACATGTGCACACACAAACACACACACAATAACAACAAAATATTTATCATCATCGCATTCATAGCAACCAATAATGGAGTTGTTGATGCTTTCATCAACACTGGTCAGAGTAATCTATAAAAAGATTGTGACTAAACCAAGTATATGGTGCGTATGCAGAAATCCTCGCACTTGAGGACTGATGGGGGAGCAGTGCCTTAAGTTCCAAGCCGTTGAGCTATACAACAAGACTCTGTCACAAAAAAACAAAAAACAAACCGGGCGGTGGTGGTACACGCCTTTAATCCCAGCACTCGGGAGGCAGAGGCAGGTGGATCTCTGGGAGTTTGAGGCCAGCCTGGTCTACAAGAGCTAGTTCCGGGACAGGCACCAAAGCTACAGAGAAACCCTGTCTCGAAAAACCAAACCAAAACAAAACAAAAAAACCTGGGGGCTAGAAAAATGGCTCAGCAGTTAAAAGCAATTGATGCTCTTGCAGAGTATCTGGGTTTGGGGTCCTGGCACCCATGCCAGGTGGCTCACAACCACCTGTAACTCCAGGTCTAGAAATGACATTGTCTTCTCCCCTCCATGAAAACCCACACACATGTGTACATAAAGAAATACTGAGGGGGCTGGAGAAATGGCTCAGCAGTTAAGAGCACTGGCTGCTCTTCTAGAGGTCCTGAGTTCAAGTCCAAGCAACCACATGGTGGCTCACAACCATCTGTAATGAGATTTGGTGCCCTCTTCTGGCATGCATGCAGAACATTGTATACATAATGAATTAAAAAAAAAAAAAAAGAAATACTGACACATATCTATACATACAAATAAAATCTAAAAACAAAAAAAGGGTGGGGAGAGTTATAACAATATGCTAGTTAAACATGCTGGTTTAGCTAGGAACACTGGTGCAGGTATGCAATCCAGCACTAACAAGCTAAGAGGAAGCATTGAGAATTTGAAGCCAGTCATGGCTACATTGCTTCAGTAACAAAGAAACAGAGCTGGGGTTGGAGAGATGGCTCAGAGGTTAAGAGCACTGACTGTTCTTCCAAAGGTCCTGAGTTCAATTCCCAGCAACTATATGGTGGCTCACAACCATCTGTAATGGGGTCTGGTGCCCTCTTCTGGCCTGCAGACATACATGGAAGGAATGCTGTATACATAATAAATAAATA
>NW_026067969.1:5521849-5524122 GCF_014885135.2 Alexandromys fortis | reverse complement strand
CGAAAAACAAAAACAAAACAAAACAAAAAAAAGAGTTAGTTCCAGGACAGGAACCAAAGACTACGGAGAAACCCTGTCTCAAAAAATCCAAAAAAAGAAAAAACAAAAAAACCCCAAAAAACTACAGTGTAAATTTTCTGTTCTTAGATACATCAACATCTTCTTTATATTTATGTTTATATTTATGTTTTTCTTGTGCTGTCAACTACTCACCTCTTTTTATTTTTATTGTTCCTAATGTTTGTCTCTGGCTTTACACTAAATATAAAGTATAGAATACAATGAAAATATGAACATATATTTAATCTTAATTTTTATGTATTTATAGCTATTATTTGCTAGGTTTTCATCTTACATTACCAGGACCTCATGAAAGCTAACAAATGCTTTACCAGAGAGCTGTCCCCAGTTCTTACCCCACTGATCAAGCAATCACTGGTATTTCCTCCAATAGGTAGGCATTATTTTTAATCAAAATACATTTTTACTTTCAGCAGCTTTGTTGTCATTCTGTAATCCCTTACCTCCAAGGTGGTGCGAATGATTCCGGAGATGAGGCTACACAGCTGGTTGCCCCGGGTCTGGAAGGCAGCCAGGTCGACATTCAGCAGGTCCTTGTGCTGATTGGAGGCATCCAGCTGCTGGTTAAGCTGAAGGACCTCCTCTTGCAGGGTGTACAGGCTGCGTAGACGGACCTGGCCTTCCTCCTTCCGAAGTTGCTCCTGCTCTGCCTGCTTCACACGCTGCTGCTCTGCCTCTCGAAGCTTCAGGTTGAGAATCTACTAAAAGGGGCCACTGAGTCGCTGAGTAGGGGAGCCTTTCCCTTTCCACACTGCTCAAACCCTAGGTGAGTTACATCTTTTCACAAGTGGGCTCAAAGCAGAAAATAAATTCCCCAAGGTCAATACACAGGTTAATTGCAATTTTAAGCTTGATTGATTGAAAAATAACCTAGGAGATTAGTAAATCATACCTCTACAGGTTTCTGAGGACAATGTTAGGGAGGATTAACGAAAGAGGAGAGCCTGCTCAAATGTGGGTGGTACCATTCCCACAGGTTTTGAGCCCCAAAGAGGAGGAGAAAAGGGGGAAACCCAGAGTGCAGAGGCTTTCTGGGCCATCTGACACCAACAGTTGAAACAAGCCCCTTTTCCTTCATCACAGTGATGAAGAGCTACTACACAGCCACTAGCCAGGAGCATGATCATGGATCAATGGCCGGCTGATGAAAAATTCAGAGGGCTAGAGACAGTCACCAATTCAATCATGCTGATTCTCCCAGGCACTGACCTTGGCTCTGTGGCGATGCTCAGCTTTTAGTTTCTCCTGGTGGCCCAGGGCTTCTCTGGTACTGATGAACAAGGCAGAGTCAGGTAGGTCTCCCGAGATGGTTTCCCTCCCCTCACTGTGGCATTAGGGCTTTTCCCAAGGTTGGGCACTTTTGATGTTTAAGGACTGACTTTCACCTGGGGATTTGCCTGGGAAAACAATCAAGCTGACTACACAGACATTTGCAGCAGTCACTCAGGAAGACTGACCTCTTCTCCATCACCTCTTGTAAGTCCTGGAAGTCCTTGTGCAGCTTCAGTTCCTTCAGCTCATCAAACCTCTTCAGTTGTTCAGATGCCATTTCTGAGAGGGCTCGTACCTTCCTCTCCTGCTCCTCCTGCCACTGCCTCAGGCCCTCCTGAAAAGAACCAGCACCTGCTTTTGGAGTGCCGCAGCCATCTGGCTCGCCTGCTCCTTGACCACTGAAAGCCCTCAGCCCTAGAACCTGGGAGACTCCAGAGCAGGGAACCACTTTCTCAAGAGCTGTGTAGGAGCACTTGTACTTGGAGATTTTTTTTCTTTTTTCTTTTCTTTTCTTTTCTTTTTTTTTTTTTTTTTGAGACAAGATTTCATGTAGCCCCTGCAGATCTCAAACTTGTTCTGTAGCTAAGGATGACCTTTATTTTTTTTTTTTTAAAGATTTATTTATTATGAATACAGTGTTCTGTCTGCATGTATAGCTGCAGGCCAGAAGAGGGCACCAGATCTCATTACAGATGGTTGTGAGCCACCATGTGGTTGCTGGGAATTGAACTCAGGACCTCTGGAAGCACAGTCAGTGCTCTTAACTGCTGAGCCATCTCTCCAGCCCATGGATGACCTTTAAATTCTACTTGTCTCCACCTCCTTAGTGCTGGAAATATGAGCATGGGCTCAGTTTTCTATGGTTCCAGTTTCTGAGTCCATGGCTTTGTGCATGCTCAGTATTCTATCAGTTGAACTTA
>NW_026067969.1:5519573-5520797 GCF_014885135.2 Alexandromys fortis | reverse complement strand
CTGTCCTAGAACTCTCTCTGTAGACCAGGCTGGCCTCGAACTCACAGAAATCTGCCTGCCTCTGCCTTCTGAGTGTTGGGATTAAAGGCCTGTGCCATCACAGCCTGTCTAATTGGCTGTATTTTCAATTATGGACTCAGGCAAAACTTAATTTTATAAGCTAGAAGTAGTCCCAGGGGAGAGGGCACAAATTAAAAAAAAAAAAGTAGTCCCAAAGTCAAATTAATTAAAATATAGCTGTTCTTTCAGAAGTTAAAAATACAACTACTATAATATAAATATATCTTAAACATCTGGACCATCTGCAAATTTTGAAGAACTGGAATATAGGAAACCCTAAGAAACTTTCCTGAAGTTAAAATAGGATAGCCAGAAAATGGAACCAAATTTCACTTGAGTGTTCACTTTTGATCTTTACATAACACTACCTCCAGCAGTGGGTGACAAATCATGATTAGTGTGTCTCAGTGTCCTCCCCCAGGAGGATCTAGTGAAAGATGGCTCTCTAGTGTCAAGCCTTCCTTGCTTCATTGTCTCACTTACTGTTCCTCTCATTCTGTGCACCAATTCGTACATTCGGATGCAGCCTTCCACTTTGATCGCTCGGGAGGACAGAAGTGCAATAGGTTCAGTGCTCTGGGACTCTCGGGTGCTCTAAACAAAAGATGACAAACAAACAGATAAGTAAATGAATTTTCAACATGGTATACTTGTGTTGTCTTTATAGACAAAGATCATGTCTTTGTTAGCTTTCCTTCACTGTAATTTTCCTAGAAAATTATCCAAAAGAAAGATTTATTTTGGCACCCAGTTCAGAGGTTTCCATACATAGTCACTTGATTCACTTGTTGTTATGGAATATTATTTTAACTATATAAAGATAGTTTACGTTTGTTTATGTTGCATTTATTGAATGATATAAAGATGTGTGGTTTTGACTACTGAAAGCGCCTGATTGATCTAATAAAAAGCTGAAGAATGGGGGCTGGAGAGATGGCTCGGTGGTTAAGAGCACTGGCTGCTCTTCCCAAGGTCATGAGTTCAATTCCTAGCAACCACATGGTGGCTCACAACCATCTGTAATGAGATTTGGCGCCCTCTTCTAGTGTGTGGGCATACATGGAAGCTGAATGTTGTATACACAATAAATAAATAAATCTTTAAAAAAAAAAAGCTGAAGAATGGCCAACAGCTGGGCAATAGGTGCAGCTGGTGGGCTGAGAG
>NW_026067969.1:5490399-5514923 GCF_014885135.2 Alexandromys fortis | reverse complement strand
AATGAAAGAAAGGCAAAAAACCCTGAGGTAAAGCGTAGATAAAGGAAAATAGGTTAATATAAGTTATAATATCTAGCTGGATGAGCATAAGATAAGGCCGAATTTTCATATAGTAAGTCTCTGTATCACAACTTAAAAGAAAGCCTGATACAACTGGTTGCTTATTGCTTGTTTCAAGTCTGTGCTAAGTCAAAATATGTAGAGAAAAGCAGCTGATGTGGTATATCCTTTTGTATATGTGTTCCTTTTATTAATTAATATATAAAGCTATTGTCTACGGCAGGGCAGAATATAGCCAGGCTGGAAGAGATATATATAGAGAGTAGGCAGACATAAGACATCACGCAGCTGCCAAAGGAAACAGACGCTGGATCCTTATCAGTAAGCCACAGCCTCATGTCAATATACAGGTTAATAGAAATGGGTTAATTTAAGATGTAAGGGTTAGTTAATAAGAATTCTGAGCTAAAAAACAAACAAACAAACAAAAAAGAATTCTGAGCTAATAGGTCAAGCAATGTTGTAATTAATATATTTTCTGTGTGATTATTTAGGTCTGGCCAGCTGGGAATGAACAAGCAAGCAGTCTCCGCCTACAAAATGGGGCTCCAACATGGGGCAACTACATTCACATAAAACCTGAGAGAGACTGGGAAAAAATTCCAGACACAAAAAGAACAGAGTTAAGTACAGTTTCTTGGTAGCAGCATTTTTCTCGGGTGGGCTCTGTTTGCCATAGGCAAGCAGAGACATAATTCCTGTAAGAGAAAAATTCCTACTCAGCATTAGCAGCAAAAACTGCATGGTTCCTTTAAGAGTGGGGCTTCCTGGTTCTTGCTGGTACAGTTACAGAGCACTTAAATGGGGTCTGTGAGTAGCGTGTTACAAACTGCTTAATGGCAACATACACCCACTGCATCCCTGGAGCTGGGGTGGTAAGTATGACTTGCAGAGGTCATGAACATGCCTTCCCAATGTTGCACTAGGTGGGGCCAACAAAAAGTGTTACAGAATTGGCGCTGTGCACGCCACTTAACATTAAAAAAAAAAAAAGGCAAGGGGGTGAGCACAGCACTTGGGAGGAAGAGGCGGGCGGATCTCTGTGAGTTCAAGGCCAGCCTAATCTACAAAGTGAGTTCCAGGACAGGCTCCAAAGCTATAGAGAAACCCTGTCTCGAAAAAACAAAAACAGCAGTCAGTCATAGATTAAAGAGGTGAAGAAAAGTAAGTCATGTCAAGATGGAATATACACAGAGAATCAGAATTATGTATATTATTGTGAATTTTTTGACTGAAGAGACATTTGATTCTGGGTGATGCTAAGCTAAACCAACATATATATTTTAAAGGTATCTTGACTTCAAAATTTGAATCTGAGGATATGGTTCTTTTGAAAAGAGATTCTGCTTTTGTTTCCACAGAAGATGAGAACTTGTATATTCCTTCCAGGCTAATATGGTTTGATGGAACACACTTCACACAAAAAATGTCTCTGTGAACCCTAAAAATAATTTGCCCAACAAACAGCTGGAAGCAGTTTGGAGAAAGCAATGCCAAAATCCCAAAAATGATTGTTTATAAATGTTTATTTTCATTTCAAAAGGGCTGGTAAAAAAATGTTAATGGAAATGAGGGGGATATGATATAGAGATGAATACTTTGTATTGGTATGGATCTTGGTCTATTGATACAAATTTAACATCAATTTGCTACACTATATGTATTTCTGCTCTTGTTTAAGGTATTGTGTTTGTGCAGCTCATTTAAAAATGTAATGTATAGTTAAGAAATACAGATTAGTAGTTATCTGTTATAATCAAACTTTTAATTATATTAGTTAGTTTTCTAAATATACAGAGATGTATTTCAGTTAGATAATCTTCACCACTCCAAAAACCTATAGAATATGGCATTTAAAATGTTTTAAGAGCATAGAAAGTCTCCTCATTTGTATAGTGGTGAGTATCCCCGCCTGTCACACGGGAGACCAGGGTTCGATTCCCCGATGGGGAGCCAAAAAAAAAAAAAAAAGAACATAGAAAGTGAGGCATGTCTGTTTCTGGCAGCACCAATTACTTCAAGAGGAAGATAGGCATCGAAGAGTCTCTTTATGGAGTTTGCTAGCCATTTGGGCAAAAAGCTGCTCTTGCCTGGACTGCTTTATGATATGCTGTATGAATTTGACATGCAGGACCCATAGAAAAGTGACTGCTAAACTTTCCAAAAGAAGGGATGGTCCTTCAGTGTTCCTGCTTCATAGAACAAACTGCTAGATATTCTACTAGACACAGAAGAAAGCAAATGATGAACTTTGCCATTAGAAGGCGGAACAGACCTTCAAATTTCTTGCTTCGTGGAAAAGTCTGCTGGATACTATGGGCTTGTAGGCTAAAGATGGATGCCCCAATGTTACAGAAGAACCTTGGGTGAAGTCCAGGCAGCAAGATGTCTCCATCAATTCTAGAGTTTTGGAAGTTACTTACAATGCACTTCCTGTTTATTTAGGTAAAATTATATACTTCTGGAGTCTTTGAAGAGTTAAGACAGTTATAGTTATAGTTTTCCTTAGTTATGATAAAGTAGACTTACATAGAGTATTCTCCTTAATTTGCCAGATGTGAATGAACTAAATATTGTACCATAATTCTTGCTTGATAACTGTTTTGTAAATGTAATTTTATTATGTTAATGTTAAAACAACCTTCCTTTTATTTAGACAGAAAAGGGAAGATAATGTGGGAGGTCCTTCTGTATATGTGTTGCTTTTATTGGTTAATGAATAAAGCTGCTTTGGCCTGTGACAGGGCAGAATATAGCCAGGCTGGAAGAGATACAGAGAGAGAGTAGGCAGAGTCAAGGAGATGCCATATACCTGCCAAAGGAGACAGGCGCTGGATCCTTACCAGTAAACCACAGCCTCATGCCAATACACAGAATAATAGAAATGGGTTAAGCTGAGGTGTAGGAGTTAGTTAATAAGAAGCTTGAGCTAATAGGTCAAGCAGTGCTGTAATTAATATATTTTCTCTGTGATTATTTAGGTTTGGGTGGCCAGGAACGCACAAGCAGTCTCCGCCTACAAGCAGCCACTGTAGGGTGGTTGGGAAGCAAAAGAAAGAGAGAGGAGGAGGCCTGGGATTAGATTTAAGTCACAAGGATCCACTCCCTTCAACTTGGTGCCACCTCCTATGTTTACAACCTTGGCAATCTATCAGATTATGAACCCATCAATGTATTAATCTACTGAAGATAATGATCTAGTCACTTCCCAAAGCCTCACCTTTGATGTTGCTGCTTGGGGGGCAGGGGGAGTTCAACCCAGATCCTTTAAGAGACTCTTGAGTTCCAGAGCCTAACACATCCTACTTCGGAACCAATAATGGGCTTATAAACCCACCAATAATGGAAATAATTTAGGTTCATGTCAGAACATAGTACAAGTCATACAAGAGGATTTCTGATTGTTTGTAAGAAAATTCCAAGAAAACATGACAAGCATCTTGCGACCTCAGTTTCTTCAAAACACAAAATTGTTCTTGGAATGTGCTTTTGTGCCCCTCCCACATGTAGCAGATAGGGGAGAGTTTTTTTCTGATTATTCATTATAACTGCTTGTTATTTATATGTCTCTATGGGAAAACATGTTTTTACCACATGTGTGTGACTGAACACCTCACTCATGTGACTCTTCTTAACCCTCAGAGTATAAATTGCCTAACACTCTGAATAAAGTTGCCTATTACATAAGGCTTCCCTCTGTCTTATTTTTAGGCCCCACCCTCCCAGGTTCACACTGCCAAGGAGAGTGGTAAACAGAATCACTGCATTTTTCATGATGTCAGCTTTGTTCATCCCTCTCCCCATTCCTGGCCCTAACTGATTTACATTTGATCTTCTCCAAAAGGCCAAGAAGCACAATACTTTTCTGTAGTGATATTTTATTTATATTTTAATAAATAAGCTTGCCGGGCGGTGGTGGCGCACGCCTTTAATCCCAGCACTCGGAAGGCAGAGGCAGGCGGATCTCTGTGAGTTTGAGACCAGCCTGGTCTACAAGAGCTAGTTCCAGGACAGGCTCCAAAACCACAGAGAAACCCTGTCTTGAAAAACCAAATAAATAAATAAATAAGCAAGCAAGCTTGCCTGAAGATTAGAATACAAAGCTAAGCCACTAGAAGCCAGGGAGTAGTGGCACACACCTTTAATCCCAGGACTCAGGAAACAAAGGCAGAGGGATCTCTGAGTTTAAGGCTACCCTGGGCTACACAAAACTGATCCAGAAACAGATCCAGGTGGTGGTGGTTCACCCTGTTAAACCCAAAGTTTGGGAGGCATTCACCCTTAATCTGAGCAATAGGACGGTAGAGATAGGAGCAATATGGCTGTGTGGAGAAAAGAATATAAGGGGGAAGAGATAGGCTCTCTCCCTTGAGTGTGGAGTCTGAGCTTTGGTGGAAACAAAGTGCAATCTAGGCAGTCTGAGGTAGGGTAAAAGGTATCTCTAGTGGCTTACTGTTCTGCTTCTCTGACCTTTAGCTTTAACCCCTATGTCTATCTCTGGTTTTTTTTTATTCGTGCTACACTTTTCTTCTTTTTTTGAGACAGCATCTCACTATGTAGCTGTGGCTGGCCTAGAATTTACTATGTGGACCAAGCTGGCCTTGAATACCTGCCTCTGCCTGCCTCTCAAATGCTGCAGTTAAAGGTGTGTGCCACCTGGTGTCACACTGGTCTTCTTTAATATATGATGTTTCTTTTTGGCCTGGGGTAACAACTTAGTGGGTAAAGTGTAAACAGAAAGGCTTCTAAGGCTGTTTGATCCCCACAAATCCATGTAAATCTGCATGGTAGCACATGCTCATAATTTCTTTTCTTTTTTTTGTTTGTTTTTTCTTTTTTTTTTTTTTTATGCTCATAATTTCAACACTGGGGAAGAGGAGACAGGAAGACTCCTTGAACTGCTGCTCTGCCAGTTAATCCTAATTGGTGAGCTCCAAAAACAAGGTGAAGAGCCGAGCATGGTAGCACATACCTTTGATCCCAGCACTAGGTAGGCAGTTGGATCTCTGTGAATTTAAGGCCAGCGTGGTCTACAGGACAGCTGGCCCTTGAGAATAAATACCCAAAGCTGACCTCTGGCCTCCACACACATGCATACATCCACACATACACAAGAACACTGGGAGACATGATAAATATTGTTCCTACAAACAGCTGCAATAGGAAACAATCATTTCCCCAGGGTAATGTCACTGCCATGTAACTATTATACACTTCAATTTTGCAGCCAACAGGTATTCTGTCTTCATACCTTACCTTGGTTCCATTTGGTGTTGAAGGTGAGGGGGATTCTGGGGTGCTTCTGACAGGAGACTTAAGAAGTGAGGGTTGGTCCAGGCCTGAACCAGATCCAGAGGATGACGAATGATCAGAGGAAGAAGAGTTCTCTTGCGTGTGGGGTGAGGTGTTGGGTAGGACGTGATCGACCACCCATCCAGAGTAAGAAGACAGTTTGGGAAGAGATGTGCATTCTTCCAAAACATCCTAAGGAGACAACGGTTGAGCCTATTTGTATACCCACTGAAAGAAGATATTACATGCAATGTTCAACAACTTAGTGCCCAAGCAAAGAAAAAAGTTAACACTGAAGATAAAGGTACTGCACTAACAATCAGAGATGAAAAGACAGTAGGCTTTCTTTGTTTTTGTTTTTGAGACAGAGTATCAAATTGAGATGACCTTGAACTGACCCTCTTGTAGTGCTGAGATCATAAGCCACTGTACACAGCAATAGTGGTTTATCACTGCTGCTGTTATTTTATTAATGTGTTTTAAAATGTACTAGTACTGTTAGTGTGTATGTAGAGGCTCATGTGCCACAGCTCACACGTGGAGGTCAAAGGGAAACTTGTAGAGTCAATCCTGGTATCCACTCTCAGACAGGTCCTGGTAATTGAACTCCGTCATTGAGCTTATGCAGCAACCAACTATACCCATGGAGGAGCTAATCTCATCAGCATGAGTGGATACTTCATAATGACCCGGACCATATATCTATAAAAAAAGTCAGATTAAAGTCAGATGTGTTGGCACATGCCTAGAATTTTAATACTAAGGGAAGTAGCGGGAGGAGCGTCAGGAGTTCAAAGCAAACTTCAGGTACAAAAGCAGTAGTTCTTAACCCATGGATCACAACCTCGTATCAGATATCTTGTATATCAGATATTTACATTACAATTAATAACAGTAGCAAAATTTCTGTTATGAAGTAGCAACAAAATAACTTTATGTCTGGGGGGTCACTACAACATGAAGAGTGTATTAAAGGGTTGTCGCAGTAGGAAGGTTGAGAACCACAGCCTAAAAGGAACAAATTTTTAAAACTTATGGTTTGTGTGTGCAAGGGATGGTGGAGGGTAGGGTGCCATGGTGTCTGGACGTAAGCGTCTGTAAAGTTAGTTTTCTCCCTCCAACTTGACATGGGTTCTAGGAGTTGAATGCAGGCCTTCAGGCTCCTGTAGCAAGTGCCCTTAACAGCTGAGCCATCTCACTGGCCCTCACTAAGGCAACTATGAAATGAAGCAAAAACATCAGAGAGAATACAGCCCGTGAGAAATGATCAAGCAAACTATCGTGTTTGGAGTCCGAGGGTATCCTCACACTGGGTACGGTTGTTCAAGCCTGTGAATACAGATAAACTCGATACACTGCCACGAGGCAGTAGGCGGGCACATGTGATCACTGATTAGAAAAGCCACCACCAAGCATTTAGCGACGGGCATTGCAAATACTAGTTACAGGGATCACGTCCACATCCCCAGGTCTGCCAGGAAAATCAAACTGGGCTCATTACACTGGCAGCACTAGAGTTAGGTCAAATCAAACACTCTTCGAGAAACCTGGGGCTCCGTGCAGTGATTCTCAACCTCCACATGCTGCGACCTTTAAATACAGTTTCTCATGTTGCGGTGACCCTAACCATAACGTTTATTATCTTCGTTGTTACTTCCTAACTATAATTTGGCTATTATGAGTCGTAATGCAAATGATGTGTTTTTCCGATGGTCTTAGGTGACTGCCCCAAAGAAGTCGCGACCCACAGAATGAGAACCGCTGTCCTAGCAAACTGGTTATAAAGCAAATGAAGAGAATGAGAGGCCAGAGCTGCTGACAAGATGCCGCAGCCGGCGCTGGGGTTACGGTGACGTCTCGGGCCGGAGGCTTCCCGTGAAGTGCAGCAGCCATAGATGAACTAGAACAGGCGGGGATAAGGGTGTGTGCACGGGAGTCAAAAAAGCAACGCGGCCCATCGGCGCCCGGTCCTCCGCGTCCCTCTCGAGGGAGTGTGGTAATCGCGTGACGACGGCCGCCACTCACCTCGTAGTGCACCAGCCACTCGCGATGGTAGCGCAGGCGGCCTTTGCTGGAATTCCGCAGAGCGCTTAGAGTTTCCCAGCAGCGACCCTCGGACGGCATGGCGGGCGACCGGCAGCGCCTCAGAAAACTCTACTGACAAAACAAACCCTCGAATCCGCCGCCCAAGAGGCGCCGGACTCCGCTTCCGGGCTTCCCGCCCCACATCCGGCGCAGCCTGCTCCGTAACGGTCGCAGACACATCCCGTCAGCGGCGCCCCACCCACTAGGCAACTCCTGCGCCTGCGCAGATGGCTGTGCGAGCGGAAATGAGGCTGTGTGAGGCCGCTACTGTGAGAGAGGAATCATTTCTAATAGAGCTACGCTAGAAAAATGAAACGCGTCTGCACTGATGGTTGTACATGAATATTCATACCGGTATTAATAGTAATGTGATAGCCTCCCAAAGCATCTGAATTGGTAAAATATTCTGTGAAGTCCAATGGAATCCTTCCCCTGTCCCGGGTAAATATAGTACATTCTGTAACATAAACCTTGAAAACATTTTGCTAAGAAAAAGCGACAATTTGCTGGGCGGTGCTGGCGCATGCCTTTAATGCCAGCATCTGAGAGGCAGAGACCGGTGGATCACTGAAACACTGTCTCGGGGCGGGGGTCGGGAGGACGACCTAAAACAAAAAAGCAAGTAAGGAGAGAACACTATATACAATTCCTTTCATGTGAGGTCTCCAGAATGAACAAACCCAGAGCCATTAGAGATTGTCAGACACGTGAGACATCGAGTGTCTGCAAATGAGGGCGGGGTTTCTTGGGGTTCATGAGATGAACTAAAATTAGATCATGGTAATAATCACACTCTGGTAAATATACTAAAAAACTGAATTGATGCGGGAGGGTAGTGGCGCACGCATTTAATCCCAGCACCCGGGAGGCAGCGACAGGCGGATCTCTGTGAGTTCCAGGCCAGCCTGGTCTACAGAGCGAGTTCCATAATAGGCCCCAAAGTTACAAGGCTACTGTCTCAAAAAAACATAAAAACAAAAAACTGAGTTGATAACTTTGAATTTTAATAGGTCTCATTTAACCGTCCCTTATTCCACCACACATGGTTGAATCTTAATGTAATTTCGTTCACAAATGCCCAGAGATGGCTTTGATGGACGCTCTGCACTTTTTGACCCATGACTCTGTGACATCTTTTGAGATGGGAAAGAGGATAAACAGTATTTTTTTCTGGAGAGATGGCTCAGGTGTTAAGAGTGCTTACTAATCTTGCAGAGGATCTGGGTTCAATTTCCGGCTCCCACATGGCAGCTCACAATGGATACTTCAGCCCTAGCAGATCCATTGCCCTCTTTCTGGTCTCTTTGGACAAGAGGCATGCACATGGCGCACATGCATACATAATTTTTTCTTATTGTTTTTAAAATTCTTTTACTTATTTCTATTTTATGTATTAATGCTTTACATTAATACATAAAATAGAATGTATTCATTTCTGCAGGCCAGAAGAGGGCATCAGACCTGTTATAGATGGTCATGAGCCATCATGTGGTTGTTGGGAATTGAACTCAGGACCTCTAAAAAAGCAGCCAGTGCTCTGAACCACCAAGCCATCTCTCCAGCCCCTTGTTATTATTTTTTAAGTTTATAAAATCTGTGAACTTCTAGTAAAATATTTTATAAAGGTTAATACAAGAGTCCCAGGAGTTATTTGAGTGTGGTGGCACGCACGCTTATAATCCCAGTACTTGGGAGGCAAAAGCAGGCAGATCCCTGAGTCTGAGGCCAGTCTGGTCTACAAAGTGAGTTCTAGGTAGCCAGGGCTACCCAGAGAAACCCTTGTCTTGGAAAAAAACAAAAAATATCCCCAGGAGTGTACTCCAAGTCAAAACAGTTACACAGTTACACGGCTCAACCCTGTGGTGCAGAGGTGGTTACACTAGTTTGACAAAAGGAAAATGAATTACACAAAAAAAATGTGTGTTAATCTAAGTGTGCCAACTGTTCTTGAGAAATTCTTTGGGAGCCAGGGCATGGTGGCACATGCCTTTAATCGCAGCATGTGGGAGGCAGTGACAGGGGATCTCCTATTTGAAGACCAGGCTGGTCTACATGAGTTCTAGGCTATCTAGAGGCTACTCGGTAGGATCCTGTCTCAAACAAAAAAAGTGTATTTGTTTTCAGTGTGTGAATAAATGTGCACAAGTGTTGTGGGGTAATCTTTTTGTACACTGCCTAAGATGCCTTCTGATTGGTGTAATAAAGAGCTAAGTGGCCAAAAGCTAGGCAGCAGAGGATTTCCAGGAAGAGAGAGGAACTTGGGAAGAATCTGAGGCATGTGGATTTTCGCCAGCCAGATCCAGGAGTTGGACTTAGAGTATGGAGAAGTAACAAACCACAGGACAGAATATCGATGAATAAAAACAGGGTAAGTTATAGGAGCTAGTTGTGAACAAGCCTAATCAAGCTAGGGCCAAGATTCATGGTTAATAAGACATTTCTGTGTTATTTGAGAACTGGCAGTCGAAAAAAAGTCTGACTAGACTACACGTGAGTTAGAGGCCTAAGGCCAGAGGAATTGATGTCCCAGGGGTTGGACTGAGTTGCTGCCTGATGTGGACAAGAACAGTTTGTACTCTTAACTACATCTCTGCAGCCCACCTTGATAAATTCAAGGTCCTCTGCAAGAGCAAGAAGGCACTTTTTTTTTTCTCAGACTCCTTGGTGTTCCTCCTCAAACCACCAGAACAAAGGGTTTTAAGGGTTCTCTCTCCAGCCCCAATCTTGGGTTAGAATGGTTGAGATGCTGTAGTAATTTGAATGAAAATGGCTCATAGTAGAATTGACTTGGTCCCTAGCTAGTGGAGCTGTTTGGGAAGAATCAGGTGTGGCTTTGTTAGTGGAAGTGTGCCACTAACAAGGTTAGGAGGTTTCTTTTTTGTTTTGTTTTGTTTTTGTTTTTTTCCAGACAGGGTTTCTCTGTAGCTTTGGTGACCATCCCGGAACTAGCTCCTGTAGACCAGGCTGGCCTCGAACTCCCAAAGATCCGCCTGCCTCCCGAGCGCTGGGATTAAAGGCGTGCGCCACCACCGCCCGGCAGGTTTGGAGGTTTCAAAAGACTTATGGATCTCCATGTAAGCTCTCTGCTATTTGGTCCACATTTCTGAACTCTAACCCTCTGAATCAATAAGTGAAGTTAAACACTGTTTTTTAGAAGCTACTTTGGTCATGGTGTTTTATTCTAGCAATAGAAAAACCATAAACCAAAGAGAAAATTATATGAAAAAGGCCGGGCGGTGGTGGCACACGCCTTTAATCCCAGTACTCTTACAGGACCTGGTTTCAATTCCCACACTCCTGGTGGTTCTCAACCATCCAGTATTAGGGACTCTGATGCTCTCTTCTGACCTCAGAGATTTCCAAGAACACAGATGTTACACAGCACATATATACATGCAGGCTATTCACCCATAAATACAAAAATCCAATTTAAAAATCAATCAAAACAAAGCAAAACCCTAGGCTCTCGTACACGTGCACATACTAAGCAAGTACTCCACACCACCCATTTTTTCAAAAACAGGAAAATACACAATTGCCCAGAATCTTCTCATGTGGAAAGCAGATGGTATTTCTGACACAAATATAGGCACATCCCACACCTATCTACCCTCTTAAAGTGGTCATCCCCAAACCCTGAATAGTAGGGCCTGCAGCTCAAAGCCATTAGGTGCCTTATCTTACAAAAGCACCTATCTCTTCCATCATGAAAAGTTGGTAATTCAAGCATCAGCTACTCTGCAAACTCATGTTTTCTCACATGATTTTTTTGTTGTTTTATTTGGTTTTTGTTTTTTCTAGTCAGGGTTTCTCTATAGACTTGTCCTGGAATCCACTCTGTATACCAGGTTGTCCTCAAACTCATAAAGATCTGCCTGCCTCTGCCTCCAGAGTGCTTGGATTAAAAGCGAGCGCCACCACCAGCTCCTACATGCATTTTATGAAATCATTTAAAAATACTTTTGTTTTTGTTCAGTTTCATGTACCCCAGGCTGACTTCACTCACTGTGTAGCTGTGGATAACAGTGAACTCCTGCCTCCAATCCCAAGTCACTGCACGACAAGTGTGCGCCACCGCACTCAGCTTCATCTTTTTTAAAGTCAGGAGAGAGGGTTAAAGGAAATCAAAGAAGTCTCAAAGAACTGATTTATAAAAACTTTATTTCTTGTAAAATCACACAAAAATTTCAGAAGTAGACAAATTCCAGAGTTGTAAAGAGAAATGAAAAGCAATGAGATAGGAAGCACGCTTGTACGCTGGGTGGACATTAGCTTCTGTGAAGTGCTGGGGACCAGTGGCCCTTGACAACGCAGACATGGGAGGTTTCCGATGCCTGCCCTATCCGTCAAGAAGGAATAAGCAATGCTCGACTCAGCAGCACACATACTAAAATAAAACTGGAGGAATACAGACAAGATTAGCATGGCCCCTGCTATTCCATACTTTTCCTGCCATTAAGAGGTGGATAAAGTGTCAACAGCAAGAATCCACTGTTGTGACCACACTTGCCACTGTGGTAGCAGTGACTGCTCCACTTCAGGACATCTGTAGCTAGCAATTCCAAAGCAGTAAAGGGAGCTGTGACCAGGAGTGTGTGTTACATCTTCCTGCCTCCACCAGGAGTGAGCTTACATCTTCCTGCCTCCACTTTATTTTTATGCTGATAAAAGCACAGATTACTCAGTTACTAAGTTACCTATTTCACTATTTCTTGATACAAAGGAAGTTTTATTTTTAGTAAAAATAAAATAAAAATAAATTAAAAAAAAAAAAACAGGAAAAGGCGATGTAGGTGGTTCACAGTCCAAGGAGGACTCCTGCTGCTTCACCTCAGAGAAACACAAGACATGGATACATTGAAAGATGAGGGCTGCAAGGAGACAGTAGGGAAAAGTCCATCAAAACACTCCCTGAGGATAGCAAGCAGACTCTGCGAAGTCACAGCACTTTAAAAATCTGGTACCCAATGTAGTAAATCTAAGGCCTGTGAAGATCATTTAAAATTCCAGCAGGCTCACAGGTCAGGAAAGAGAACTATGTTCTTCCTGACTCATCCCCAGCTGCTCTAGGGTCTTTCCTGTATCGGAGCTGAGGAATAGACCCTGAGCACATTTGATCACTTGAAGAGAAAGCCAGTGGGCTTGCCAGCTATAGGATGGCAACTCCTCAGTTCTCTGGCATCAGGCAAGGGCTTTAGACCCTGGGCAGGTGGCCTCAGGCAGGGGGAGACCGGGAGCGGATGGGTGAGCTTGTCAGGTAAGAGGATGTATAGGGGCCGTCCCCAAATACATTGGCATAGGAGGACTTGAGGAACTGGACATAATTCTGCATGCTGCGGTTGGTGCTCTCAGACTGCTCCAGACGGTCTTTCAGATCCTGCAGCCGGCTCTGGTATCGACGATCCGCCTGACAGAAGAAAGAGCAGGGACCAAGATTAAGAAGGTAACAAGGGCAATGAGAGACAAAGGCATTAACTTAGAGGAGAGGCACATGGGGCCTGCAATGGAAATGGGTATTTTCCCCTTGGGTGAGGGGTGTTAGTTGCTTGGCTTTTGGTTTAACTGTTTTGAGCCAAAGCCTCACCAAGCTGCCCAGATAACTCAGTACACGGCCTTGAATTTCCTGCCTTAACCTGAGTACTGGGATTATGGCAACATACACTGAGCCAACATACCTTGCTGAGTTTGTTTTATTTTATTATTTGACAAAGGATCTCACTATTGAGGCGGTTCCAAGGAACCTAATACCTTCTTCTGGCCTCCACAGAGGACTTACACACACACCTTTGAAAGTGAGTTTTAAAGAGTCTGGGAATAAAGCTGTGTTATACTCTTCTCTCAAAGCTCCATCCTAATCTCCACGGTAGATGCACAGGTTCCCATTCCTATCAGCCATGGATGAGGACTAAAGGGCTGCTGCCTGCCCCGCATCCTCTGCAACACATGCTGTCAAGGACTCATGTTGCCCAAGTTTGCCTCAAATCTGCTCAGTAGCTAAGGCTGATGTTGATTTTCTGACCCTTCTGCCTCCCACATGCTGAGGTTACAAGAATTACCACTCTGCCTGATTTGTTTTCTCTTTATTTTGTTTTTTAAAAAGCCAAAGAGCTGGTAAGGACTGAACCCAGGGCTTCAAACAAGCAAGCACTATAGTCAAGTGAGATTTACCCCTATTTCCTTTAAAAACATTTTTTTACACTTTTCTGTATGTTAAATAGTTTTCTCAAACTTTCACCATGTGGGTTCTGAAAACCCACTGAACCATTTCTCCAGTGGTGGTGCACGCCTTTAATCCCAGCACTTGGGAGGCAGAGGCAGGCGGATCTCTGTGAGTTTGAGGCCAGCCTGGTCTACAAAGCTAGTTCCAGGACAGGCTCCAAAGCTACACAGATAAACCCTGTCGCAAACAACAACACACACAAATCCAAACAACCAAACAAAAATCTAAATTAAAGAAATAACTGGATTTATTCCCATTTGGGACACTGCCAGCCACAGGTTTGTGAAAAACCACTTTTATCATGTTGAGGTATGTTCCTTCTACTACAGGTTTCCACATGGCTTTTATCGGGAGGGATGCTGAAAGTCTTTTCTGAATTAACATGATCATGTGACTTGTCCTTGTGTCTATACATCTATGTATGTGTTCTGTTACTGTTGCTGATCTGCATGTGCTGAACTAACCTTATATCCCTTCAATGAAACCAATTTGGCTGTAGTTTGTGATCTGTGTTTTTCTAACCTCCACTTCTAAGTATCTGGAGGCCCTCTGCATCGGTGATCAATCAGACATTGCTTTCTAGTTGTCTTTTTTCATTGTATCTTTATGTGGTTTTGGTATCAAGATAATGCTGGCTTTGTAGAACCAGCTTGGTAGTGTATATATCCTTACTTTGTTACTGGAGAGATAGTTTACTGTTTATGAACACTGGCTGCTCTTGCAGACGACCCAAGTTCAATTCCTAGCACTCACATGACAGCTCACAACTATCTGTAACTCCAGTTCCAGGGGACCCGACACCCTCACACAGACATACACCAGTGCACATAAAATAAAAAAAGTTTTTTTTTTTTCAAGACAGGATTTCTCTGTTTAACAGAGTCCTGGCTGTCCTGGACTTGCTTTGTAGAACAGGGTGGCCTCAAAATCATAATCTGCCTGTCTCTGTCTCCTGAGTGTTGGGATTAAAGGTGTGTGCCACTATGACCGGCTCCAAAAAATAAAATCTTAAAAAAAGGCTGGANAAAAAAAAAAAAAAAAAAAAAAAAAAAGGCTGGAGAGATGGCTCAGCAGTTAAGAGCACTGGTTGCTCTTCCAGAGGTCCTCTCTGCATTCTGTGAATATCATTGGCTAATAAATGAACTGCTTTGGGCCTATAGCAGAGCTGGGGGGCGGGCACAACTAAACGGAATGCTAGGAGAAGGGAGGCGGAGTCAGGGAGAAGCCATGTAACCCTGCCAGAGCCAGATGTAACTTTACCTGGTAAGCCACAGCCAGGTGGCAATACACAGATTAATGGAGATGGGTTAAATTAAGATGTAAGAGTCAGCCAATAAGAAGCTAGAGCTAATAGGTCAAGCAGTGTTTTAAATAATACAGTTCCTGTGTGACTATTTCAGGGCTGAGCAGCGGGAACCGACTAGCAGCCTCTCCCCAACATATGTCAGTGTACCACATGCATGCCTGCTGCCCTCAGCCTTACGAGAGGGCACTGAATACCCTGGAACTGGAGAGACACTTGTGAGCTGCCATATGGATGCTTGAAATGGAACTATAAGAGCAGCCAGCACTCTTAAACAGCTAAGCCATCTTCTCTGGCTTCTTATTCTGTTTCCACTTCTCAAACACTAGAATTTCAAGTGTGTACCACCATGCCCAGTATATGCAGTGCTTGAGACTTGTCATCGTAAGAAACCGCGCTAACAACTGAGCTACAATATCCAGACTAGTGGGATGTTAAAAGCATCCACTGTTGTTCCATCAGAACCCACCTGACTTGTGCTAGCTAGATGATGTCCCTATGAAATCAGGAGCCCCAACATTTGGCACATATATAACTGGTACATCTTGTTTCTTGAAGCAGCATTTTTCTGTGTAGACTTTGCTATTCTGGAAATTGCTGACCTCAAACTCACAGATCTGTCTGCCTCTGACTCCCAAGTACTGAGATTAAGGATGTGGTTCATCACACCTGGTTTGTTACATCTTGCTTAATTATTTCCTTTATTAATTTGGAATAACCTCTTCAGTCTTCTCATTAGCTTAGCAGACTGGTTCCCATCCTTTGCATCTGTCTGTGTCTAACAGTGAGGCAGACACATACTGATTTCTTGGACACATGTTGTTGTTAGTTTTTCAGCCCTGTCTGTCTGTCTCATGGGTAAGCTGAAGTCATCTATATTTAGGGCTATTATTTTACCAAATCTTGTAATTTTGTTGGTTGTTTTTTTGGTTGGTTGGAGTGTTTGGTTTCTATATTCTCCTCTATTAGTATTAGTGGTCTGCTTATTTTATGTGTGGGACATGCCAAACTCCTTCCTAGTGCTCTTGTGAAATTTATCCTGGCCCTGTACTTTCCTGGTTGATGCTTTCTTCCCTCTCCTTCAACTCTCTTCTTAAGTACATGGAAATCATGAACTTAAGGCAGTTTAACTGTATTTCAGTCCACTTTAAAAGATAGCTTTGATGAACATTACAATCTTTTTTATGTAAATTTTTATTTACTTATTTATTATGTTCAGTGTTTTGTAATGTGTGTCTGCAAGCCAGAAGAAGCACCAGATCTCATTATAGATGGTTGTGAGCCACCATGCTGTTTGTTGCCCAGCTCTGTTTGTTGTTTTTTTTTTTTTTAAGACAGGGTTTCTCTGTGTAGCTTTGTAGCCTGTCCTGGCACTGGCTCTGTAGACCAAGCTGGCCTCGAACTCACAGAGATTCTCCTGCCTCTGCCTCCCAATTGCTGGTATTAAAGGCGTGAGCCACCACTGCCCAGCTATTTCTTTGGATTTTCAAGACAGGGTTTCCTCTATGTAACAGCCCTGGTTGCCCTGGAACTTCCTCTGTAGACCTGTTTCTTTCTTTCTTTCTTTTTTTTTTTTTTAAAGATTTATTTATTTATTTTGTTTACATTGTTCTGTCTGCGTGTATGCCTGCAGGCCAGAAGAGGGCACCAGATTTCATTAGAGATGGTTGTGAGCCACCATGTGGTTGCTGGGAATTGAACTCAGGACCTCTGGAAGAACAATCAGTGCTCTTAACCTCTGAGCCATCTCTCCAGCCCCTGTAGACCTGTTTCATCTCAAACTCAGAGATCCGCCTGCCTTTGCCTTCCAAGTGCTGGGATTAAAGGTGTACACACTGCTATCCGGTCCAGAATATCCTTATAGCTTGGCAAGCTGGCAGATATAATAACCTACATTGAGTCTCACAAAAACACCAGTAGACAGTTTTACCTGCAGCCCAAAGAAGCCTTGCCCACTAGTGCAACTCACATCATCACGAGTCCGCCGCAGCTGGCCAAGTTCTGTCTTGGTCCTGCTTAGCTGGGTCTCAAGGTCCAGGATTTTACTCTGGGCTGCACGTTCCTTGGAGAGTGCCTGCTCCTTGGTTTGCTCCACCTGCACACAAGGTAGAGGTAAGGGCTGCCTGACCCTACAGAGAAGGCTAGCCACTCCCATTAGCCAGTGACAGCCCACTGGCACATCAGTAGGCATCACCTTCCCTGAGGCCTTGGAGCAGAAGCTATCTAGTGGAAGCTCTTACTATCCTCCTTTCCCTCTCCTTTTCTAGCATCCCTAAAATGTGCTGGTGCCTTCCTGAGTCTCAAGAGGGCAGAGAGCGAATGAGCAGTTATAGAAAGGGCTGGTCCTCATCCTCACAACACATTCAGGGAAGATACTACTATGCCATTCTTCAGATGGGAAAGTAGGATGATCAAGTTTAGGACCAGACCTAACTAGGAGTGTAATCACTGACCTGCCGCCTGGCATCTTCAATGGCACTCTCCAGCTGCCTTGCCAAGGATCCACACTCCCTTGTTTTCTCCTCCAGCCGCAGCTGAGCCTGGTGGATTGCCTCCTCCCTCTTGGCAATCACCTGTAGGAACTCGACATTCTGGGCGCTGGTGGCCTCCAACTTCCTAGGTGAGAGCGTTCCATTAGACCATGCAAAGACCTGTCTGTCTTAATCCACTGCCAGGGGGCTGCTGCCTCCCCTGACCTGGGGATCTTGTCACTTGAAGAATCTCCGTGAATCTCCAAGGAGCACAAGAAGAAACAAAGTATTTTCAGATCAGCAAGGTGGCTGCTGGGCTGTACAACTGCCAAAAGGTGGTTCCAGAACAGCGCAGAGAGGGAAGACTGAGTGTGTAAGTGTAACTGAGTGTGCATGACGCCCATGCATACTGTCACACAGAGAACAGCAACCTGCAGCTCACAGAAGGCCTGCCATTGTCCGTCCTTTCTAGGAAGAAGGGAGCAGAGCCCGAGGGAAGAATGGCTGGCAGGTCTGTTACCAAAACTCAGACCAGTAACAAGACCACAGTGGAGCCACAGAGCACCTGATGTGACAGGCATAGGACAGCTGGGGCTTCTGCACTTTACACAGGGTCTTCCCTGCTCTTCCTGAACACCTTCCCCTTTAATGAACACTGCAAGTCCTGTTGAACCTAGCTACATTTTGTTGGCCAGCTTGGCAGAGCAGAGGTGGAACACAGGAGGCCACCTGTTCCAGCCCCACAGCGGGCTGAACTGGCAATCAAGACCCTAAAACCTTAAGTTCTTAGCCCTCCCTGGTTTTTGCTTTTTTTTTCTCTCTCTTGAGACTGGGTCTTATTACATAACCCGGTATACCTTCTAGGTGGCAGTAATCCTCCTGCCTCAGCCTCCCAAGTACTGGGATTAATGGTATGCCACCATGCCAGGCTCCCAGTCTTCTGCTTACAGGTACTAACGTGGTTCTGGAGGAAACTTCCCAGCATAAGGAGCAGCTTTCGTAGGCACCAGCTGTGTACATCTGAGCAAGTTACCACCTCTGCCTGAGCTTGGCTTCCTCATAGTTAATATTTGGGTAGTTCACACCTATGATCCCAGTACACAGTACAAGAGGAATGAGTTGCAAGCCACAGATTGAGACTCTGTCTCAAAGAGTCAAAATACAGGGCTGGCAAATACGATTCAGTGGGTAAAGGTGCTTACTGCCAAGCCTCATGACCTGAATTCAATCCCCAGGACCAACAATATGGTGGAAGAAAGAGAACTGATGCCCACAAGTTGTCCTCTGACAGTCATACCCATGCAGTTGCCCATGGTGGGCACAAATAAATATTAATAAATAAAAGTAGATTTTTAAAAGATAGGGGCTAGAGAGATGGCTCGGTGGTTAAGAGCATATACTGCACCTGCAGAACCAAATTCAGTTCCCTGTAGCTACATCAGGCAGCACACAACTACCTATAACTCCAGCTGCATGGGATCTCATCCTCTGGCCTCTGTGGGCACCTGCACTCACGTACACATACTCCCAGATAGCCACAAATACACAGAATTAAAATAGGGGTAGTACCAGCTGACAAACATCTACAACTAGCTTATCGTGACCATTTCTAAGCAAGTGACATGCTAGACCCCTTTATGAGGACCCTCTCACTGATAACTGGCAGGACTCTTATCAGATTACAGCTACACTGATCCTTCCTCAGATGAGGATAACAGGTTCAGAAGAGTTAAATGATCCAACTGAGTTCACAAGGAAGGTAAGTGTCTGAACTGGACCTAAGGTTAGGGCTTCGATGCCAAATGGTGTGTGCTCCCCATAACTGCAGAACAGAAGGGGGCACCAGTTCTTATTACCAATGGTTGTGTGCCACCATGTAGTTGCTAGGAATTGAACTCAGAACCTCTGGAAGAGCAGTCGGTGCTCCTAACCTCTGAGCCATCTCTCTGATAACTGCTTGTAAGAGTCTATAAGAAGAGTCAGATCACGGAGGTTGTAGGAATGCTCCTTAGCAGCACACTGGTATTCTGGCTGCTCCATTCAAGGCAGGCCCTACTGGTCTGCTTCACCTAGGTGTATCTTTGAGATAATGGTGTCTACCAGTAGACTGGCCTCCATCACACAGCCACACAGCGCCCCTCCAGGCTGACACCCCTTCCTCGTGCCCACAAGGCTTACCACTGAAATGGAAGCAGCTCTTCCTCTGAGTTCTGCCTAGCACCTTCCAGGGCCTTGAGTCCCTCCAATACTTTGGCACACTAAGCACAAAGCAGCTAAGCGGCAGAAAGTCTCAAGTCCTAGGAAGAGGACAGACATGGGACCAAGTGCCTCTAACCTCTCCAGTTCATCCACCTTCAGACTCAGTTGTTTATTTTCCTTCTGGGAAGCCTGATGTTTCTCTCTCGCCATCTCCAGCTTGTCCCCCTGGTGTTCGATCTAAAATGACAGGAACGTAGACTGGTTTATGAGGGAATTTCCCATAAGAGCAAGTAATGAAGGAATTCTCCCTTCTCCCTGTGATGTCATCCACACACAGGAAAGAGGAATGCTGCCCTCAGCAGGTGTCCCATCTTCAACAGCCAACCTGAAAGAGAAAAGAGCAGGGGCAGGGCAGATCCACCCTACCTCCCACACCAGAACACGGGTTAGATGCTGAAGAACCACAGCTGGACTGGCCCCAAGGCCAGGGTCCAGGGTCCTGATGAGGAACCTGGTGGAACTGTAGGACACATGAGGTGTGACCAGTGGCTCATTGGACAACCAACCACCGAGGTTTCCCAATTATGTCGTTGGCACCACTGACTTTATCTCCCTCAATGGGGCAATGCAGCCAAGCAATAAGGCAGCTTTGATTCATTCAGGCCAGCAAGTGTGAGAAGTCACCCTTAGTACTGCTTTAGTGCTCCTCAGGTTCAGGAGCTCAAGATAACTTGAGGACATTCGGCAGTCTTGAGGCAATGGATTCAAATTTGTGGATGCTAAGTATCCCTGTGACATAGGGGACTTCACTTGTCCCTCTAGGTGTCAGGATGTCATTGGAGAAGTAACCAGTACACAGCATCATGTTTCTGGATGAAATGACAGCCTGCTGGAGTGGGGCAGGTGCTCAGAACAACAGCAGCTTCCCTTTATGCCTGCCCAATGAAACACTTCAGGGGGTAGGGCACAGAGGTGCGTGACCACAGTCCCAGCATTCTCAGAGGTAGAGGCGAGACTAGGAGTTTAAGGTCACCCTTGCTACACAGTAAGTTCAGTCTGGTCTATGAGACCCTATCTCAAAAAACAAAACAAAACAAAAAAGACTTGAAAAGGAAAAAGTAGAGACCCGCCCAAGTCAGACAAAAAAATGAGAGGTATATGATGTCTTGGACAAACGCAGTGGGGAGACATGTTCCAGTAACTGAGAGACAGATTGCTTCTGAACAAAGGGGCTGCTTGCTTCTGTCTCTCAGAAGAGAATCCCAGGTAGTAGATCTGTGGAAAACAAGGAAAGGCAGTTAAAGCTTGAGAAAGATGAAACAACGGACAAGCAATGGCCAGGTATCTGCTAGGTCTCCTTTCTGTGGCTGTGGGTTGGAGGACAGCGGCAGGATATGCAGGGCAGAGGTAGGCAGAGCACGGAGCAAGAGGGCCCAAGGCGAGTCCTATAGCGACAATCACTCTGTGCAACACGAAGCATTTGGCACACCAAGACTTTTATTTCACAGCACTGATGATAGCTCACTTCTTTCAGAAATCGGCAGCCAAGAAAAAGGAAGTGGTCCTCCCTTGGGGGGCGTGCAGCTCATCTCGGTAAGCGGGACCCTGCTCGGGCCAGTTCGTGGGATCCCTTCTGCCAGTCCCTTACCCGGCTGCGCAGGTCTGAGATGATGGCTGTGAGGTCGATATTCTTCTTCTCGTAGCCTTGCAGCTGGTCTTGGCATTCAGCCAACTTTGCTTCGGTTATCTTAAGAATATCAGGCAGCTGTTGCAAGTCAGCCAGCTGCGACTGGAACTGCCGGCGGGCCTAAAGCAGGAAAAGCAGCCCACGGTTGGCATGATCCTAACTGAGAATAGGATGGCCTTCCTCTAGAATGCAGCTGGGCTGCCCCAGTCCCCAAAGGTCTCGCAAAACCCACAGGTAGCAGCTGGCCTGCTCTCCCACAGGCCAAGCTAGTTGATCTTTGCAGGCCACACTTGGGCCTGCCTTGCCACTTGAGATGGCCATTCATTTAGTCAGCAAGTGTCAGTGGCAACACCAGGGTTCAGCACCACCCCAAGAGCACTGCAGTCACTTTCTTTGAATAATAAAGAAGGCACAGCTGGAACCACAGAAGGACACTAAGGATAGCTCAAACTTAGCTAAAACTTGGAAAAGCAGGCTGGATTAATTCCAAATCCCCTAGGAAGGCAGCTGTGATGATACAAAGACAAGAGGAACAGGAAATATCTGGTCCTGCTCCATCCTTGAGCTTTAACAAGACTGAGGACCAGAGACAGGCAGGGAGCTGCTCAAGAAACTAGTGGCTGAGACTGACTCAGACTGTCTCCAAGGTTATCTTTAAGGCAATCACTGTGGACCAGTCAGCCAACAGCTCCAGAAGAAAGAGATCCTTCCAGAGGCGAGAGGCACATTTAAAGATCCTACAAAAACAAAGGCTCCAAACGGAATAAAACAGGTATCCCAATACCTGGCCACTGAGTGAATCTGAGTCCACCTGGACGCCCCAAACAGGATGGGCTTTGTTTCCTTGAGAAAAAGGGAAAGGAGGAAGAAAAAAAAACAAGGGAAAAAAATAGAAACAGAAAGCATAGTACAGAGAAAGGCCAGAGGGGACAATAAAGAGAGAAAAAGAGAATGCATACATAGTGTGGGTGGCAACCAGCTAGGAAATCAGTTACTCTGTGTCCGAGCTCAGGAGGGTCAAGGGCACAGAAGGTGCCACTGGATCAGACACTTGTACAGGCAGTGAAGAGAGCAAGGAAGGGGGACAGTACCGCCTCAATTTCTTTGTTCATCTCATCTTTAAGGATCTTGTTCTCTTTGTCGCAGCGCTCTAGCTGGGCAGCCACTTCATCAGCCTCCAGTCTTGTTTTCATCACCTAGGGAACGAAACCACAATGGGTGCTCTTGGGCAGAACCCTCCCCTCCCACCTTGCCCCTCAGAGGCCTAGCAGTGAGCTGACAAGCAGAGGGGCCAGGCTACCCAAGGGGTCTACCTGGCTCTTGTAGTTGTCAATCATCCCCTCGTAGTTCTTCACCGATGCCTTCAGCTGTTGGACCTCCAGATGAGCCTGGTTGAGCTTGTCCTCCATAGGGGCAAAGCTAGCCTAAAGAAGGGAGGACTTGTGAGCAACCAGAAGAAATGTTCAAGATCTGAGTCTCCTTAGACTCAGTCTACTTGTAGAAACCAAAAAAGAACATGCCCCTGTACAGAAGCTCTCATCAGCTAGTGTCCGAGGAAGACTCCTACTGTGACCCCTCTATTGCACAGATGATGATAAATGGTGGTTATCTAAAAGCAATATACAAACTCTAAAGGAAACGGGTGGTCCAGCCAAGTGATAATGTACTTGCCTGGCATGCTAGAAAGAAAATGAATATAAAACTCATGGACTGCATGCCCACGGTTCTAGATTTGGCAAAATAGTTATTGTTCTATAACTTTTTCATGAATAAACAAATTATATAATGCTTTTTAAATTTGCAAGATACTTTTTTGCAATACAGATAAAGAGGAAGCAGGAATGAGCATGAGAATGAATAAACATAAGCAGATGCATGGTGGCTCCTATTTAATCCCGGCTCACAGTGGGCTGAGGTGGGACTGCTGCCAAATCTGAGGTTAGATAAGGTCTAACAATATACTATCAAACAAGCAAACAAAAACAGGAGGAACAGGGTGGAAATGGGGAAAAAGGAAGGGGTTAATACATTGATCTAAAGAGAGGAAAGAGCTAGAGTACAGCCTGGTGGTACAGTGCTGGCCTAGCATGTGCACAGCTCTGTGCTCTGTCCTCAGCATCAGATTTAAGAGGAAGAAAGGAAGAAGCAGAAGGAAGCTCCAGAGCATCAGCTGGGTGCCATCAGGACAAATTCACACACTGTGACAGAGACCTGTCTGCTGCTGACAAGGAACTCTGGACCTTAGCGCATGTCAACTTCTCGCTCTATCACTGAGCTGCACCTCCGCAGCTTCTGTGATGTTTGAAACATTTCCTATGCACATATCCGACTGTCTAAGAGGATATACTTCCACAGACAACACTTTCAGTGGCTACAGTGCATAGTCTACATAGATACACCACGGTGTAATTAGTCCCCAAGTGTTGGATTTGGAGGTTACTAATTATTTGAACCGTGATTTCTGTGTATCCTAAGTTGGCCTGAAGCTCACTCTACATAGTCTTCAACTCTCTCAACTCTCTCACATAGTCTTCACCACTCCTGGCCCCTTGAAAGTTATTTTCAGGGTGTCTAACAATTAAGTAAAGCATAGACATTGTACCACCAGAGCAGTAAAAATATGAAGGACTGATAATACCAAGTATTGCCAAGGGGACACAGAGCAACTGTTGCCACTGACAAGTCACTGGTGGAAACAATGTATACAACAATTAGGCCAGTTATTAACATCTGCTAAGGCTGACACCAGCAGATGACCTCTGCAATTCTACTTCAAGGAGTATAACCAACTACGTACCCAAAAGATGTCCACTACCAGTAAAAGAGACAAACACTAATGGATCCACCTCCCAGCACCCCGCCCCCAACAGCCACGAGGAGTAAATTATACACACTGTGCTAAGTGAAAGCCACACATCAGCACACAGGCTGTCCACAGCAGGCAGATGGGTTTGTGATGACACAGGCAGCAGCTACCTTTAGAGGGGTGTTACAGGATGCTCAGAACTTTCAGAGTGATTGAAAAGCTATACTGTTACAAAAGTTAAGGATCTGGCCAGGCGGTGGTGGCGCACGCCTTTAATCCCAGCACTTGGGAGACAGAGGCAGGCGGATCTCTGTGAGTTCGAGACCAGCCTGGTCTACAGAGCTAGTTCCAGGATAGGCTCCAAAGCCACAGAGAAACCCTGTCTCAAAAAACCAAAAAAA
>NW_026067969.1:5443795-5490029 GCF_014885135.2 Alexandromys fortis | reverse complement strand
ATCCCAACTCCAAATTGTTCCTCGAGCAAAACCCTGTGTGACTCTCTTTCTCTCTTTTTTTTTTAAGACTTTCTTTCTTTTTCTTTCTTTTTTTTCTGATTATTCAAGACAGGGTTTCTCGGTGTAGCCCTGACTGTCCTGAAATTCACATTGTAGACCAGGCTAGCCTCAAACTCATAGAGATCTGCTTGCCTCTGTCTCCTGAGGGCTGTGATTAAAGGTGTGTGCCACCACCTTTTGGCTAAGCCTTGCTTTCTTTTTTATCTTTGGCAGATTAGAGATCAAACCTAGAATCCCAGGCTTGCCAGGCAAGAGCTCTACAAATAAGCTACAATGTCCTTATTTCCAATTTCCTTATTGACCAAAAATAGTCCACATACAACTGGAAGGCTAAAATGAAAATGTGTGAGGTACCCAGCAGACCACTAGAGAGCCATGGTTAAGGCCAAAGTCAATTCTGTACTGCAAATGTATCCAAATGCATCATATGAGCATTTCACATGAGTTAGCACATTCTCAGCAGGACTCAACTCAGGAGCTGCAGCAATAAATTAGATACTGCCAACTCCCACGATGCCCGGCCCCCCCCTCCCCCCATGCGCATGCCCGCAGTAGTAAGAGGCAGCAGTGGGAGTGAGGCACCAGAGCACGCTGCCTCGGGCTCATCTGGCCCACTGAGGCCAGCCTGCTCTTGGCCTCCTAGCTCCCAGGATGCATCCAGACCTTGAGCCTCTCGTTCTCTAGCTTGAATGCAGAATACTCAGCGGTCTGCCGGTGCAGTCTCTCCACAAGGCTGTCCCGGTCTTCCCGCATCTTCTCCTCCAAGCTTTGTTGTTGGTTTACAAGATCTGTCACCCGGCTGGAAGATCGGCAATAGAATCAGTTCCCAGACCTTCATGGGAATGGAGCTCATCCCCATCACAGACCATTTCCACCTCATGGCAGGCTGCCTCTCTGCTCCCCAGGCTCCACACCAAGAAACAGCTTTCCCATCCCAGTGTTCTACCTCCACATAATAGCCTTTCAAAACAGTTCCCATAATACCTCCTCTGGAAGCTACCATTTAGCCGGGATGACTGTGAGTGTGTCCATTCTGACCACCTCGCATGGCCGAGACACAGGCCCTCCCAGCTTTCAGCATCACCAGATAGTTCTCTCCCCATCCTTGCTTCGTGTTAGGACTAACTCCTTTGAGACCTTTCCCTCAAGTTCCAGGTTGGTAGTTGGTAAGGACTACCCAGGTAGGCCTCATCCCCAGGCACCTGGCACATGTGCCTTTTGTCCCCACAGCACTGTTCCTGTGTGTGTACACATGGCTATCACAGGTAAGAACTGGACTGACTATGTGAGAGAGGCTTGAGGAGCCAACTGGCAGACAATGGAGAATGCACAGGGACTAGCTGCACATCCCTCAAGAAAACCAAGACAACTGTGTGCCCATGTCCTGCTGCAGAGACTAGGGCCAGGCTGGGACTCTGGGATGGGTATCTTATCCCCTTGAGGATGTTTACAGTTCAGGTGATAGAGACCTGGGCCTCTCACGTGCTAGACAAATGGAGTAGTGGCCCGGGGCTAGAGCCAGAGCCTGGCACAGGGCTGCCCACATCTCAGCCCAGTTTACAAGTCCAAGTTGTAGAGACCACAGCAGTCTCATGACATTGAGACCCCAGTGCCCCGTGCTCCTTCCACCTGTTCAAGTCCCTCACTTAGTTCCCCTCTTCACACAAAGACATACTCGTTCAAAACGATAATTTCCAATTCGAGGTCTCCTTTGTCTTTCACAACCTGGTTGTAGCGGCTCCTCCATGACTCCAGAGTAGATAAAGCTTCAGCAACATAAAGGTCCTGGGGACACAGGACAGCAGGAATGTCAGCCTCTTCTCAACACTTAGGCTGAAGACAGGTAGGGTGGGCTAACCTAGATAGACCCAGCCTCCCGCTACCACCTTTCTCAAGATGAAAGGGTACTGAGAAAGCCAAACTGAGCTCCCAGGCTTCCAGCATCACATTGCATCCTGTGGGCAGATCCCAAGTCATCCTTCCCTCAAGATGGATGTGCGTCAGTTCTTGTCCTTCAATCATCTCCATTTCCCCAGCCACACCCCACTCACTCACGCCAACAACAGGTGTTGGAGGGGGGCAGGACTGGCACCTTGTCGGCAAGCTGCACGTGTAACTGCTCAGCATACTCTTCGCTCTTCTCTGCTCGCTCCTTCTGGGCTCGGATGGCCTTCTTCAGGGTCTCTTTGTCTCGGTCTCCCTTTTGCTTCAGTTCCTTTAGCTGCTCCATGATGGCCTCCACTTCCGCTTTGTGCTGGTTCCCACTCCGCTCCAAGTTCTAGGAGGAGTCAGGAAGGAAGAGGTGGAAAAGACAGCAAGGGGGTATGGCAGCAGAGAAGAGAGAAAGGGAGATGTAAGAACTCAGACCTACTGGGACAGACACCAGAGCCATGGCCCTCTGGGTCCCTTTGACCATGGAGAGCATTTAGAATCATTAGATACTCAAGTGACTCAGCAGAGCAGCCACCCTGGGAGCCTGGAAAGCATTTGAGACTAATGCCTTCCCTCATGTAGTCACGAGAAATCTAAGAGTGACAGCCTCTCCCTGCCCCATCTGGGAGCCAGCAAGCACCTTGATCTGCATGCACAGGCGACTGTTCTCAGCCTCTTTACATCGGAGCTGTGCCTGTAGATGCCCACGCATGGACTCCATGGACTTGGAGAGCTCAGATGCTGTCTTTGCTTGAGCCTTGGGAGACAAGAGAAAGTAATGAAGCCAGCTCTAGCATAGCACCGTGCAGTACGGCTCCTCACAGTAAGGGGGCTAAACTGTACCTTCTCACATTGTATCTCCTGGAGGAGCTCTTCCACCTCCTTGTCCTTGTCTTGCAGCAGTAACAGCAGGCGCTGGGAAAAAACAAGAGTCACATGTCTCTGAATTGGGAACAGGGGCCTCTCAACACAGAAAGTCACTTGCAATTGTCAGAGACCCAGGCAGGAGCACCTAACCTATAGTAAATTTTTTTTTTTTTTTTTGGTTTGGTTTTTGGAGTCAGGGTTTCTCTGTGTAGCTTTGGAGTCTGTCCTGGAACTAGCTCTTGTAGACCAGGCTGGCTTTGAACTCACAGCGATCCACCTGCCTCTGCCTCCCAAGTGCCACCACCGCTGGGCCTAGTAATTTTTTAAAATGTTTTTTGGTTTTAAAAATGGTGATGTCAACTAGGAAATATAGAATAGCACAAAGCTCAAAGAACCCCTGACACTTCTGTTCATCAATAACCACCCAACATTCAAAATGAGTCTTAAATGCATTTTGTTCTGTACCCTAAAATCTCACATTTATCACAATACTACTGAATCTTTCCCATCTTTTGGAACAGCTGGTGATGTTCCAGCATCTTGACCACCTGAGCTGAGCCTGATCAGCCTCTAAGCTGTGAGTGGGGGAAAAGCAATGTGAGTATCCCTCAACTTCTACTCCTTCTCAAATCTGTATTTGTCTTTCTCCTCTTTCTCTCTCCTCACCTTGCAAGAGATGGTTCATGAAGAAACACACTCCAATAATGTGAGGGCAGGTGAGCTGGGAGAGGCACACAGATTGGCATCCTCCATGATGATCACTGGTCAAGCAGCAAGGCCTTTCCCTCCCTACCTTCCCTCTCATAGAGACATAGAAGACCATTCAATACCAGAGGCTCCCACCATCTTGGAGAAGAAGCCTGGTGAACTTGCAGTTCCCAGGTCAATTGCCCACAACATTTGCCCATGCTTGTTCCTTGCACTCACGAACTAACATCTTGCACAGCTTCAAGTTTCACAGAACATGAAGCCTTGGGAGAGAATTCTAAAATAGGGGCTATACTTAAAAAATAAATAAATAAATAAATAAAATAGGGGCTGTGAAGTAGAAAGGTGTGTACTTTTTTTTTTTCTCCTTAGAGTCAGGGTCTCTATTCTGTCGTCTTGGCTGCATTGGAACGCACTCTGTAGACTAGGTGGCCTCAAACTCACAGAAATCTGCCTGCCTCTGTCTCCAGAATACTTGCGCCACCACACCTGGCAGTATGTACTTTTTGACTGCTGGGAATCCAAAGAATAAATCCAGGTTTTATAAGGCCAGAGGACTAATGATCCCTCATGCTGGGGTCTCACTTTGTGCCTTGAGCCCTTCAGTGATCAGCTAGCTAGGTAAGTCTAGCAGAGAAGGCAACAAAGCGGGTGCCAACCCATTTTATAGATCACAAAATACTACCCAGACAAATGGCAGATGCGGGGTTCCAGCCCCGCTGTCTATTCAGCAGCTCTGTTCTGGGACGCCCAGCCCTCTAGCACCTAACCCACTGGAGTGCCCAAGGGTGTGGTGGTTACCGCTTTCTCTGTATCCGCCTCTGCCAGACGTTTCAGTAATGCACCTTGTTGCTCCATTAGTCTCTCGGAATCCTTCAGCACGGTTAAAAAGAAAACCCAAGATTTAAATAAGCATAGAGTCTACATCTCACTATTTTCCTTTCCATAAACAATGTCTAGCCATATATATACTAATATATACCAATACAGTGTCATTATAAAGTCATGAATATTATTAAAATTTCAATATGCCAGGCAGTGGTGGCACACATCTTTAATTCCAGCATTCAGGAGGCAGAGTCAAGAGGATCTCTGTGAATTCAAAGGCCAGCCTAATCTACAGAGCTAGTTTCAGGAGAGCCAGGGCTACACAGAGAAACTTACCACTGTTTAGCTCATTTTACTTTAATGTTTTTTAAAAATTATATATTCTTTTTCATCTTATATATATGGGTGTTTTGCCTGTGTGTGTCTGTGCACAATAGGTATATGGTGCCCACAAAGGTCAAAAGATGGCAACAGATCCCTTGGAACTGGACTTACAGGTGTTTGTGAGCCACCATGTTGATGCTAAAAATTCAATTCAGAAGTCCCAGAAGATCAACTAAGGCTCTTAACTATTGAGCCATCTCTCCAGCCACAATGTAAGGCTGTTAACCTGTATATATGTATGTGTACCTGTGTACCAAGTGCATGTCAGGTGCCCATGGAGATCAGAAGACAGCATCAGATCCCATAACACTGTTGTTACCAACGGTTGTGAGCCACCTGTGGATGCTGAGAATGAACTGAGGTCTCCGCAGAGCAGCCAGCGCTTTTTAACCAGAGTTACCGCTACAGCCCCTTCCTTCATTTTATTTATTTATTTATTATGTACACAGTGTTCAGCCTCCATGCTGCAGGCCAGAAGAGGGCACCAGATTTCCTTACAGATGGTTGTGAGCCACCATGTGGTTGCTGGGAATCGAACTCAGGACCTCCGGAAGAGCAGTCAGTGCTCTTAACCTCTGAGCCATCTCTCCAGCCCCCTTCATTTTATTTTATTTCAGCACAAAGTCACCACTACAGCCCCTTCATTTTATATCATTTTTTTTATGTACACACATTTTGCCTACATGTGTCTCTATGCATTATATGCACATAGTTCCCACAGAGGCCAGAAGAGGGTATCAGATGGTTGTAAGGTTGGGTACTGGGAACCAAACACAGGTCCTCTGGAAGACCAGCCATTGAACTTAACCACTGAGCCATCTCTCTAGCTCCTCTGGGCATCTACAGTCATTTATCTTTCCTTAACAAAGTGGGCAGGGGCTATGCCATTTTTAAAGAATCATATCATGGGCTGGAGAGATGGCTCAGTAGTTAAGGTCTTGAGTTCAATTCCCAGCAACTACATTGGGGCTCGCAACCATCTATCCATCTATAATAGGATCTGATGCATTCTTCTGTTTTGCAGGAATACACACAGAGAACCTATAAATAAAATATAAATACATTTAAAAAAAAGAATGATACCATTTTATGTGTTACAACCTGAAATTTTGTGGGGTTTTTTGTTTTTTTGAGACACTATCTCACTCCGTAGGCTAAGCTTGCCTAGGACTCACTAGCTTGGGCTGGCCTTGAACTCCCCGACTGTCTTAGTGCCAAGATTACAGGTTGTGTCACCATGTCCCCTTACAGTTTGATTTCTTTTTCCAGCTTTTATTTTATGTATATGGCTGTTTTGCCTGCATGAATATACTTGTGCCAGTTCCTGAGAAGTAAGAAGGTAACAGCACATCCCCGGAACTGGAGTTATAGGTGACTGATTATGCGTCTCCATGTGGGTGCTGAGAACCAAATTTCCTCTCAAGAGCAACAAGTGCTCTCAACTGCTGAGCCATCTCTCCAGCCTGACCTTTATTTTTTAAAAGGCTGTATGAGGACATAAATATGAATGCCATACAGTTAATCTCTTAATGTGTCGTCCACAATGACTGAAACGTCATGGTACTGTTCTGCATACGCCATTTGCTCCAACAGAGCACAAGTGCTCATCACACAAAGTTCATGACTTCACTGTGGTAACCATTTTCCAACACACATATCTGCCTAACCCCTGCAATATATACTGTTCTTATTGGTCAATTACACCCCTCCCACGCTGGCAAAAGTAATAAAGTGAAAACATTAACGACTTTGGGGTATGCTGTTGTTTAACTGTGGTAAAATAGATAATAAACTTGGCACTTTAGCTTGGAAGGCATACAGCAGTAACATTTAGTGCACTGCAATCACTACCGTTCCCATCACCCCAAAGCAATCCTATTCCCCACTGCACCCTCCCTCTAGTCCTTGACAGCCACCAACCTATCTTCTGTCTCTAACCTGCCACCGCTTTAACGTTCTTTCCTGGTGCTAAGAATTGAACTGAGGACCTCATTCATGCTCCTCATGCACTAAAGAGCTGCGATGTATTTCCACCACATTTGAACTCTCCTTGGTGATGGACCTCCCAAGGTTTTTATTTATGTATCTGTGTGCACATCATGTGTGCAGGTGCCCAGAGGCCAGAAGAGCACCGTAATGACCTCAACCTGGAATTGCAGGCTGTTAACCACCAGACCCGAATGCTGGGAATTAAATGCTAGTTGTCTCCAAGAGCAACAAATGCTCTTAGCTGCTGACCCATCTCTCTAGTCCCTAACTTTATATTTTACACTTAGTTATTTTTTCATACAGGATCTCTATGTAGCCCAGGCTGGCCTACAGAGATCCTTACAATCCTCCTGCCCCTGCCTCCCAGATTGCTGAGATTTACAAGCCCATGCCACCAGCTAACATCTGTTGACTTTCAAAGCCTTTCCCTAACCCTCATCTTTTTGCATGTGCATGGTTGTATACATGTCATCTCCTACCTTGACTCAGGCTAGTTGGTCTTTAAGCTACCAAGATTTTCCTATCCCTACATCTGTCTCCCCAGCAGATTATAGACACTGGTTCTACCCAGTTCTGGGGATTTGAACTCATACCCTCACAGTTAGACAGCAAGCATGTTTACCCTCTGAGCTGTCTCTCTGGCCCACTTTGTCTGTAATCATCCATTACATTAGCTCCTCCTACAGTCTGGGCAACTGGGCTGCTCTTGGGTTTGTACTTGCAAACAATGAGGCGATGGATTCAGCGAGGCATGGAGAGTGGTCTCTTGGAATGATACAGAAAGAGGGAAGCACTAACTCACGTGGTCACTACAGGAGTTGATGCTTGCTTCACCACTCTACCAGTCCCAGACAGTCACAGTCTTAGCCATGGTCTTAGTGCTATTTTAATTTACACTTTCCTAATTATCGGGGAGACTCAGCATCTTTTTTGTTGTTTTGTTTTTCAAGACAGGGTTTCTCTGTGTAGCCCTGGCTTTCCTAGAACTCGCTGTGTAGACCAGACTGACCTTGAACTCAGAGATTTACCTGCTTCTGTGATGGAGGAAGGACATTGGTTAATTATAATAAAGAAACTGCCTTGGCCCATTTTATTGGTTAGAACATAGGTGGGTGGAGTAAACAGAAGAGAATGCTGGTAGGAAGAGGAAGTGAGGTCAGAAGTAATGCAGCTCCTCTCAGAGCCAGAGGCCTCAGACAGAGAGGCATGCTCCGCTCTCCCGGGCAGATGCACGCAATGAAGCTCCTCTGACCCAGGATGGACGTAGGCTAGAATCTTCCCAGTAAGCGCACCTTGGGGTGCTTACACAGATGATTAGAAATGGGCTAAATTAATATGTGAGAATTAGCCTAGAAGAGGCTAGATAGAAATGGGTCAAGCAGTCTTTAAATGAATACAGTTTGTGTGTTGTTATTTCGGGCATGAGCTAGCAGGCGGCTGGGGTGCTGGGGACGCAGCCCCGCTGCCCTTATTTCAACACTTCTGCTTCATTAGTGCTCTGTCTCATAAACGTTGGGATTGAAGGTAGCACCAGTATGGCCCCACTATGATTCAGCATCTTAAACATCGACAGTCATTTGGAATTCCTGATGACTACCTGCTTCTCCTTGCCCATTTTCTCACTCACTGCAGCTCTATGACTGCCCCCTGTCTGCTTCTTGACAGGCAAAGCATCCCTTGAAGGAGGCTCACACTCTTATTCCCCAGGTACCCTGATGCCATTTTCTAAAGACCTAGGAACTGACAAGCGATAGCACTGAGCACCTGGAGGCTCATGTAGGGGGAATGGAACATTCAATGGCAAACTGGGCCACACAGTGAGCCTGTCACTCAAAAGGACAGGAAAGAAAGGCTGCAGCTGCTGCGCTCAGGCTCCTGACACCATCTGTACTCCCCAAAACATTCCACTCGTGTCCGAGGTGGCATTCTCTCACTTCATAGCTTAGGGTGGGGCTGGGACAAGCAAAGAACCTGAGGCCACACAGCTACAAAGGGCAGGGCTAGGCCCTGAAGTGGACTCAGACTACAAAGCCAGAGCAGTGGTCCAAACACTGTGCACATCCCCCAGGTAGGCCCTGAGCCCACACACAAGCTGTGAGTGGGAAATGAAGTGGCTGAGTATTCTCATCCAGTAAGAGACAGACTCCAGGATGATAGAGGTTAAGTCATAAACGGAGAAAAGCCTGGTGTGCCGCCCTGGAATCCTAAAGGCAAGCACTGAATTGGAAGCCAGAGATGAGAGAGATGATTCAAAGGCTAAGAGTCCTCTGCTCTCCCAGAGGACCTGAATCCAGCTCCCATGTGTCAGCTCACAACTGCCTGTCAATCCAATTCTAGGGGATCTTAGGCTTCTGACCATTGATTGACCTTTCATACATACACCCACATACACTCACTTGCACTCACATACATACCGCCCCCCAAAAGACACACACACACACACACACACAATTTAAAACAGTAAATTAAAAAAAATAAAAAGATTAAAGGTAAGGGGCTGGAGAGATGGCCTGGCAATTAAGAACACTTGTTGCTCTTACTGAGGACCTGAGTTCGGTTCTAAACTCCAGGTCTAGGCAATCTGACGTCTTTTTCTGGCCTTTGCAGGTGCCTGGCATGTATGCATATACATACATGCAGACAAGACAAGACTCTAATACACATAAAATATCTTTTTTTTTTTTTAAGATTTTGTGAAACAGGATTTCTCTGTGTTGCCCTGACTGTCAGGTTGGCCTCAAACTCACAGAGATCCACCTGCCTCTGCCTCCTAAGTGCTGGGATTAAATGAGTGCACTATCACTGACCGGCAAAATAAATTTGTTTAAAAAAAGAAAACTGAAGGCTAGCCTAGGTTACACAGAGAGCTAAGACCCATCTCAAAGCAAAAGCAGAACCAAGGGCTTGGCTTGTCACCCCAGCATTTAAGACAGAAACACAAAATTCAGGAATTTAAGGTCATACTTCAGCTACCCATGAAACCTTGCCTCAAATCCAAAACCAAATCAAAGCTGAGGGTAATGGCACACACTTGTAACCAGGAGTTCAAGGCTAGCCTAGGTCCACACTGTGAAGTCCAGGCCAGCAAGGGCTACTGTGTCAGCACCTGCATCAAAAAAGCAAAAATCAAAACAACAAAACCAAACTTTCCCTGCTCCCCAAAAGAGAAAAGACAAAGTGGTCACAGCGAAGCTTTCTACAAGTGCCACACTCCTCCAGGAAAAGCCACAGCAGCCGCAATGTGCCAGGCCTGGCCCCACCCATAATCCTCCCATCTCTGCACAATCCTGAGAGGTGAGTGCTCTACGCACGTCTCAGAAGAAAAACTAAGGTATGAAATTACCTGCCTTAGATCACCAAGTCAGAAATTAAGCAAGTATAACTAGTTTAGAGAAGAATTTGTTTATAACTAGAAACATTTTGAAACATATTCTAGACTTTTCATTTATTTTTATTTATTTTTTTGAGACAGATTCTCAAAAAATCTGGAAAATCACTGTGCAGCCTTGGCAATCTTCCTGTGCTACCATGCCCATTTGGAATCTTTTGAGAACAACAGGATGATAGATATCAACAATTTGTCAGAAATAGAGTGACAATCCAAGTGTCCATCAACAGAAGGGATTCATTACAATGAGAATATAGCAATGAAATCCTTATTAGACTGAAGGACAAGAGTGAAGTCATGCAAGTGTTAGCTGGACATGGTGGCTGACACCTGCTCTGCCAGCACTTGAGAGACTGAAGCACAATTCTTCTGGGTTTGAGGTCAAAGATGAGTTCTAGGCAAGCCTGAGCTATAAACAGGATGAGACCTTTGCTTCAACACGGTGAACAGACACACTTACAGGCAAAACACCCATATACATAAAAGAAAACAAAAGTAAAAACAATATTAAATGAAATAAGGCAGAGACAGACAAAGGCAATATCACCTCATTCATATACAGACCCTACAAGAGTCAAATACAGGGCAGAGAACAGTAGTGACCAGATAGAAGAGGTGCAACTGTAAGATACTGAGCAAGGACAGTCCCAGGGCTGGAGAGATGGCTCAACACTTAAGAGTGCATACTGCTCTTCCATAGGACCTGAGTTCAGTTCCCACCACCTACATGGCAGCTCACTATTATGCCTGTAACTCCATCTCTAAGGGAGTTGATGTCCTCTTCTGGTCTTTGTAGGCAATGCACACACACACACACACACACACACACACACACACACACACACACACAGAGTAAATCTTTAAAAACAATTTCAGCTACAAAATAGTAAGTTCAAAAGACCCACCATGCAACATGATGATTCAGGTTAATAACATAAAAAACTGTTGAAAGAGCCAGCAGTGGGGGCTGGAGAGATGGCTCAGAGGTTAAGACCACTGACTGCTCTTCCAAAGGTCCTGAGTTCAATTCCCAGCAACCACATGGTGGCTCACAACCATCTGTAATGAGGTCTGGTGCCCTCTTCTGACCTGCAGGTATACGTGGACGCTGAACACTGTGTACATAATAAATAAATAAATCTTTAAAAAAAAAAAAAAAAGAAAGAGCCAGCAGTGGAGGTGCACACCTTTAATCCCAGCACTCAGGAAGCAGAGGCAGAGGCAGAGGGAGGGCAATCTCTATGAGTTCAAGGCCAGCCTGGTCTACAAAAGAGTTCCAGGAGCATCAGAGCCAGGTGTGGGGGCTCTCAACCCTTCCCACCAACAGGTGGGCACAGGAGAGGTGGACTGCAGCTAGAGATTAGCGTGAGCTATGTGAGACCCTCTGAGAATAAAATAGAAGAGGCCAAACGATAGTTCCACAGGGGAAGGTGCTTACTATGACCATGTAAGCCTGATGACCCAAGTTTGGCTTCTGGAACCCACAAAAAGGTAGAAGAACCAACTCTACAAAACTGTCCTCTTATCTTCATGTTGCTGTGGTATGTGTGTACACAGCCATGCACACACATGCATGCACACATGAAATAATATGGATTAAACCTAGAAGCCTCCCAGCTTCTTTTCCCTATTTTGTTCTCAGCCACCATCCTCCCCTCTTTCTTCTTTTTTTTTCATGACAGGGTTTCTCTGTATAACAGTCCTGGCTGTACTATAACTAGCTCTTGTAGACCAGGCTGGCCTTGAACCCACAGAGATCTGTTTGTCTCTGCCTCCGAGTGCTGGGATTAAAGGCATGTGCCACCACCGCAAAGCTTATTTTTTTGTTTTTTTTGTAACAGAGTTTCTCTGTGTAGCCCTGGCTGTACTTGAACTCAGAGATCCACCTGCCTCTCTGCCTCCCAAGTGCTGGGATTAATGGTATGTGCCACCACCACCCAGCTTCTCTGCCCTTTTAAAATGTTTATTTGCAACACCATCTCATGATGTAGTCCAAGTGACACCATGCAATTTTTGGAGCCTAGCCAGTCCTCATTTTTCCACCATACATGTAATGCAGTCTGAGGCAGGTATAGGGCTCCACTTTTAACGCCAGCATTTTGAAAGCTGAGGCTGCAAGACTGTGAGCTTGTAATTAAGGGAGAAAGAGGAGGGAGGCAAAAGAACAAAGAAAAGAGGAGAACAGGAAAATGAGGCCCAGGACTTCCCGCCCATTCTCCCAGAACTGGCCTCTGACTGCTGATGTCTTTCTGCTGCTGGGCTTGGCTTCAAGACAGCACTGAACACTTACATCAGTGACTTCCTGACTCTCTCTCCCACTCAGGCCTGGCCTCACAGAGTTGTTTAGAGACAACCAAGCAGGATTCCAAGACAGGGCAGGGCAGAGAGAGAGGCACACTGCAGTCGCACCAGATTAGACACTCACCTCTTTGCAGTGCTGTTCCCTCAGCAGATCTCGGAGGGTGCGGTTGGTCTCCTCAAAGGTGCTCAGCTTCTGCAGGAGAAGTTCCTTCTGCCTCGTCAAGGTGTTGATGTCGGTGCAAGTCATCTGTTTCTCCTGGAGGAGAAGCTGAGTTATACGGCGCAAGGGGGACAGGTCTACGCAATGTTAGAAGGGGGAGGCACCAGGAAGCCCGACAAGAGGATCTGAGCCACGGAGGCCAAGGGCAGGAAGGTCTCCTGGAGTAGGCCTGGGGAAGGGGAGAGGTGGAGAGAGGGATGGGAGTGCTCAGTGTATGGTTAGGGCAGGCTTCCTGCAGGAGGAAAGGCAGATGACAACACATGGTGGCTGACACTTGCAGGAATCAACCACATGCCTTGACTCACTGTGATCCCAAGTGACCCATGATTTGGTCTCCTCAGATGCCCTGATCAACAGAGGTCATCTTCAAGGACCAAGGCCCAGGAAGTGAGAGTGCAGGGGGGTGTTGAGACTGAGCAGTTAGGTGTGCCCTCCCCCAGCCTGGAGATGTCATAAAGTCAGCCTGATGACTGCGTAAAGCTCCCCACCGCAGCCCCACCCACCCAATCCTAAGGCTCCACCTACGGTTTTCAGCTTCCCGATGGTATCCTTCAGGGCCATGACTTGCTTGGCAGCAGCTGCTCCATCCATTTCAGCCTCTACCAATTTAGACATGAGGCACTCCTTCTCCTGCTGTAGGTGTTTCTTCTGAAGCCTAGGGCCAAAAAAAAACAGGATTCCTGAGCGATGGCAGGGCCCAGCCTGTCCAGAGCTCTGAAGCCCACCTCACAATGGCCTGAGAAACTCCCTTCTGCTAGGAAACAATGAAGAGGGGTTGCAGGAAGCCAGTCCTACCCAGGTGACTTTCTAGAAGAGAGCAGAGTCATACTTGCTTCGACATTAAACCAGAGCCTCTGCCAGAGCTATCATGCCATAGCCAATGACTTTGACTGTCAAGACTGTCTCCAGGTTCCTGAGTTCATCTCCCTTCCCAGCACACACTCTGGACTCATGGAGCTGAGGTTGGCTTTGGGACTTGCTGTGTCACAGGAACTGGCCTTCAATTCCCAATCCTGGATCTCCTTCCTGGTGCTGTGACTACAGACATGTGCCACCATGCCTGGTCACTGCTCAGTTTTTAAAAGCGGTCCCCACATCCTCAAAGTTTTACCCAATAGATTAGGGGGGTTGTGGATCAAGGGTAAGGCACTGAGCATGCTCAGGCCTTGGAGTCTATACCTACAACTGAAAAAGAAAAAAGAAAAAAGATGCTAACTCTACAGCCTGCCGTCTCTGAGACACTTTTGCCCTCTGCAGTCAGTCTTGACCTACTTTCTATTGCTTGAGATAAACGATACCCAGTCTGTTGAAGGCTCCCAGCATTTCATGTTCAATGCCTTCCTGCAACAGTCCTGTCTCCCCCAAGGCCTCTGTGTAAAGGAGTTCTCTCTGGCCGCAACCTACACCACCACACCGAGATGGCTTCCCACAGGCACTCCCAGGGCTGCTGCCTCCATTGCCTTCCTCTGGGCCCATAGCCCATCCAGGCTTCCTTACATGGTGAAGTCTTTCTCCTCCTTGATGCGCTCGATGTTGTGTCTGAGCACCGTGTTTTCATGCTCCGTCTCTGCCAGCTCATGAGCTACCTCCTCCAGCTCCTCCTTTCGCTCCTCCAGGAACCTTTTGGCCATTTGCCTTTCGCCTTTCTGCATCTTGACCTTGGAAAGGGGACACAGGAAAGGGCCACTGAAGGGACAGCTCTTCCCTGAGGCCATTTTGTTACATCTAACCCTTCTAAGAAGAGTGCTAGAGCTTCCAAGCATTGTCTCAGTGAACCTTCACACAAACACTGACTGTCCTCCAGACAGACACTCCATCCAGTCTATACATGAAGAACCTGAGTACAAAGAAGCAGTGATGCGTGCTGGCAGGGGTGGGGCTGCCAGCAAGAGTAGTAGAGCTGGCATCCCACAGGAGCAAAGATGTCACAAAAAAAGGACAGTGGGCTATGGAAATAGGAGGGCCCCTGCTTGTCAGGAAAGTTAGATCTCAGTTCTCCAGGAAGGTAGGTCCTCCGATAAGTGGAGGATTAAAGACACAGGCACTCGGTACTAAGGACCTGGCTTTTAATGCCAGCCCCATTTGCTTCCTGGTCAGGGGCCGCTTGAGAGGCTCCTTTGTCTCCTCTGCTCTTCTTCAGCCGTCTAAGCAGCAGAGGCTGGGCCCTGTCTTACAGGCCTTCCCTCTGGGTAGGAGCACTAAGCCAGGGAAGTGGCCCTCAGAAGGCGGAAGATGGCTCAAGGCAGGCCAACATTGATAGATGGTCTCAAAACACAAACAAAAAGGAGGCTAACCCCACCAGCTTTACCGGCTGCAGTAATCACATCTGCCACCCATTGAGAGCACTGAGAAAGCTTAGTATTCTTAGAGAGTTCTAATATGGAGGAAACTCAAGCTGCCCAATGACCTCTCCAAATAAATGCCCTGGGAAGGCTTGCTGACGAGGGACAGGAGACCCCCAGAGAGGCAGCCTGAAGGAAGCCTCCACAGGTTAATCTGCTTAACCTATCCCGCTTGTTCTTGGGGTACTAGTTGTCCAGCCCATAGCACTCTCACCTCAGATTTGAGACAACCAACCGCGTTCATTAGACTGTCAATCTTCTTATCGTAACGGTTCATTTTACAGTGACCCGAATCGTCGTCTTCTGTAGAAAGGTCACTTAATCGCATAACCGAGACCAGCTTTTCTGAAGATGGTGGTGTGATCTCCAGACAGTGAGGTGGATTCTGATGTGAAGGGGGGAGAAACACATAAGCGGCTGAGGTCAACCCTCTGACAGAATTCCACTATAATTATTTGTGCGCTGGAGGCTTGCTGACTGCCAAGGTGACAGGCAGAGCCAACACAAGCCAATGGCCAACCCCAGAGATCCTGCCCAGGAACCAACCGCTCCAGACCCTCTGAGGGGAACATTACCTACCCAAGTCTAAATGATGAGTTTGAAGAATTTCTAACATTGAAAGAAAAGGCATGGGTTAGAATGTTAAGCTATAAAGAAGGCAGGTTTGAGTGCTGTATGCCTGAATAGTCCCAGCTACTTGGAAGGTTGAGACTTCTGGGAAGATCACCTGAGCCTAAGAGTTCAAGACCAGACCAGAAAACATAAAGGAATCTCTACCTTTTAAGAAGAGAGAGAGAGAGAGAGAGAGAGAGAGAGAGAGTGAGAGAGAGAGATGTGGTGGCACATGGCTTTAATCCCAGGACTCAGGAGGCAGAGGCAGGTGGATTTCTGAGTTTTAGGCCAACCTGGTCAACAGAGCAAGTTCCAGGACAGCCAGGGCTACACAAAGAAACCCTGACTCCCAAATTCCATGGGATGTCATGCATCTTCTGGCTTCTAAGACATACATATGGTACGTTACATACATAGGCAAACATCCATAAAATAAAACTTAAGGAGTAACAGGGCTAGAGAGCTGGCTCAGCACAGCAGTGAGTTGTGGACAACCTTGCAGAGGACCAGAGTTCTGCTCCCGTCACATCAGAGGTTTCCCTACTGCCTGTAACTCTAGTTCCAGGGAATCTCATATATTCTTCTGGTCTCCATGAACACACACACACTCACATGTAAATACTCTNTAAATAAAAATAAAATATTTTCTAAAAAACAAGAATGGGAGCTGGGCAGTGGGGGTGCATGTCTTTAATCCCAACACTCGGGAGGCAGAGGCAGGCACACCTCTGTGAGTTCAAGGCCAGCCTGGTCTACAGGCGAGTTCATGGATAACTGGGTCTAAACAGAGAAACCCTGTCTGGAAAAACAAAAACAACAAGAATGCAAAAGGGCTACAGCTCAATGGTAAAGTACTTGCCTGGCATACAGGAGTGGTGGCACACGCCTGTAATCTTAGCACTTGAGAGGTAAAGGCAGAAGGATCATAAATTCAAGGTCATCCTCCATGACAAGTTCGAGGTCAGTCCTAACTTCTTGAGACCCTGTCTCAGAAACAAAAAATAAAAAATAACACCACACCTTTAGTCCCAGTACTGCTAAATCTGAAGCAGGAGAATCTCTTGAGCCCAGAGATTCAGGCTAGCCTGGGCCACTTAACAAGACCTCAACAAAGAAAAATGCATAATGAAGATACGTTTCCAGAACTGGGGCTATAGCTCAGGGCAGAGCACCTGCAAGCATCACAAGCCCTAGCTTTAATCCCTAGTAATGCAAAGACAGAAAACTTACAGAAATACCGCATGCAGTCACAAGAAAAATGTGCCTCAATTCTTACTAAGAGCAAAAGAACGAGTCTACTTCTGAAAAAAGAGAAGAGAATATTTAGAGTATGACTACAACTCTATTTTCAGAAACAGCAATAGCCTGAAGGTATAGCTCAGTGGTAGGTAGAGCTGGCCTAGTATATGGAGACCCTTTACTTAATCCAACTCAGGATTAATAAATTAAATAAAGGGTCGGACACATGGCTCAGCAGTTAAGAGTATCTGCTACTCCCAGCACCCATAGGGCTGCTTGCACCTCTTTTTAACCCCAGTTCCAGGGGATCTGATACGCTCTCCAGCACCCACATGGTGGCTCCCAACCATCTATACTGGGATCTGATGCCCTCTTTGGCATAAAGATGTACATGCAGGTAGAGCACTCATATACATAAAATCTTAAAAAAAAATTTCCAGGCTCAGAGGTACATGCCTATGACTAGAACTCTGGAGGGACAGAGACTAGAGGATCCCTAGGGCTCAATGGCCGGCCAGCCTCACCTACTTGCAGGTTTCATGTTCAGTGAGACCCTATCACATACACACACACACACACACACACACACATACACACACAAAACCAATTGAAGATCTCCCAAAGAAAGACACTAGAGGCTATCCTCTCACTGTCATGTGTACACACACACACAACTTTTAATTTTTAAAAGCCCAGGACTTGGGCTAGAGAGATGGCTCAGAGGTTAAGAGCACTGGCTGTTCTTCCAGAGGTCCTGAGTTCAATTCCCAGCAGCCCCATGGTGATCTAGTGCCCTCTTCTGGCCTGCAGGCACACACACAGACAGAACACTATACATAATGAATAAATCTTAAATTTAAAAAAAGAAGAAAAGAAAGAGAGAGAGAGAGAAAAAAAAAAAACACAAAGTCAGGAGCCACGTTTGTGGCACAGGCCTTTAATCTCAGTAAGCATGAGGCAGAGGGCAAGTGATCTCTGAACGGCAAAGCCAGCATGGCCTACATTGTGAGTTCCAGGACAGCCAAAGAATTATATAATAAAGACCCTCTCTCAAAAAGAGAAAAAGGTTGGAAGGTTGGGCACAGTGGGACACACCATTAATCTCAGCAGAGGAAGCCTGGCAGAGGTGCACATCCAGCAAGTCAGGAGGCAGAGGCAAGCCAGTCTCTTGAGTTCAAGGCCAACTGTCTACAGATGGAGTTACAGGACAAACAAGGCTTTCTTGTCTAGAAAAAAAAAAAAAGAAAAGAAAAAGAAAAAACAAACCAAAAATCAAAAACTAAAACACAGCAGAGCCAGGAAGATGCTATTATTTTGAGGCCACCCAGATCCACACAGTGAGTTCTATGCCGGCTAGGGATAAGCAGTGAGACCCTGTCTCAAAAAGTAAGAATAAAATGATCTGCCCCGGTGGAGAGAGATGGCTCGGCATAAGAGGGTGTTCTGTTCTTCAGAGAACTGGAGTAAAGTTGCCAGTACCCACATCCAGTACCCACAACTGTACATAACTTCAACTACAGAGAAATCCAAAGCCTCGGACCACCTCAGGAACCTGCATGCAAGAGGACACGCCCACAATATACATAACAAAAAATGAATCTTGGGGCTGAAGAGATGACTCAGAATTAGAGCATGGCTGCTCTTCCAGAGGGCTCGATGACTCCTGCACCCACAGTAGCTCCAGTTCCAGGGGACTTACCACCCTTCACAGGCCACTATGGGCACTAGGCACAGACATACATGCAATCATGTATGCACATAAAATAAGATTTTTTTTTTTGGTTTTTCGAGACAGGGTTTCTCTGTAGTTTTGGAGCCTGTCTTGGAACTAGCTCTTGTAGACCAGGCTGGTCTCGAACTCACAGAGATCCGCCTGCCTCTGCCTCCCAGGTGCTGGGATTAAAGGCGTGCGCCACCACCGCCAGGCTAATAAGATTTTTTTTTTTAAGCCTAAATCTTTTAAAAAGGAAATTCAGTCATCCGCAACTCCATATGGAATTTGAAGCCAGCTTAAACTTTGTGAGACCCTGTCTCAACCACAGAAATATCTTTAAAAGTTGGGCCGGAGAGATGGTTCAGTGGTTAAGAGCACTGCCTCCTCTTCTAAAGGTCCTGAGTTCAATTCCCAGCAACCACATGGTGGCTCACAACCATCTGTAATGAGATCTGGTGCCCTCCTCTGGCCTGAAGGCATGCTTTCAGGCATAATACTATATACATAATAATAAAGAAATCATTTTTTAAAAAAGTTGATGGGGTATGTGCTTGAGGACATGGGGTATAATTGTGAGCTTTTACACTCCTGTCTTTAAACTTTTATTTTTATTGTTCTTATTTTTTTAGATTTACTAACATTTAATTTGTTTTGCCTGCCTGTGTGTCTATACATCATGTGTTTTTCATACCTGCAGAGCCCAGAAGAGGGTTATCACATAAAACAGCTGGGAACTGACTTTGCCGGAGTCTTACAGAAAGCAGCAGAGCTGGAGTTAGGACATGTGAGTGACCGTGTGGGTGCTGGGATTGAACCCGGGGCCTCTGGAAGAGCAGTCAATGATCTTACCCACTGAGCTGTCTCTCCAGTGCCTTAAACTCCCTACCCATCAATACAAATGATACCGTGCTGTGTTTATTCCAATTTATTTATTGATTGATTTTGAGATAAGGCCTCACTAAGTCCCAGCTGGCCTCTTAACTCTAAGCACCCCTCCTGTTTCAGCCTCCTAAGTGCTGGATTACAAACACTGACCACATCTGTGTTTCAAATTTACTTTTCAATGGTTACTACTGAGGTAGTAAAACAATATTAAGGGACCATTTTTATTTCAACCTTCTTTTGGGTGACCAGTATCTTTTACAGGAGCCTCGCACATGTTAGCAGGCACTCTACCATTTAGCCACATCCCAGGCAGAAATGCCCATCTGCCTTGTGGTGTTATGCTATTCTTAACACTTCCCAGGCACTGCTGAGGATACCCAGATTCCTCTCGTTTGACAAAGAATCAAATCCGTGTGGTGTGATCATGAATGTCAGAATTACATCCATTTTTGGATTTCTCATTTTCAGAGAAACAACCTATTAAAAAAAAAAAAAGACTGACTCTAAAAGATCATGTTTTGTTATGTTTGAAACAGGGTCTCTCCATGCAGCCCTGGCTGGCCTGGAACTTACTATGTAGACCAGACTGGCTTCAGAGATCAGCCTGGCTCTGCCTCCCAAGTGCTGAGTTGGGATTAAAGGTGTGAGCACCACTCGTAGCCCGCTGAGCCTTGTTCTGATAATGAGAGTGTTGTTCAAAACACAGCCTTTTCTTATCATAGACTTCTTCACTGCAATGCACTTAAAATGAATAAAGAAGCATGTCTTGCCAGGCTTTATAGCTAGAACCCCTGTGCTGGCAACACTTGGTATGCCTGGTAGAAGCCTCAGATAATGTACTGTGTATGAATTGTTGGCTGGATGATTAAGTAGGGGTGGTGGTGGAGGGATGGCTGGGGTTGGGAGATGAGTGGATAGGTGGATGGTTGGATGGTTGGAAGAGTGAGTAGGTAGTTGAGCAGGTACTTGGATAAACACTGTTAAGGTATAAGACACATATTCTCTTGGCTACTAATAATGAAGGCAATTCATTTTTCCCCCCCGAGACTGTTCTACAAGCAGTGTGGATGATATGCTTGCACCATCCATATGGCCACGTGTTCTTGGCTATTTTATATACTTGTATATGTACACTTGCACACATGCCCAACCTTAGCTTTAATTATGCTTCAGATACTATGACAGACGTATAAATCTATTTGGCAAAGCAGAGGTTGAATTCAGTCTCCAAAATGAGATAGAGTCCTAAGACCAGCTCTGCTGCTCTCTAAGACTCCAGGGAAGTCAGTTCCCAACCGTTTCCACTCTATGCTAAAACAGCAGGACCTACCACATAGCAATGCTGCAAGGACCTAAGTAATGCTGCATGCTGTCAGGGTTCAGTAAGGCACTCAGTAAGCTTGTTGGAATTTCTGCAATCATACCAAGTCTGAGGCTTGCTAGAATCTGACTGACCAGTTCAAGAAGAGAAGCCTGAACAAGACTGAGCCTACCTCCCACTTGCATCCCACATGCCGGGCAGATGATTTTCCAGGGGGCATCCAAGGTACCTTGGTTTTCACCCGGACACTCCGCCGTACATTCACGGTGTCCCCTTTCATTCCGCGCTTATGAGATTTCTATGGAAAGAGACAAAACTAGAGTCATTTCCAGGAGGCCCAGCTGCCTAGTGCCACTTTGGTGGTACACCACCTCTGCAGGGTGCCTCTTCTGGGTGACTTTACTGCGGCTGCTGAACAATGGCCTACCTTCTAACCAGGCAAGTGACCTCCAGAGAAGTCTGAGTGTCTCCCAAACCTTTGGAGTCAGAAGTGTGAGGAGGCTGCTGGGACAGGAGACAGTGCCCTGATCCACAGCTGTGACCTCGTCCCACTGCCATGCTCCTACCTGGCTGCTGGCTGCTGATGGTTTCGGGAGTTTTTTTATGTGGACGTGGACAGGAGTGTTCTCATCCACATGAACATGTAAGGGGGGCGTTGAAGACCGGTCCTTCATAGTTCACCTCTGGCAGGCGGGGGAGGACAACACAAAAAAGGCTGATCTGTGGATAAGTAAACTGGACATGAAAACAAAGCCCAGAGGCTTCTGGGACACCTGAAAACACAGCCACCAAGTGAGCAAGACAGCTACCAACTACTGGCATGCATGCAGGAAGCAAGGCAGGAGTGTCACTTAGGCAGACTACACAGAGGTTCCAGCTGAAGGCCTCCCGGTCCACTGGGAACAGGGTTCTCTAAAAACCCAAAGGCAAGCGGCAGGGGGCTCCTCAGAGCTGCAATTCCACCCAAGCCTACTGTGCTGGACAGCTGCAAAGCTGAATCTTTCAACCATGCATGCAAATTAGCACAGGAAGCACACAAAATGGTTAAGGGATAGAATAAATCAGGACACATGCAAGTGAGATACTAGGGCAAAGGTGGCTAGTGGGAATGCCAAGGATGAGAAGGTTGTGTAGACTCTAAAGAAAACATGAGCAAGGTCGTATTGTACCCAGGTACAGGTGCCTTGCCACCAGCAGCTCCTATCCCATCTCCCCTCATTCTTTTTATTTATTTTCTTTCTCCTTTTTAAAGATGCTGGCATTTTCCTGGAAGAAGGACATGAAGACAACCTCCTCACACCCGGCCATTTCATCAGCAAGCAGGCCATGCTTGACAGTTCTATCCAAAGCACCTGGGCCGTGACAGTCTCGGCAGCCGCCAGCCAAGGCTTGCAGGAGCATGCTGACAGTGTTGTTGCCAGGGTTACCTACCGTCACAGTTACACTTGGTGCGCCACAGGGTGTTCTCAAGACTTTTTTCTGTGTGAGACTCGTTACTCCGTTCTTCCCACACGATGGAAACCTGTACCGAGCATAAGAGCCAGATTATGAGCAGAAAACCAGGGTTCTCCTATGTCTCGGCTCCTAGGAGATGACACACTGCATGTGGTGGCTATTGCGCTGGCAGCCGGAAGAACCAGTCTCGAATCCCTTGGCTCCCTGTACATGAGCATAAGGCACGCATGGTGTGCCCAGCAATAGGATGGAAACAAGGCGAGGGGGTCTTCGGCTGGTCTGGCCTTTTAACCTGCATCGCATCACATGTATTGTGACCTTGTGCTAAAGCCTACCTGTCATCCTATCAGGTGACCAAAAAAAAAGTTGCCAAGGTACTAGTCTCAAACAAGAGTGATGATCCCCAGGTCAGTGTCTGTAACACAGGTTAACCTAAGCTAAGAGACCTCAAGTGCACTCCACGCAGGAGCAAAGTCAGTGTGACTCAAGGCTCACTCCCCTGCCTGAGCATGTGAAGAACCCCGTCTGGTGCAGTCCACTCCCTGCTCTACAGGAGCTTTCCCTGCACACCCACAGCCCAAAGCGAGATGTGCAAGACAGCAACATGCTCCAGAATGAGCAGTCCAGCCAACAACTCCACACTGGGGGAGAAGGGCTTGGAATGATCAAATCTAACAGCCCACTGTCTCCTCACAGTCCCCAAACAGCCTTTTGCCGATCTCACAAACCCGTGGGGGAAATACTGAACCATGAAAAAGAACAGCACCACAGTGTGCATTTTGCTCAGCTCACTTACAAATTATTATGTACTGAACTGGACTGTCATTTGGAAGACTGTCCAAACTAGGAACTCGGTTCCCCTCCCCCTTCTACTTACTTGTACCATTTCTGCTCACTTTAAAGACACTAGTTTAGAAGTGGCATGGTGGGAAATGCTTTCAAGACACCACACGGAAGGTAGAGGCAGGAGAATCAAGAGTTTAAAGACAACCTTGGTTGCCTAGTGAATCTGAGCCAAGCTGAACTCAGACCTCAATACTCCATTAAGACAAGAGTGATCCTGTTTGCTACTAGAAAGCTGTGGTGTCTTGGGTGAGGGGGGGGTTAAAGCTGCGGGGTGAGCCAGTGTGTCTTTACTACTCGCTATTCAAAGTCACTTATAAGCATTTTTAGTCCAGACTTTCAGTACCTAGGAAACTGAAGACAAGTTTCCATTGAGCCTGGCCTGGGGAGCCCTGACCATTTTTCCCTGCCCTACTGCAAAGGCGCCCCCCACATTGGCTGTACCTGGGGGAGCCGCCTGAGGATGAGGCAGACATGGCTAAGCATCAAAGCCGCAAAGGTGGGCAATTGGGTCGGCAGGCTCTGCTCAGGGGGACAGAGGGGCTTGCCAATGAGAATCTCAAGGACCAGGCATCAAACGTCCTCTCTCTGAGGGGAGGAGGGTGGAAGCTTTGGGGGTGGCAGTTGGATGAAAACTTGGGAGGCGCTCCTCTACTGTCCAAGTCGCACAGCAACTGTCCTGCCAAAGTGGGGAGGGGGGAAGACAGGAGAGGCTGAGCGACTTGCGGGGTGCCGAGTGCGCTGCCAGGAGGCAGGTGGAGGGCGCGGCCTGACAGTGAGGGGGCGCGTCACTGAAAGGGGGGACGACGACCAGCATGCCCAAGCCCCACCCGGGAAGTAGAGCGGGTCGATGGCTACCAGGGGTTAAACCTGACGGCTGGCTGGCGTGCGAAGAAGGTGAGAACCGCTAGGCCCCAAGTGGGCCCCCAGGGGCGGGAACCCGCGCAGGGAGATGGAGGGATAGTCAGGGCGGTGCCCGGGCAACAGTGTCCTAGGTGAAGGGGCGTTCCTGGCAGAATAGCGACCGTGGAGAACCAATAGATGGAGAGGGAGGAGCGGCGGTCAGGGCAGGGCGACGGGGACTGCGGGGTAGCTCCAAGGCCGCCCGCATCCCCGGGGCTGGCTGGGAGGGTCCCCGAGCACACGTAACTGCTGCGGCCCAGGCCGCAGGGAGCAGGAATGGCCTCCTGGGAGGCTGGGGCATACGGCCACCCACCAGCGGGCAAGAGGGGATGGGGTTCTGCCCATAGAAGGGCGCAGCCCTGCCCGAGGGCAGCAGAGGAGGGAAAGAGCCCTGCCGACGGCCCGGAGAGGACGGAGGCGGCCGGCCCGCCCGTTAGCGGGAGGAGGACGGGCCCGCGCCCAACGAGGGGCGGGGCGGGCCGGGTTCGGACCCAGAAAGGAACGCGCCTGGACGCGGGGACGGTGTCCGGTCGAGCCAGCCCCAAGCTGGGAGCGCGGGGCTTGAACCCGCGGCGCTCTGCGCCCCGCCCCGCCGCGCGGCCTCTCACCAAGAGCGGCACGGCTGCGCCCAGAACCGTCTCCTTATGAAGTCGTTGAAGTCGGAGGCCAGGGTCGTGCCATGGAGACGCCGCGGCGGATGAAGTCCGGCTCCCGCGGCGGCTCCTCCCCGCTTCCGCCTCCTTTTCCGACAACCGGTCGGCAGCTCGCCCATTGGCCAGTTCAAACCCCCCCCGGAGCCCCTCGGGTTTCGCCATTTAGGCCCTGCCCCCAGCGTCACAGAGATGCCCCGCCCCACTGGGGACGCTCCGCCCACTTCCGGGCCTCGCGGCCGGCCCACCGCCCGTCGCCAGGGAGACGCGCGACGCCTCCCGCGCAGACCAGCCTGATCTTGTCCCACCGTTCAGAGCCCCGCGTCCCCTCCGCCATTTTTGCCCTGGTCCTCCTGAGCCCTAACGCGCCCCGCTCGAAACACAGTAGGAAACTGGGCGCAGAGGAGGACGGCTGAACAGATGACAGCCTGGGGCTTCTGGAAAGCCATCCTTGTGCCTAGTCCACTCAGTGCAGACAGCTTGTGCACACTACCCAGACTGTGCCCCTATCCCACACCGCCCAAACAGAAGGAAGACGCCCCACTCCCCATGCTCCTCGCCGCCCTCCGGCACGCCGAACGCCGCCTCTGTACGGACCTACTCTGCTGAGGTTCTCTCTGCTGAGCCGCCATCTTCTCAACTATGTTTCCCTATTAGCCAATCGTGGGGGACTGTCACGTGGCTCACGTTGCCGCCCTGGATTCTGGGAGACCTTAACAACCTCAGAGCCGGGGAGACCTCCTTTCCTTGAAGTCCTTATCTCCAACACAGCAGTCTGCTCCCACTAGCTCCTCCCTGGAGTGTGAACCTCAAATGCTTCCCCACCTTCACCGTCAGCCCTTCTCACATTGTCCTATCTGTTCTTCAACCCTTGCCAGTTCATGGGGTACGCGCCTGGCCTGGCTCTGGCTGCCCTTGAGCAGGGAGATCCACCTGGCGTCTGCCTCCCGAGTGTTAGTGATAATCTTTTGGTCTCCGCCCCTTTCCACGCCCACTCCCAGCGACCTCTGACCACTGCCCCATCTGAAAAACTCTCTCTCCCCTGTTCTCTTTCTGGTGTGCACACGTGTCTTTGCCTCTCTCTCTCTCTCTCTCTCTCTCTCTCTCTCTCTCTCTCTCTCTCTCTCTCTCTCTTCTCCTTCTCTCTTTCTCTCGCTCTCATGTTTATGGCTATTTTCTGTGTCTATGGATCTGTTTACACGCGCCCGCCTGCTGTTGGGAACCTACAACCATTTGGCTCTAGCGGCTGCATACATCACCGCTTGGGCCACCGCTCCGGACCGGCAGCTGCCAGCTCTGCCAGCCTGCCCGGGACACGCGAGTGCTGGGATTAAAGGAATGACTACTGTACCAAGTCTTTATTATTATTTGTTTTAATACCTGTAATCTCAGCAATGAAGAGGCTGAAGCGGGAAGATTGCCATGAGTTGGAAGCCAGTCTGGATCCCTCAGTCATAACCTTACCATTCTGAGGTTCTGCAAGATCAAATCTACAGCCCAGCTATGGGAAAAGGCTCAATGGTTGAGGCCCGGCCTGACATGAGCAAAACCCTAGATTCTGTTTCAGTACCACATAAATTCGATTAACTCCCTCCACTGTCCAGCAATCTATCTCTAGACTATGACCAACAGTAGCTTATCTGCTACTTTTGCTTCGTCTGCATTCGTCAAGTTCCTTATTTTCTTTTTTTAACTAAAAATATTTACATGCAAATTCCTGAAATTTGTGGGTATTTTTTGAAAGAAAATCCTTGAGTGGAACTGGAGCCAGGCTTGGAGGTTTGGAGGCATAGAGCTGTAATCCCACACTCATGCAGCTGACATAGGAACGTCTCCAATTCAGGACCAACTTGTGCTGCGCAGTAAGACTCCACCTCCAAAGCAAATTCTCAGCAAGGTTCCAGGGCCAGGGCGTCTGTCTCTGGTGGTGGCTACATGGTTTAAGTTCCTTATTTTCATAGAGAAAAATAAAACTGCAACAGAACATTGACTAAGACACCATGCAACGGTAGAAGCCTTCTGATTGCTCCCTCCTCCCTGCAGTCACCTGTGGGTCAGCCTGAAAGGAGTTCTCAGTTTCCTTCTGTGTGGGGGTCCAGCATACATGCCATGAACCTACATATAGATCCATCACTACCTATGCTGGGTGCTCTCTTGAGCAAGAACCACATCTTCCTGTCCTGCAGAGCCTGGCACCAAACAGGTTCTGGTAAGCTTCAGATCAAACTCCTGTAAAGGCCAGGCAGTGCTGGTTTGGCCTTCTTTAATCCCAGCACTCAGGAAGCAGGAGAATTTCTGTGAGTTGGAGGCCAGCCTGTCTACAGAGCAGGACAGCCAGGGCTACTAGAGAAACCCTGACTTGAAAAAAAATAAAGTAAAATAAAACATATTCAAAGTTTAGAGCCAAGAGGAAAACTATCATCTTACAGCCACCTAAATATTCCTATATATTCTTTCCTTTTCGGTGAATTCCAGGGAGTTTTTAAGGCTCCAGTCCCTGGCCCCAGCCACACCAACTCTGTACCGAGGGATGTCTATTATAGTCCCCTTGGCTGAGGTCTCTCCATTTACCCAAGGGCCTGATTAGGCTGTTTCCATGCAGGAACACCTGCTCCAGGGCGCTGATGCAACTACCACAGCCTTGACCTGGGGAGAAGGAATCAGTGCTTCGAAGTGGGTCTGGCTTTGTCTTCTGGTGCTTTCCAGACTTGATGGAGGGTCTGAAAGAAACTCTCTTAGGCCCTCAAGGTTTGGCCTTCTTGGATTCTCTGAGCTGCTCCCCTCACTGCTCTTCAGCCTTGGATAGATGTTGAACTCAGTGATGGTACTATAATCTGAGTGTGGTCCATGATCTAACATCATCAGCTGCACTAGGGAACTTCTTTTTTTTTAATATTTATTATGTATACAATATTCTGTCTGTATGTCTGCAGGCCAGAAGAGGGTACCAGACCTCATTACAGATGGTTGTGAGCCACCATGTGGTTGCTGGGAATTGAACTCAGGACCTTTGGAAGAGCAGGCAATGCTCTTAACCACTGAGCCATCTCTCCAGCCCCCACTAGGGAACTTCTTAAAAACACAAATCAGTTAGGTGTGATGGTGCACGCCTTTAATCCCAGCACTCAGGAGGTAGAGGCCAGCCTGGTCTACATAGTGAGTTTCAGAACAGCCAGTGCTACTGTGGAGAAACTCTGCTTTGAAAAGAAAAAAATAAAATAAACACAAATCCTTAGGTCTGGGTATGAGAACTAGGCTGACCTCAAACTTGAGATCTTCCTGCCTCTGCTGTCCAAGAATATCACCATCCCGAATTACTTTTGTTTTGTAAGATTTATTATCTTCTAAATATTTATGTGTGTGTGCATACATACTAGTGCAGGTACAAGAAGGCCAGAGAAAGGAGTTGGATCTCCTGGAAGTGGAGTTACAGACAGTCACGAGCTGCCAAGTGGGGCTGGGAAATGAACCCAGGTCCTCTGGATGAGCAGCCCGTGCTCTTGGCCGCTGAGGCATTTCCCAAGCCCCGCTGTCGGGCTTTCAGTGGTTTGTAGTGGTTTTTTGTCTTCAGCACTGGACAGGGCTCCACAGCCAGGCACCTGCCAACTCCTTCCTGTCAGTCCCATTCACTGCCGAATCCTTAGTGTCCCATCATCAAATTCCACAAAATGAATGAAATGTTACTTGCTCCTGATCACAGCCACCCAGAGGTAATGGTTTTTACCCTCAAAAGAGCTTCTCACCCTCAGCTCTGAGAGTCCTCGGAGCCAAGGCAGGTCCTCACCCAAGGACAGAGCCCGCTGAGAGCCCAACCTCAGGGGGTACCAGTGGACTCTGCCACTATAGGGCACTCATATAACTCATGTCCAAAGGAACGTGGAGGACAGGTGGGAAAAGGGCGCCTCTGAAGGAGAGAGCCTGTTTGCGTTGGTGGGAGCTAAGGCAGCCCTGATCAAGACAAGGAGTCCCCTCCCCCTCGATCTTACAGTCAGCTAAGGACAAGCGCCTGAAGGCTGGTTCGCCCAGAGACCTGTTCCTTTGTGACTAGTTGAAGGGGAGTCCCCCACTTCCCAAGCAGAAGGGTGCAGCATGTGGAGTAGCCTATAACATCTCTGCTGCCTCTCTGGATTGACTCTAAATTCCCCATCCTCCCTTCTCCATTGTGGGTTCAGAAGAAGGAAAGAACCTGGCCCACAAGACAAGCACCCTTCCAGCTGGTGCCTTCTGGTGGCATTCCTTAGGTCCCGAAGAGAACTGGGATCTCCCCAGCACAGTACTGGGATTCTTATGGACACAAGGATTGCAGTCACAGAGCAGAAATCCAAAAGGCAGGAGTGGGGGTGACCTCTGGCTGGACCTTGACTGGGCCCAAGCTGACAAGCAAAGGCTGAGGGTGCTGTGAGTGCCCATTCTGCTCAGAAGCTCTACCTCCACCTACCGAAAGGGACATGGCCACCCAGCCACCCAGCCAGGAAGCAAGCACCTGCCAACTTGAGCACTCTTCCTCTGCCCTCACTCTCTGTCCCTAACTCAGGGATTTCCTGCCTGGGCCTGGTGAGATGCAGAGAGGCTCAGCTGTTAGTGAAGTATAAAGTACCAACGCAGAGGACTTTTATTGAAGGCCTACTGTGTGCCAGGCACCAGGTGTGCCTCCCGCCTTCCCGCACTTTCTGCCAGCCAGGGAGAAGGGTGCTCGTGAGCCCCAGATGTGAAGCCAGGGACGGGGCTGAGGTGGAGGTAGATGGAGGCAGCTGAGTCCTCAGAGAGGGCAGGAGTCAGGATTCTAGGGTCTGGCCAGCTTGAAACCCAAAGGCTGGGGCCTCCCTTGTTCCTGAGCCCACTGGGCTCCAAATCTGTGTGTGGAATCAAGAGTCTGAGTCTTGTCTTCTCATTCTGACATTCAGGGAATGGACTATCTCAGAATAGCTCTCCCAACCTGGGAGGGCTCCAGAAGTGGAAGATGGTGGAGCCCAAGAGAACAGTCAGGCTTCTGCTGAGACTCTCCTCTCTGTTCTTGTTGCTCCTTTGGAGTTCCAACTCAGACCTCATCGGCTAGAGGCTGAGGGGGCAAGAAGGGAGCAAGGGAGAGTCAGACAGAGACACCAACAGCTGTGGAGAGAGGCAGACAGACAAACACAAGACAGATGGAGACAAAGCTAGAGAAATCAAGAGGAAAAGCTCAAGAGATGGGGGTGGAGTAGGAGAAGGGAAGAGAAGCAGGGAGCTAAGGTAGAAAGAAAGGGACCACGGACTGGTCCTCTTCCAGGCCCAGCCTCACCTAGAGCTCATCCCTGGGGTGAGGATGGAGGCTATATCCACTGCTGCCAGCCAGGTGCAGGTGGGAGCCGCGAAGAGTCTTCTGAGAGCCAGTCCAGCTAATGAGGCGGCCACTGTCATCATCCCAGGGGGAAGATGTCTCTGTGTCACTGAGCCACTCAGCATCTCCCGCATAGTGGGTGGGGGAGGCAAGCAGAGGCCGGGCTGAGAAGGCTTGGAGGTCCCGAGGCCAGAAGTATGCCTTGTACTGGTCACTGTGGGTGAGAGAAGAAAGCTTAGGTGGACTGGAGCAACTCTCCTTCTAGACCCTGTGATGCTCATCCGGAGCTGGGACCTTGGCTGTCTGCTCTACCTCTGCCCTGCCCCGTTAGTCCTCACAGCTATTCAGTGCCCACCCCATGATGAGGGCACTGAGGCTCAGTACTGAGCCATAGGATTGAAAACCACATGCACAGGGGCTGGAGAGATGGCTCAGCCTGTAAGAGTGTTAACTGCTTGTTCAGGGCTCCAGCACCCACGTCAAGTGGCTCTCGACTACCTGTAAGTCCAGCTGTAGGGGGATCTGTGCCCTCTTCTGGCCTCCTTGGACACCTTTGCTCATATACACATACCCACACACAGATACACATAATTCAAAATTAAATATAAATCTAAAAATAGAACCCACATGAGAATGGACAGCACAGTGTTCACATCTAGCTGGGCCTGGTACCTGGGCAACTTTTGAGTGGGTTCACCAAGGCCACATGGGTGAACCTTGACCATCTCCCTCTCTTCAGCTGCCTAGTGAGGGTTTTCTGTAGTGGGCCCCTGGCTAGAATGACCCTGCCCTTCCCCACCCAGTTCTCACTTTGGGTGTTGATCAAACATGATGGGCAGGAACTCATCCACAGGCAGCATGCGTTGCAGAGGCCGGGAGGCTAACAGTTTGCGAGCGCCTGCCAGGCTCAAGGTGTATGCTAATGTCCAGTAGGAGTACCCAGCCACCACCAGACCCGGCAGACCCTCCACGGCCACCTCCTCCTCAGGGTTCACCTGCTTCCGGCCAAGGTAGCTGCAAACGACACCGAGGGTGACAGGGTTACTATAGAGCCTGGGGTATCCTGGCCCTCCCACAGGTATGCTAAGGCCAGGCTATGTGGGAAGTGCTAGCTAGGATCCCAGCAGAAGCAGACCCCAGAGTCTGCCTACATCAGGTCCCACGAAAGCTTCTGGGTCACCACGTCCTCCATCAGCCGTTCCAGCCGCCTCCGGAAGTTGTCCTCAAAGCGGACGTCATCCTCAAACACCACAACCCTGGCCAGGCCCCTGACAACCACCTGTGGGACACATGACAGGGGAGAAAACTCTGCAGATCTGAGCTGCCCTTTTCCTACCTGCCTGGACTCAGGCCAGCACACCCCTCCTGGCTAAGTGCCACATACCAAGCCCTGGCCGTATCATGTAGCTACTCCAAAGCCTGCTGGGGCTCCCACTGGTGGGGACTGAGTTCCTCTTGCTCTGACATTCAAGACCCTTGAGTTCCCACACCCTGGTGTAGCTGACAGGAGATTCATGGTGACAGTCATTTCTGGGTGCATTTATTCACACATTTTGGCCACAGTTACTGAAAACTACGCTCTCCCAGGAACCTGCGCCATTGCTCAGCCTCGGAGAAGCACAGGTGCATGCATGCATGCTCTGTCTGTCACCTGAAGCTGGGGTGGGTAGGGAGCGTAAGAGATTCCAGCCCCTAAAATCATCAAGAAAAGCTACTTTTGTAACTATGGAAAATGTGGAAAGAATGTGAAATCATCTGGGTAGAAAGCCAACTGGGTCATTCTTTCAATCTGCTCACAGATGGCCAACAGAAACAAGATCACACACTCCCCGGCAACAGAAGAAAAGAAAAACAAGGTTTATGCACACTGCCTCCTGGAGGGGGCACCCTCGGGGACCCAGTGCCCTCCAGTTCTCAACGCTGCTGCCCCAGCCAGAGACTGAAGCCTAGCATGTACCTGAGTGTACAGCCTGGAAGGCTCTTCTCCCTGCCTTCCCTGACCCCAAGGCAAGGCAGACTGACAGAACCACCTGCACCGCTTCCACAAAATGCAGCCTTGGGCCTCTCCTGATTTCTGAGACCCAGGTTGTTTCCTTCCTTTTATGTGTGTTTGTGCTTACATTTGGAGACCAGGGTCAATGTGGGGGTGTCTTTCTCTATGGCATGACATCTTTTTTTTTTTTTTTAATTTATTTTATGTGCATTGCTGTGAAGGTGTCAGATCCCCTGGAACTAGAGGTACAGACAGTTGTGAGCTGTCATGTGGTTGCTAGGAATTGAACCTGGGTCCTCTGGAAGAGCAGTTAGTCCTCTTAACCACTGAGCCATCTCTCCAGTCCCCCCACCTCTTTTCAGTTTTTGAGACAGGGTTTCTCTGTGTAGCCTTGGCTGTCCTAGAACTCGCTCTGTAAACCAGGCTAGCCTCAAACTTACAGAGATCCACCTGCCTCTGCCTCCCGGGTACTGGGATTAAAGGTAGCACCTGTCATAATTTTTGAGGCAGGGTCACTCACTGAACCTGGATCTGTGTTCTGGTCCTCCTGTTTCCCCAGCAAGCGCTCTACCACTGAGCCATCTTCCCACCCACAGGGTCTCTCCCTTGTAGGAATGAGACAGACATTCTTTACTTGTCCCCTGTGATACCAGACAAGAGTCCCTTTTAGGGAACAGCCAGTGCTCGCCAGAGACAATAGAATGAATAAGGTCACCTCTCAGGGGTGCCAGGGAAGCATTGACCATGAAGAAGGTCCAGTGAGCCTTTTTTCTGGGTACATTTATTCACACAGTGGCTCAACCACCTGTGTGCCTGACACGCAGCAGTGACTAAGATAGCCAGTCTCTCTGCTGTCCCTGAAGGGCATGTGCCAGAGGACAAGTATCCTCACCTCTTCCCAGATGGAGTAGTGGCTGAGGAAGCAGCCCACCTCACCCTTGGTCAGTGTGCGGCCCGAGTAAGGGTCCTGGTAGCCAGGGAGCAGGTCCACACCCAGGTGCTTAAGGATGCTGCTGTTGAGTGTCCTACAAGACACAAGCATAAGTGGGGTGACACGTGCCAAGCAGAGCCCCCATCCAGAGGGGCCTCCCTATAGGTGTTGGAATCACACAGGAGCCTGCTTTAGGGGAGGATCCAGCTTTGTAACTCCGTGTGGCTGGAAGCTGTCATGGTCTGGATTTAGCTTCTAAGCTAGAACTCTAGCCTCCGTAAGGAAGCCTCAGGAGAAGGGACTTTGGAATCTGTACAGGGGGAGGCAGCCCAGGACGAGTGGACAACCTGCTAGAGATTTCCTGCACCAAGGTCCAGTAAAGGACAGACATCCCACAAGATAGCCAGGTATAATGGTGCAGGCCTGTAATCTAAGAGCTTGGGAGAGAGAGGCAGGCAGATCCTTGTGGATCTGAGGCCAAGCCTGGTCTACACAGTGAGTTCCAGGCCAGTCAGGGCTGTGTGAGATCCTATATTGAGCGTGAAGGAGGGAAGGAGAGAGGCGCACACACAGACAGAATAAAGCAACTCCTGATGCACCTGTTTAAGTCCAGCTCTTGGGAGGTCGAAGCAGAAGGGTCAGGGATTCAATGCCATCCTCATTTACACAATAAGTTCAAGACCAAACTCAGCTACAAGACCCTGTCTCAAAAAAACCAAGCCTAGGACCAGTGGGATGGTTCAGTGGGACATAGTGTTTGACCTGAAATCCTGAGAATGTGAATTCGGTCCCCTGGTCCCACAGTGGAAGGAGAGGATGGCTCCCAAAACTTGTCCTCTGACCGCCACAGGAACACCGTGGCACATGTGTGCCACTTAAAATATTTCTAAATAAACCTCAAAAGGATAATAGAGAAATATGATCAAAGCATGTTATTTATGTAAAATTGTGTATTATGTATTATTTATATACATAAAATACTTTTTATACATGTGAACAAAAAGGACCTGGGGGTTTGAAGCAAACAGCAGCTGGCATATGGGCCATGTGACCCTGGTAGCAATAACGTGGCCTCTGGATCCCTGGGGAACACAGCCGCACTTCTTGCGCACTCCACACTCCGGTCCCTCAGGGGCCTAATTCTAGAACATCCCTGAGACCGGCCACCCGCCCCTTGGGGTACTTTCTAGGTGCTGGATCCTGCCTAAGTGTCTCACTGGACCACAAGAACCAAGTATGATGAGGTACATCTTTTGTAAGTGAGGCTGAGAGATGGGCCAGCTTGAGAGGGTTCATACAGCCAGTACGTGACAGGCCTCAACCCAGGCCCCGAAGCCCTCTGCACTGCCTTTGGGTGGACTGCGGGAGGACATCTCATCCTGCCGGCCTGTGCTGGCACTCCTAAGACAGCAGGCCCCAGGCCCCATGTGGCTACCTCCTGGATGTTTAGGATGTTCATGCAACTGTTCTGTTTGCCCACTCCTAGGATCTCAGGTGGGTTTTATGGTCCCTGAGACCCATCCGTGGGAGCCTCACCTGCCATCCACAGCATCTACTACCTGAGCAGAGATCTCCATCTCCCAGAGAGAGGTCAGCATCCGAGCCCGGCGCTGGGGTCTGCGGGCCAGGCTGATGACAAAGACCTAGAGGAAGCAGAGGTAAGTCTAGAGAGGGTAGCTCATTCACCCGACCCCAACCCGATAGACTGGAGACTTACTTCATCAAATCCCATCTTGTTGGGCTTCTTTGGGGGCCGAGACACATGAGCTGAGGCCAGCATAGGGGGTCCATCCACTGTAAAAGGAAACAACAGCCCCGACCCCCAGGCATGACTCCCTACTGGCTTCTGGTCACAGACACAGCCCCAGCTTCATTCCTATCACTCCAGCAGAACACCTAACAGGATGGGCTCCCCGAGCTCCTACCCCATTCTACAGATCAGAAGACTGAGGTACCACAGGGAAAGGGACTCTCTCACTGTCATGACACGAGTTCAAAGCAAGGCAGGCACCCAGACACGCTTAAATCTACACCTAGACAAGGAGCACTGTGGGAAGGGAGGAACCCCAGCCTCACCCAGTGCTTCCAGAATCAGATGGATGAAGTTGGTCTTCTCTTCCTCCAGCCCCTCATGGGGCTTCACTGCCACGTTCATGTACCCGTAGCGATGGTCATTGCACACTTGCACCGAGACCCCTGCAGAAAGGCTCCCCTGAGTGCTGGCGTTGGGGTGAGTCTGTCAGGAGACACCGCCAGTGACCCAAATCTTTTTGTTTGTTTGTTTTTGTTTTTCGAGACAGGGTTTCTCTGTGTAACAGTTCTGGCTCTCCTGAACCTTGTTCTGTAGACCAGGCTGGCCTCTAACTCACAGAGATCCACCTGCCTTTGCCTCCTGAGTGCTGGGATTAAAGGCATGCATACCACTACCTGGCCCCAAGTCTCGTCTGGGACTCAGTTTTGCCACACTGATGAAGGCACCAGGCCACATCTCCAGTAGTTTTTGTCTTACTTGTTTACACACTGTAGACTTCTCCAACACCTCGGGGTCAAAACAATCAGCACCCCTTCTGATTCACCAGCACCCTAAGGACACACTGCTTGCTCTGGGGCTTGATAGATACCTCTAACCCTCCCTGACCCCCAGTAAAGTTTCCCCAACACCAGACAGTCAGAATCCTAGTTACAAGTCAGCCTCGGTCTGAGTTCAAACCCCAGTGCCACAGCCTTCACAAGCACAGTGTCCAGCATCACTGCCTTAATCTTATCCTCAGCTCTTCCTTGGGATTGTTGGGGTATTTTTGGTAGGGGGAGGGCAGATGGAGACAGGGTCTCACTTTGTAGCCTTAGCTATCCTGGAACTCCTCACATAGCCTAGGATGACCTTGAACTCTCTGAGATCTGGAGTGCTGGGATGGAAGGCATATGCCAGCATGCCAGATTTCTTGGAATTGGATTTATCCCACACATACCTAAACACTTCCTTTCTAAGTAACTTTCCTCTTAAAAATAATTACAGGTCAGGTGGTGGTGCACACCTTTAATCCAGCACTTAGGAGGCAGAAGCAGACAAACCTATGTGAGTTTGAGGCTAGCCTGGTCTACAGAGTGAGTTTCAGGACATGCTCCAAAGCTACACAGAGAAACCCAGTCTCGAAAAAACAAACAACAACAACAACAACAATAATTTTTATTATTGTTGTTATTATTATGGGGTGAGGGAGAGATGGCTCAGCACTTGCTGCTCCTGCAGAAGACCTTAGTTCACAACTCCCTTCAAATCCAGTCCAGGGTGTCAGACTCCCTCTTCTGGCCTCCCATGGCACTGCACCCATGAGGTACACATACATACATGCACACAGGCAAACATTCATGCACATAGCATAAAAATAAATAATAATGCCAGGTATAGTGGTGCACATCTTTAATCCCAGCACTTGGGATGCAGAGGCAGGTGGATTTCTGAGTTCAAGGCCAGCCTGGTCTACAGAATGAGTTCCAGAACAGTCAGAGATACATAGTGAGCCCTTGTCTTGGAAAAAAAAAACACAAATAGATAGATAGATAGATAGATAGATAGATAGATAGATAGATAGATGATAAACCTTTGGAAAAAAACAACTCTACTGAAAGCATGTGTGTGAGATGGCTCAGAAGCTAAAGGTATTTGCTATTTGCTTTATTACTGTCTGCCCAGACTCTGGATGCCAGCCAAGAGTTTCCTTCCTTCCTGAGGTCTTCTCTGACTAAATCCATTCTGGCCTGAGCTGTCAGCACACATGTAATCAAGGCCTCCTTGTCAGTCATGACTGGATACTGGTTTGTGAAGCCCTCTGCCTGACTGTCACACATGCCTGACTGTGAAGTCCTCTGCCTGACTGCCACACATCACCAGTGGATGCTCCACAGGCACCTGCCTGATGAAGCAGTAACTGAAACTGCCCAGACGGGAACAGCCAGAGTCTGTCTCCTCTGCTGGGCAAGAGACGTAAGACAGGTTAGGGCCCAAAGAACCAACAGGACTTGACAGGACGAAATGTGGGGTGGAAAATGGCATGCTAAACAGGGGGACCCAGTGGTGCAAAGCCCCAGGGGCCTCCAAGCAATGCTCGAGGAGGCCCGGTCCTCACCAGCAGCCTGACAGGCATAGGCGAAGACAATGATGTCGTCAAAAGGCCAAGTGTAGTTGGGATGAGGTGGGTAGAAAGCCAGCTGGGCTGACTCCTCAGTCTTCAAGGACACCAGGAAGGTAGAGTGGACCATAGGGACCCGGAAGCAGCCCTGGCGCTGGCGGTTCTTGGTAGGGAAGTATTCAGCTGTGCGGCGATAGTAGCCCTGAAGAAAGGCAGGTTTGGGGCTGAGGCCCAGGCCTGTCCCAGCCCAAAGGCCCCGAAGCCTCAGGCTCTGTGCTCTCGGAGTCCTCCCAGCCTCACCTGGGGCGTGATTCCGCACCAGAAGTTGGAGTAGTAGGTCTGGGAGTCCAGCATTGGGGCCACCACCGGCAACTGCCGCGCTGTGAGAAGCCGCAGAGTCTGGTTGTTGGTGAGAATGTTGTCTGTGTCTGCGAACTTTGGGGAAGGAAGATGTCACAGGAATTCTGTCTGAGCCTCAGGACCAAAGAGCTCACTGAATAGGAATTCCTTAGAGTGGCTCTAGGCGCCTGTGCCCACAGATGGCTCTGACGGTGACCAGAGAGGTGGCTGGAGAGGTAAGGCACTTGCTGCCAAGCCTGACGACTTGACTTTGGCCTCAAACCCACACGGTAGAAGGAAGGAGCCGACTCTGAAAGCTGTCCCTTGCGTCCACATACCATGATGCGTGTGCATTTACACACATTCACACAGGATACAAGTAATTGGTGTGGGGAGACCTAACCAACACAGTCCGCTTCTGACAAGAGGCCGAGCTGAGACACTAGCTCAGAGTAGACCAGGTATGGCTCTGAGAAGCTTATCTGAGATCTAGCCTAGAGGGGACCCACAGAACTGCTCTGAGGGGAAAAGTCCTGGGCTTGTCCATCAACCATATGGTGGCTCACTATTGAGTGTGGCTCCATTTCCAGGGGATCTGATGCCCTCTTCTGGCCTCTCTGGGCACTGCATGCACAAGCTGCACAGACATACAGGCTGACAGAAAACAAAAATAAGCCCAGGGTGGTGGTGGCGCACGCCTTTACTCCCAGCACTCAGGAGGCAGAGGCAGGCGGATATTTGAGTTTGAGACCAGTTACAGAGTGAGTTCCAGGACATCCAGAGCTACACAGAAAAAAAAAACCTGTCTTGAAAAAGCAAATAAATAAATAAATAAATAAATAAAACAAAATAATTAAAAAAATCTACTCTGTGCTCTAGTCCTGGGATTCAGGCTAGGCACAGCACATAAACTAAGGTATGTCCCAGTATGAGCTTAAATGCAGGGTCTCGGCTCATGATTCAGCCTGGTGGTTTGGTCATAACCAAGACTTCCGTTGGGGTTACCAATCCCTCCCGCTCCTACCTAATCCCAGGCCAGGCCTCCTCACCAGGATGTAGTCAGCTCCCCAGGCCCTGGCAAAGGTCAGGGCTTCCTGCTTCAGCTCCATCACAAACTGATGTCTTTCTCTGGTCCAGTGCTTGGGGCTCTGTTCATCTGGGTAGGGCCTGGGGGGGGCAAAGAGGTGAGATGTTCTCCTCTGCAGGGCAGTGGACAGCCTGTTCTGGGGACTGGCTGACACTGGTAACAGCTGCTTTCTATCGTCTCCAGAATCCTTGCCCTCGGGTCACCTGGCCTCCTCCTCAGGCTTCCAGACGACAGCCGCATAGTCGCGGCCCACAGCAGCCAGCCACTCCCTCAACATCGCTGTGGTGTTGTCCACGTTGTGATCTGTGGCACACCTGAGGGCACAGGACAGGAAGACTGAGAGACCACGGCCACCACCGAAGGGCAGGAGCTCCGAGGTGCACTTGTCTTTGAAGTGCCCTTGGCCACCCCCAAGTCTGATCTGTCTTGAGAGCTGTGGGGGAGAGGCATGCTGCAGTGGAGTGGGCCGGTTGCGCTGTGTGACCCCAGGCAAGTTCTGCTCCTCTCTGGGCTTCACATCCTCCCTTCTAATTTTGGGCATTGTGCTGGGATTGAACCTAGGAACTTGTACACAGCAAGCACCCCGACCACTGAGCCACAGCCTCAGCCTGATGCCCTGTGAAAGACGCACTTGACCTTGAGACTGCACCTGCTAGAGTCCCCTCATTGCTTTCTGTCTTCTTGGCACCACAGGCCAGGCCCTTTCCATCTCCGAGTCAGACAAAACAGTTTCTCTACCCTGAGTGGTGCTGAGGGCTACACCGCTCTAAGCAACCTAGGAAAGTGCTGGAGGCCCATGCTCTGTTACCATGGAACACAGCTTTCCCTCTGTTGGGGAAGGGACTCATATAACGGAGGTGGGACACTTAGTCAGGAGCCCAGGTTTTAGGCGATACTGCCCCTTTAAGCCAGTTCCCCACAAGTGAAGACTAACTACGTGTCAAGTCCTACAAGGGTGGGAACTAACTCCCAAACTGTGGTGACTGTGGGCAGCTCCCCGGGCCACAGCTCCACCCCAGCCCAACTTTGGTGTGCTGTGAGGAGCAGTTATCTCCAGCCTCGGCTTGGGCTCCTCCTTGTTTAGACTTTCACAGGCTGCTGTAGCCTCTGCGCCCAGCGGCCTATGGGACCTCAGCCCCACCAGGAACCCACCAGTCCCTCTACCTGGAGAGAGAGGCAGTACCCCTGGGGAGGGGACTCAGCCTGATACCCCTGCCCAGCATGCAGCCTGGAGCTGAGGGCTCCCTCCACCTGCTCTCTAGAAAACTCCAGTCTGACCGATCCTTGTTCCGAGGCTCCAGTTTGTTCTACTCCTAATCAAGTTGACCACAGGTCCCCACTGAGATGCAGTGTGAGCTCCAAGGGCTGGGTCAGAAAGGACAGGCCTAACCTTAACTCAGGGTAAGCCCGGGATGAGTAGGAGGCCCAAAGGAGGGGTGGATGTCCTTGCGCCGGCCCCGTGTCCTCAGAGGTCTGCCCTTGCCCCTTGATAGCTTAGGGACCCCGCTGTAGGGCTTGAGGCCCTTCGGGCATGTCTGGGAGGGAGGAGCTTGCCCGGGTGGTGTCTGGGCAGGAGCTACAAGGCCTCCCGGTCAAAGGCTTTCCTGGATCCTGGGACTTGATGCCCAGATATGCCCACCCATGGATCTCTCACCAGAGGGCCAGCCTGGCCCGGGGGTAGTCCAGGCGCTCCAGTGCGCCCAAGTAGTGGGGCAGAGAGTGCTCGGCATTGCGGGCCAGGATAGCAAGGACCACAGTGGGCAGCGTTGGCTCTGTGACACCCGCAGCCTGGAGCCGTGGTCCCAGCAGAAACAGCAGAGGTAGGAGCGAAGCAATGCTCATGGCGGGACTGGGTGGCTGCGGAGGCCCCCGGGTCTCCCACCTCGGCAGGGAGGGGGCGGGACGGGCGGGGCATGGAGGCGGGGTCTTTGAGGGGCGTGGTCACAGCAGTGGGGGCCCCTATGCCCCTGGCGGGCGCCTGCAGGCTCCGCTGTCCTCTTTTCAGCCTGGGCTCTAGATGTCCAGGGTCAGACACCTGTTCCAGTCGCGTCCCCAGGGTTGCCCTCTGTGTGGACCTCAAAAGGCGACGACAAGCCAGGGAGGATCCGGGGACCATGGTGTACCCGTCGCACCCTGGACGTTCATCTCACTCCTGCTATTCGGGCACCCCGGAATCCTGGCTCCCTGACCCTCAGCGGTGGACCTGAGGCTGCCGGCTTCGCGGGGAGCCCCGACTTCCGACCCCTGCTCTGTCTGCGGCGCCCTCTGGCGGCCCCATGTGGGAACTCCACATACCCTCCTGATGACGCGATGGGCTGGAGAGCAAGCCCGGCTGGGGCGGGGACCGGGTGCCGCTGATCTGGGCGCGTTTTCTCATCACCTTCCACGCTCCGGCCCTTAAAGTAAGCAAAGCCCACTCAGATTGAGTTTAGGACTTGGAGAGCACCACAGAACCCCTGGTGGTGACTCAGCCAAAATAGGAGATACAGCCTCCTCTGGGATAGGGCGAGTCTTAGGACCCTGTGGGGTGAAAGGGTCGGGGTGGGGATAAGGGCTCCTAAAGTTCCAGCTAGGCATCTGTCACCAGCTTTTCCCTGAGTCTCCCCATCCTCACAGGTAAAACCTGATTGATAACACCTAACATGAGGGTTTGCTAGGGGTCCTTGAGAAAGAACGCATTTGAGGATTTCTCCCCCCCCACACACACACACACAGAGTCTGAGCCAGATTGAAAGAGAGACCTTTATATTCACCTTCGCTCCACTTATGTGTCTGCTTCCCAGGGTTCCCCTTCGCCTGTTCTGGCTTTAGGGAAGGGAAAGCGCACACAGAGCTGGTGCACACTACCTATACTGACCGGAAGGGAAGGAATAAGTTCAGTAAAGAAAGGTTTACCTGGTGACGAACTGCATCCTGGGGGCTGAACCCTGGAGTCAGATCTCTAGCCTAGCTCTGGTTACGGCTTCCTGGTGGGCTATTTTCGGGCCAATGGTCCTGCAATGAGAAGGACCCCTGGAAACCTCCTCCCTCTTGCTTGTCAGTCCCTGGCAGAGGCATTCCCAGTCCCCAGTGAGGATTCTCCCTAAAGCTGTCCCATCCTACACATGTAGAGCCTCTGCCCATGGATTAGTGCAGAAGTGATGTGGTCAGAGTGTGCCCCACACACACTCAAAGGTGAGATCTAGTCAACATCACCATGGGACTAGGAAAAGAGGAGAGACTGGAGAGATGGCTCAGTGGTTAAGAGCATTGCCTGATCTTCCAAAGGTCCTGAGTTCAATTCCCAGCAACCACATGGTGGCTCACAACCATCTGTAATGAGGTCTGGTGCCCTCTTCTGGCCTTCTGCATACACACAGATAGACTATTGTATACATAATAAATAATAAATAAATATTAAAAAAACTTAAAAAAAAGAGCACTGACTGAGGTTCTGAGTTCAATTTCCAGCAACAACACAGTGCTCACAACCATCTATAATGAGATCTGGCGCCCTCTTCTGGTGTGCAGGCACATAATAAACAAACAAATAAATAGATCTAAAAAAAATGAAGGGCCAGGTGTGTGGTGGCACACACCTTTAATCCCACGACTCTGGAGGCAGAGACAGGTGGATGTCTGTGAGTTTGAGGCCAGCTTGGCCTACAAAGTGAGTTCCAGGACAGACTCCAAAGCTGCAGAGAAACCCGGTCTCAAAAAAGAAGAGGAGGAAGAGGAGGAGGAGGAGGAAGAGGAGGAGGAGGAGAAGGAGAAGGAGGAGGGAAGGGCTGAGACTGGTGGGTCACACTTGCAATTCCAGCACTTAAAAGCCTGAGGCAGGAGGATGGCCAGCCTACAGTAAGACCTCATCTCAAAAATAATCAATAAAGGGCTGGAGAGATGGCTCAGTGGTTAAGAGCATTGTCCTGAGTTCAATTCCCAGCAACCACATGGTGGCTCACAACCATCTGTAAAGAGGTCTGGCGCCCTCTTCTGGCCTTCAGGCATACACACAGAATATTGTATACATAATAAATAAATATTTAAAAAATCAGTAAACAATGTGGCTGAAGAGATGGGGCGGGGCAGGGGTGAATGGCACATACCTTTAATCACAGCACTTGGAAGACAGAGGCAGGCAGGATGTCTGGGCTACAGAGTGAGTTCCAGGACAGCCAGAATTACTACACAGAGAAACCCTGTTTTGAAAAACAAACAAAACAAAACATCAAAAGTGGGGTTGAAGAAATGGCTGAGCAGTTAAAAGCACTGACTATTTTCGCAGAGAATCTGCATTCCCAGCACTCACGTGGAGACTCACAGACATCTCTAACTCCAGCTCCAGGGGTTCTGACACCCTCTTCTCGCCTCTACCAGACACTCATATGGTACATAAGCACACCAGCCGGCAAAATAGTCAAACACATAAACACAGTTTTTTTCTTTCTTTGTTTTTCCTTTTTTTTCAAGACAGGGTTTCTGTCTTCAAACTAAGAGATCCACCTTTCTCTGCTGGGATTAAAAACATGTGCCACCACGCCTGGCTTTTTCTCTCTCTCTCTCCCCAAAATAAAGAAGACCCAAGAGAGGTCCTCAAACTGCAAGGTGCTATCTGTGAGGAACAGGCCCTCACCAGACACCGGATCTTCTGGACCTTGTTCTTAGATCCCCCCACCCCATCTCCAAAACTGTGAGCAAAAACTTCCTTGAGCTAGGCACCATGGCGTATACTTCATCTTAGAGCTGGGCAGCTAGAGCAAGAGGATTCTGGGTTCACAGGCATCCTGCAGCTACATAGCAAGACCAGCTTGGGTCAGGCATGGTGTCCCATGTCTATAATCCTGAAACTCAGGCTAGAGATCCTCCTGAACCCCCCAGATCTGGGTACATGCATGTGCCCCTGTGCCCAATTTTTACCTGAGTTCTGGAATGGTCAGGCAGGCACTTTACCAACAGAGTCACCACCCCCACCCCATCCCCAAATCCTCTGTGTTTTGTTTTCCTGAGACCAGCTTGAGTGTCAGGATTATAGACATGGGACACCATGCCTGACCCAAGCTGGTTTTGCTATGTAGTTGCAGGATGCCTGTGAACTCAAGATCCTCCTATGTCTGGCTGCTCAAGGCACTGTAGCATTCGTGTGCACGTGTACACACACAAATTAAAAATAATAGCTATGTACGCCTTTAATTCCAGCACCTGGGAAGCAGAGGCAGGCAGAACTCTGTGAGTTCGAGGCTAGCCTGGTCTACAGAGGGAGTTCCCAGGACAGTCAGAGTTACACAGAGAAACCCTGTCTCAAACAAACAAACAAAAGACAGAGAGAAATCAAGGAAGACACAAATACATACATATATCTTTCACACAGAGAAATAGGTAAATATATTGAAAGAAAAGAAGAGAGGAAGTAAAAGGAGGAGGAGGAAAAAAGGAAGGCCCCTGGGGAAAGTAAACAAATAAAACCACATTTCTCCTGCTTACCAGTAACCTAGGCTATATTTTGTCATAATGGCCCAAAGGGACTCAGGAGGGAGCTTGTGGAGTGTCCCAGGCCTAGAGTCTTTTCTCTAGCACGCTGACAGTTCCAGCTGCTTCCTCCCTCTGCGCCCTCCCGGTGCCCTCCCCGTGCCACCATCCCCCCAGCTTGTCACTTCTGTTCCCCACAACTTTCCCATCACTCCTGCTTAGAAAAGTTCTCGAGTTCAGCAAACTCCTGATTTCCACCCTCATCCAGGCCCCGCCCAGCTCTGCAACCCTGTGTTCCTGTGCCCCTGCCTTTGTCTTCCCTGCTCCATCAAATGCCCTTGACTCCGACCCTGATCAAGGAGTCCCAAGCCAACTCTCGTTTACAACCCTGAGTTTCCCCTCCTTTCCCCCAAGCCAGTTTCTGTTGTCTTTTACAGTGAAAGAGGTTCCCCCTCCTCCCAACAGAAGTCCCAACCTCCATACCATCCTTTCCTGTATCTACAACCTCTTCTCCAATCTTCCTTCCAAATTCCAAGCGACTTTAATCTCTCCCAACTTAAAATGAGAGCACAGCGAGATGTCCGTGAGGTGTCTGCAGCAGCCCCGAGTCTCTCCCTCGAGAATGAAAAAAATCTTTCTATTCACTACTTGACCCACAACAAGGCTGTTCTAGCAGGACCAGCATTCTCCAGCCACTCCCCCAAGCACACTCTTCCTCCTCCAAAGGAGCTGGTCCAAGAGGGTCAGCAGCCATCCAGCAGCTGACAGCAAGAGCCACACCCTCTTTCTGGACCCCAACCCTCCTGCTCCCCACTTATATCCAAATTCCACCTTCCCAAAATAGAACTCCAGTCTTCCACCAAACCTAATATCTCTGCCCCTCTAGGGAAGGGCACCTCTGTGTGCCTAGTCCCTAGAAGCAGCCCCTCTAGTGTCTCTGTCCCTGGCTGGCTGTGTCTCCTGCACATGGCCACCCTCCTTCTGCAGCTCATTGGCACCACTCACCCGGACACCACATCTCTCAACACCACTGTGACCAGGCTTTCTCTCCGGAACTGATCCCTGCCCAAAGCCCTCTCTAAAATGCCCGTTGCTGTGACAGTGGCTACCTATCACCCCGGCCCTTGGGAGGCAAGAGCAGAGGGCTCTTCAAGGCCAGCCTGCGCACAAAACATGTAATAAAGTGAAACAAAATCCTGTCTCAAAACAAACACCCAAACAGCAGTGCAATCCTAGAGCTCCACCTTGTCCGGCTCCAGAATCTTGTTTTGCTCACGGTTCTGGAAGCTGGAAAGTCCAACATGGGGTCAGATGGCCGGGGCTGCTGAGACAGCTCAGTGGGCAAAGGGGCTCGCCACCAAGCATAACAACCTAAGTTTGATCCCAGGACCCACACGGCGAAAGGGCAGAGCCAAATCCTAAAAGATGTCCCTTGACCTCCCATACCTGATTGGGGATGCATGTTCATATACATGATCAATCAATAAATGTAATAAAGAATACATAAAAAAAACAATGGCTACACAAAGAGTTTGCCTAGCTTCTGCCAGCGCTCTGGAGGCAGAGACAGGTGTATCTCTGTGAGTTCAACGCCAGCCTGGTCTAGTTCCAGGATAGCTAAGGCCACACACACACATACACACTCACAAATCCAGGGCTCTCTGTTGCCATCTTCGGGCTCCAGAGGGCACTCCACAAGATATACAAATATAAAAGTGGGTACAATGCTACATAAAATAAAAATAATTAAATCTAAAAACAAAATCTTTCTGAGCCAGAGATGCTGTCTCAAACCCACAACCCTAAAACGTGGGAGGTTGAGACAAGAGGATTACTTGAGTTTGAGGCTAGCCTGGGCTACATAATGAGTTTGAGGAAAGTCTAATAGCCTGGGTTACAGTGTGAAATTGTATCCAAAGAAAAAGGGAGGGAAGAAGAGAGTGAGGAAGAGGAGCAGGGAGGTTGATCTGTAATTCAATGGTAGAGTATGCTCATAAGGCCCTGGCATCCATCTCCAGTCTGGGGGTGGGCAGATATCTCAAGCATGGAGACAACAGGATCAGGAAGGAGTCCTTGGCAACATAAGAAGTTCCAAGTCAGCCTAGGCAACATGAGACCTTGTATTTAAAAAAAGAAGAAAGATGGGCTGGAGAGACAACTCAGTGGTTAAGAGCACTGGCTGCTCTTCTAGAGGTCCTGAGTTCAATTTCCAGCACCCATTCAGTGGCTCACAACCATCTAGAGAGGGATCTGGCGCCCTCTTCTGGCCTGCAGACACACATGCAGACAGAACACCACATAATAAAACAAACAAATATTTTTAAAAAAAGAAAAGAGGAAAAACTAGGCAT